>NC_041388.1:245728484-245759418 GCF_002162155.2 Triticum dicoccoides
TATAGCCAGTGAAAAAACGACGGAACCAGTGAAGACTATGCAAAGTTGAAGAATATGAATAATTTGAGGAATTTCAACTTTTGGTGGTGGCGTGACCCACCGTATAAGAATGATGATTTCAGACACCGCGTACAATTATCGTAGGGTTCTGAGAATCAAATTCTTCATTGATTTCTTCACACTAAGAGTGTTATTCTTCATTGATTGAAGAAAAACGTTTCTTCATGTGTTGCACATCTAAGTCATCAATTTTGCATAAGTGTTAGGATGAGTGTCCTTTTCAAAGAACATTCGAAGACTCTAAAATATTTAGCTCACACCGCAACTTGCTAAATCTCTTCTCATCCAAGGGCTTTGTGAAGATATCGGCTAGCTGTTCTTCAGTCTTCACATGCTCAATAGAAATGTCGCCCTTCAACACATGATCACGAATAAAATGATGACGAATCTGAATGTGCTTTGTCTTCAAGTGATGAACTGGGTTGTGAGCAATCTTGATGGCACTCTCATTGTCACAAAAGAGAGGTACATTCTTCATGTTGACGCCGTAGTCCTTGAGAGTTTGCTTCATCCATAGCAATTGGGCACAGCAAGAACCAGCGGCAATGTACTCGGCTTCAGCAGTAGATAGTGATACGCAGTTCTGTTTCTTCGAGGACCAACAGACCAAAGATCGTCCGAGGAAATGACATGTACCAGATGTTGACTTGCGATCCACACGATCACTAGCATAGTCAGAGTCAGAATATCCAACAAGATCAAAAGCCGAGCCCTTGGGGTACCATAATCCAAGTGTTGGTGTGTGAGCTAGATATTGAAGAATATGCTTCATAGCCTTATTGTGTGATTCCTTCGGTGCAGCTCGAAATCGGGCACACATGCAAACACTAAGCATTATATCTGGCCTAGATGCACATAAGTATAATAAGGAACCTATCATGGACGGTATACCTTATGATCGAAGTCAATAACATTTTCATCAGTGCACAGATGGCCATTTGTGGGCATAGGAATTTTGACGCCTTTGCAATCTTGCATGCCGAATTTCCTCAGTACATCCTTGAGGTATTTCTCCTGAGATATGAATATGCCATTGTGTTGTTGACGAATTTGAAGACCTACGAAGAATTTCAACTCTCCCATCCTAGACATTTGATATTCTTCACTCATCATATAGGCAAATTCATCACTATAACGTTGGTCAGTACAACCAAAGATAATATCATCAACATATACTTGGCACACAAACAATTCACCATCATAAGATTTAGTGAAAAGAGTAGGGTCGAGTGAACCGGGTTTGAAGCCTTTCTTCATGAAGAGTTCCTTCAAAGTATCATACCAAGCCCGTGGGGCCTGCTTGAGGCCATAGAGGGCCTTGTTGAGTCTGAAGACTTTGTCAGGATTCTTTGGATCTTCAAAACCTGGGGGTTGAGCAACATACACTTCTTCCTCAAGCTTACCATCGAGGAATGCACTTTTCACATCCATTTGATATAGAGTGATATCATGATGGTTAGCATAAGCAAGTAATATGCGAATAGCCTCAAGTCTAGCAACAGGTGCAAAAGTTTCATCGAAATCAATTCCTTCAACCTGTGTGTAGCCTTGAGCTACAAGCCGTGCCTTATTCCTCACCACAAGGCCATTTTCATCTTGCTTGTTGCGGTAGATCCACTTTGTGCCGATGATATTGTGCTTGCGAGGATCTGGACGTTTGACCAGTTCCCAGACATTGTTAAGCTCGAACTGATGTAATTCTTCTTGCATGGCCTGAATCCACTCAGGCTCCAGAAATGCTTCATCTACCTTAGTGGGCTCTGTAATAGAGACAAAAGCATACTGCCCACAAAAGTTAGACAAATGTGAAGCTTTTGAGCGTGTGAGAGGACATGGCGCTTTGATGTCATTGATGATCTTTTCAACTTGCACTTCTTTTGCAATGCGAGGATGAGCTGGTTGTCATTGAAGAGTTTGATCGGCGTTTTCTTCAGCACCATTTTCTTCAGCATTTTCTTTAGGTGCATTAGCTCGACGTTCTTCATGTTCTGGAATGAATTCTTCAGCAGATTCTTCAGTAGGAATGACATCCTCAGTAGCCTTGAACTTGATAGTTTCCTCAGGTGCTGGTTCATCTATCACAGTAGATAGGTGCTCTCTTTGCGAGCCATTAGTTTCATCGAACCACACATCTACAGTTTCAACAACTTTGTGAAGAACGTTGTTGAAGACTCTGTAGGTGTGCGAGTCCTTTCCGTAACCAAGCATAAAACCTTCATGTGCTTTCGGTGCAAATTTTGAGTTGTGATGAGGATCTCTAATCCAACATTTAGCACCGAAGACTTTGAAATAACTTACATTGGGTTTCTTATCAGTGAGGAGTTCATAGGCAGTCTTTTTGAAGAATTTGTGAAGATATACTCTGTTGATGATGTGGCACGCAGTATCAATTGCCTCAGTCCAGAAACGACGAGGCGTTTTGTATTCATCAAGCATAGTGCAAGCCATCTTAGCAAGAGTCCTATTCTTGCACTCCACGACGCCGTTCTGCTGAGGAGTGTAAGGAGCAGATAACTCATGAGTGATACCAAGTTCATCAAGATAGTCATCGAGACCAGAATTCTTGAACTCAGTGCCATTGTCACTTCTGATGTGCTTGATCTTCACACCAAAGTTGGTTGAAGCCCTCGAGGAAAATCGTTTGAAGACTTCCTGCACTTCATGTTTGTAAGTAACAAGGTGTACCCATGTGTAACGAGAATAATCATCAACAACAACAAAGCCATATTGAGATGCTTCATTTGAGATAGCAGAATAATGATTAGGACCAAAGAGATCCATGAGAAGCAATTCAAATGGGCGAGTGGTGGTCATGATAGTCTTCGCTGGATGCTTGGCCTTGGTCATCTTCCCAGCTTCACAGGCTCCGCATAGGTGATCCTTGAGGAATTTGACATTCTCGATGCCAATGACATGCTTCTTCTTCACAAGCGTGTGCAAATTCCTCATGCCTGCATGACCAAGTCGTCGATGCCAGAGCCAGCCTTTTGAAGCTTTTGCAAGTAAGCACACGGCTGGTTGTGCTCCTGTAGAGAAATCAACAATATACAGGTCTCCTCTCCTAAAGCCTTCGAAGACTTTGGAATTGTCAGCTTCCATAACCACAAAACAACGGTACTTGCCAAAGACAACAACCATATCAAGATCACAAAGCATTGAGACAGACATAAGGTTGTATCCTAAGGACTCAACAAGCATGACTTTGTCCATGTGTCGATCCTTTGTAATCGCAACCTTACCTAGACCCAATACCTGACTTTTGCCTTTGTCAGCAAAGATGATATGCTTCAGATGCGACGGAGATAATGGAGCATCCATCAATAGATTCTTGTCACCAGTCATGTGGTTTGTACATCCACTATCGAGGACCCACTCAGTGGCTTTGGGTTGATCATCCTGCAGATGAATTAGTGCAGCTTACAAACTCATTTACTTCATCAGTGAAGAATATGACATCAATTCATCAGATCAATTTCATCAAGTAAAAGAACTGATAAAGCAATATGAGGACGTGAGAAATGAAAGTTCATTTCTTCATGATTAGCCTGCGTCCTATCAGGCATGCTCAGGTCTCCAGCAAATTCTTCAGACGATTATGTGCGTCTGGAGACCTGACCCTGCAGAAGAGATTAGTTCTTTTTATTCACCACCCACATCTGAAGGGGTGGCAAAGAGTTCATCATTCTGCGAGCTCCATACGAGAAGGATGGCATAGAAGCCAATCCATTTCGTTTCACATAAGATGGGTTAGAGTAAGCATATGTGTAAGCAGAGAAATTCTTCGAGGACTTATGGACATAATGATTTGAAGAATAATGCACATATCCATAATCCTTAGATCTTTCCTGCGAAACAGACGGGTTAGCATGATGATGTTCATATGAGGACTTTGATCCATATGAGGAATTTGGTCCGTATGAGGAATTTGATCTGGGGTTCCTATTCTTCATAGGTGGCGTCATGATGACATTCACCTGAAGATTTTCAAGGGATCTTTTGGGAACCCAGATTTTCTTCATCGGGGAGCCGTTCCTGCAGTTAGTGCCAACATATCTAGCAAATACTTCACCATTCTAATTTTTGAATAGCTTATAGTTGGAGTCAATTGACTCATCATCAGAATGAGGAGATTCACATGCAAATCCAGATAAGTTAGATGGATCAACTGGAGGTCCCTTTGTAGCAACCCATGTAGTTTTGGGGTACTGCTCAGGCTTCCAATATGTACCATCAGCATTGAGTTTCCTCTCAAAGGCGATACCCTCTTTCCTAGGGTTCCTGTTGAGGATCTGCTTTTTAAGCACATCACAAAGAGCCTGATGCCCTTTGAGGCTTTTGTACATGCCTGTCGTGTACAATTTCTTCAGCCCTGCATTGTCAGTGATACTAGCAATGTCCTCAGATGAAGAATTTGTGATAGCAGAGGCATGTGAAGAATTTGAAACATTAGCAGCATTTGAACATTCAGGTGAAGAATTAGCAGATTCACATTCAATGCACTTCAAGCATGGAGGAACAAATTCTTCCTAAGATGCGCTGATTTGTTGAGCAAGTAATGAATCGCGCTCCTTCTGAAGATCTTCATAACTCACTCTTAGCTTCTCAAGGTCTTGCTTTCTTTGAAGAAATTCATAAGAAAGCTTCTCATGATCCGATAAGAGAGTGTTATGATGACTTTGAAGTTTGTCAAGCTTGGACTGAAGTCTTTGAAGATTTTCAGTCAAAGTTTCAGTGTGATCCATTTCTTCACCCAACATATCATCACTTTTATTTAGCATGTTTTGAACCTTTTCTAAAGCCCTTTGTTGTTTTATAGCAATCTTATCAAGTTTAGAATAGATGGGCTTAAGGTTTTCATCAGATTCATTCTCACTTGATTCAGAGGAGGTATATTTGAGTACCTTGGCACCCTTTGCCATGAAGCAATAGGTGGGAGCGTAGTCATCATCGCCTTCATCAGCCTTGTTGGTGAGGTCATTTTCTTCATTTTTGAAGATAGACTTGCTGACGAATGCAGTAGCGAGAGCTAGGCTCGCCACTCCGGATTCAGACTCCTCAGATGACTCCTCTTCCTCATTTTCTTCAGATTCAGCCTCAGAGTCCATTTCCTTCCAATGAATGCCCTGGCCTTCTTGGAGCTGCTCTTCTTGTGATATGAAGGCTTTGAGGATTTTGATGATGAGGATTTTGTGGATTTCTTCTTTTTCTTTGCATCATCAGAACTGTAATCCTTGTATTTCTTCTTCTTTGATTCCTTTTCCCACTGAGGACAATCTTGAATGAAATGTCCGGGTTTCTTGCACTTGTGATAGAGCCTCTTCTTGTAGTCACTGGATGAGGAATCATTGCTCCTTGAGGATCTTCCAAGGCGACCACGTCTTGAGAACTTTTGGAACTTCTTCACGAGCAGAGCTAGATCATGGCTCAGTTCTTCAGGATCACCAAGGCTGCTACCAGAGTCTTCATCTTCGGACTCAGATACTGCCTTGGCCTTCAGTGCACGTGTTCTGCCATAGCTTGAACCATAGAGATCTCTCTTTTCAGCAAGTTGGAACTCATGAGTATTTAGTCTCTCGAGAATATCAGCGGGATCAAGTGACTTGTAATCAACACGTTCTTGTATCATCAATGCCAGAGTGTCAAATGAGGAATCAAGCGATCTCAGCAATTTCTTCACCACCTCATGGTCAGTGATGTCAATGGCACCAAGTGCTTGAAGCTCATTTGAGATGTCAGTGAGGCGATCGAAGGTTTGTTGAACATTTTCATTGTCGAGTCTTTTGAAGCGGTTGAAGAGATTGTGAAGAACATCAACTCGAGAGTCATGCTGAGTTGAGACTCCTTCATTTACTTTGGACAACCTGTCCTAGATAAGCTTCGCTATTTCCAAAGCACTCACTCTGCCATACTATCCTTTGCTCAGATGGCCACATATGATATTCTTTGCTTGAGAGTCGAGTTGCTTGAATCTCTTCACATCGGCAGCATTTAGAGAAGGTGTGACTGAGGGAACACCATTTTCCACAACATACCAGAGATCGTTATCAATTGCTTCAAGATGCATTCGCATCTTATTCTTCTAGTAGGGGTAGTCCGTCCCATCGAAGGTACGACACCCAGCAGAGACCTTGATCATACCTGCAGTCGACATAACTAAAACTCCAGGCGGTTAAACCAAAATCACACAGAACAAGGGAGTACCTTGCTCTGATACCAATTGAAAGTGCGTTATATCGACTAGAGGGGGGTGAATAGGCGATTTTTATTAAATTCTTCACTAAGGAAGTTGCTGGTGAGGAAATTCCTTAGCGAAGAACTACTAGCAGCGGAATAAGTACTCAAAAGTAAACACAACAGAATACAAGCATAGTCATCATGATGAAACGAAGACAAGCACAGAGTACATGAAGCGTAATCACAGGATAACACAGGATGAAGACAAACAGACTGAAGAAATTGAACTGAGGAAATTGAGAAAGTCTTCAGTCAAAGTCTTCAAACATAGATATGAACAAACATACAACACAGTTATGACGAAATGAAAGAGTTGAGGAAATAGAACCAGTAAGCTCGGTGAAGACAACGATTTGGTACACCAGTTCCAACTGCTGTCTCAGTTGTACGTCTGGTTGGAGCGGATGAGTATTTAAACTCGATAACACACAGTCCCGGACACCCAGTCAAGGACACTTAGTCCAAGACACCAAGTCCTCTCCTTGAACAAGGCCACCCGTGCCTCCCCCGCGAAACATAATCCTCCCATTGCTCCTTCCCCTCGCCCGTGTTCTCGAGCTGGAGCTCCTCCAAGGCGCATCGGAGCAAGCCAGCACACGATGTCGCTATCGATCCGCTCGACTCCGGCCACTCCACACCTCCCCGAGTCACCCACGACCTTCCCTATGAGCTCCTCATCGGCCCCCTCTGCACCCTCATCATATCCATTCCATAGCGGCCGCCATCGTCACTCCCAAGCTCGCACTCACCACGCCATTGCCCGCGCTGCCGCTGCATACTGACCCCCTTGGTCGCGCGCCCAGCCTGCCCTGGCCTCAGCTTCTGCTGCCCATCGTTTGCCCGCTACAGCTCGCGCGCGCCGGTGCTACCCGGTGCTGCCGCCCCCTGCTTCTGCCATCGCTGCTCTTTGCTGCTGCCTGCTGCGCGCCGCACCGCTGCTAGTTCACCGTCGGCCGCACAGGCCGCGCCCGCTGCGGTTCATGTGCAGCGGCCCGCGCGTGCCCTCACCTAACCTGCTACTACAGCCACTCGCCCCCCTATTAGAGTCGCTAGCCTAGATGGAACCGCCACTTCATATGCGTCACGCAGGACCCCGCGGCCGCCCAAATGGTTACCAGAGACGCCGGCGGTGTTCCTCCATCGCGACCTGTGGTCACCGGCGCCGGCCACCGCTGCTTGGGTCCCTGACCCGTAGGCGCCATCTGTCATATGATTAGTTTAGGGCTAATTAAAATGTGGAACTTCAATCCTAAGTCTACTAGTCACTGATAGTGGCCCGGCCACTTAACTAAAACTCCCCTGTGACAATGACAGGTGGCCCCACCTACCTTGTTGACCCGGTCAAATGCTGATTGGGCTAGCCCTAGCCAATGACATGTGGCTCCCCCTAGACCCTTTGACCAGTCTTCATTGACTAGTCAACTACTGACTGGGCCCATATGTCAGCCTCTGCTATACAATTCTGTGTACCCATATGAATTAGTATTTAAATATTTGTTGAATTAAAATAAATTTGTAATTTCATAAATTGTTTAAATCTTTGAAAATTCATATGAAATAATCCATAAGTCAGATGAAAATAAGTTATATATGAAAATTGCTCAGAAAAATTTGGCGAATCCGAATATGCTATCCACTCATCTGTCACATGCCGCTAACATGATGAACATGCACCCTTCCCCTCTGTTTCATCTGTCCAAAAACTGCCAAACGCTGGGAAAACATTTCCAGATGTTTTCCCGCTTCGTCTCTAACGTGTAGCACTACGTTAGATCACCCCTAGCACTGCAGATTGCCATGTCATGCATCATGATGACATTGCTGCCGAATATGACTACGGCCCTAACATTCGGCCCCTTTCACTAGAGCTTCCAGGCACGCAAAACCCCCTTGATCATTCCTATATCGCCCATTTCAATCTCTATCATGCTTGCATTAGAATTTGCTACTGTATTTTTTATCCTATTCTGATGCATACATGGTTTTGTAACCTGCTATTGTACCTACCTGCTTATCCTACATGCTTAGTATAGGTTGGTTAGTGATCCACCAGAGACCCCTCACCTTGTCCCTATTGCCCTTGCTTTATTTTGACAACTCAATCAATGTGATCGACGTCCAGAGCCTGACACATCACCTCGCACCCCCTTAGTTGTACGACTCTACAGAGTTACTATCAAGTGTGAAAGATCGTGGATGTCGCCTAGAGGGGGGGTGAATAGGCGCTTTAAAATAATTACGGTTTAGGCTTGAACAAATGCAGAATAAACCTAGCGGTTAATTTGACAAGCACAAAACCTACAACAACTAGGCTCACCTATGTGCACCAACAACTTATGCTAAGCAAGATAAACAACTAAGTGATAGCAAGATATATGACAAGAAACAATATGGCTATCACAAAGTAAAGTGCCTAAGTAAAGGGCTCGGGTAAGAGATAATCGAGGCACGTGCAGACGATGATGTATCCCAAAGTTCACACCCTTGCGGATGCTAATCTCCGTTTGGAGCGGTGTGGAGGCACAATGCTTCCCAAGAAGCCACTAGGGCCACCGTAATCTCCTCACGCCCTCGCACAATGCAAGATGTCGTGATTCCACTAAGGGACCCTTGAGGGCGGTCACTGAACCCGTACAAATGGCAACCCTTGGGGGCGGTCACTGAACCCGTACACTTTGGCAACCCTTGGGGCGGTCACCGGTACCCGTCAAATTGCTCGGGGCGATCTCCACAACTTAATTGGAGACCCCGACGCTTGCCCGGAGCTTTGCACCACAATGATTGAGCTCCGAACACCACTAACCGTCCAGGACGCCCAAGAACCCAAGAGAAACAAGCTCAAGGTTACCAAGCACCCAAGAGTAATAAGCTTCTCAACTTGTAACTTCCACGTATCACCACGGAGAACTCAAACTGATGCACCAAATGCAAAGGCTAGGGAACACGGAGTGCCCAAGTCCTTCTCTCTCAAATCCCACCGAAGCAACTAATGCTTGGGAGGAAAATGAGAGGAAGAACAAGAAAGAGAACACCAAGAACTCCAAGATCTAGATCCAAGGGGTTCCCCTCACATAGAGGAGGAAGTGATAGGTGGAAATGTGGATCTAGATCTCCTCTCTCTTTTCCCTCAAAAACTAGCAAGAATCCATGGAGGGATTGCGAGTTAGCAAGCTCGAAGAAGGTCAACAATGGGGGAAGAACACGAGCTCAAAGGATGAGGTACATTGGGGAAGAAGACCCCCTTTTATAGGAGGGGGAAAATCCAACCGTTATATGCTCAGCCCGCACACGAGCGGTACTACCGCTCAGGCGGAAGAAACAGGGAAAAGGAGCAACAAAACATGAACCTTGGGGCGGTAGTACCGCATATAAGCGGTACTACCTCTCGCCCCAGCGGTACTACCGCTGGAGGAGCAGAACACGGGACCAGAAGAGGCAGGCAGACCAGAGTATGGCGGCAGTGAAGCAGAAACCGGAGCGGTACTACCGCTTAGGCAGTACTACCGTGCCTTACTGCCGTGCAACTACTGCTAAACCCGACACGAAAAGAGCAGGACCCAAAATCGAGGTGGTAGAAGAGCGGCACTGCAGCGATACTATGGCTAAGAGCTCCAAGCGGTACTACCTCTTGGGCTCGCGGTACTACCGCTGGGACCAGACAAAAACCACACTCAAGAAAACAAGAACTGCCTGCATATGAGCTCCGAATTGAGCAAACTCAAGCTTGTTGGAAACAAGGCCTAGGGTAGCATCAAAACAGCGACTGATTATAGTAAGAAGAGGCAGGGGAGGTATGCCTAACAAATGGAGGAGTGAGACCTCCAACAGAGAAGAACGAGCATAACCTCCAACATCGAAAACATCATAGAAGATGCATGTGAACTCCATTTTCGATGAACTCGAGCTTGTCATCAAGATGACCATAAGCTCTAAGACTCACAAATAGAACCAAACAAGAACCAAGAAAGATGATGCAAGGATGCAATGGTTTGAGCTCTCAACAAACGATACGATCAAGCTACTCATCGAGAGCCCCATCCCCTTGATAGTACGGCAATCGATCCTATAACCCGGTCTCCCAACTACCATCATGAGACCGGTAAAATAGAAAACCTATCAAGGCCAAACCTTTGCCTTGCACATGGTCCACTTGAGCTAAATGATGACGATCTTGACTCCCTCAAGTTGGACCACCTTTCTTGATTGTGTTGACTCGATGAAGACTAGTTGATTGCTCCCCCATACTCCACTATGGGTGAGCCACTCTTCCGCACATCTTCACAAGTCCATTGTCACCACAAAGGACGGCGAGCTTCAAGAATTTGATCTCTTCGTGATGCTCCACTTGAACTTGCACACCGCAACCTTTCTTGATTGTGTTGACTCGATGAAGACTAGTTGATTGCTCCCCGATACTCCACTATGGGTGAGCCACTCTTCCGCACATCTTCACAAGTCTATTGTCACCATTAAGGACGGCAAGCTTCAAGCATTTGATCTCTTCGTGATGCTCCACTTGAACTTGCGCACCACAACCTAACCCCACAAAGAACCCTCACGAAGACCATGGGTTAGTACACAAAGCGTAATTGGCAATGCTTACCATACCAGGGGATCACTTGATCCCTCTCGGTACATCTTCTACGCTTTGTGGGTTGATCAACTTGATTCACTCTTTGACTTAGTCTTGATCAACCTCTCACAAGACCAATCTTTAGGCAATTCCTTGAATAGCACCTTGGTCGACACAAACTCTCCTTTAAACCAACACATGTACTCCAAGAAAAGCCTATGGACAAAACCTTCAAATATAACTCAAGGCAACCATTAGTCCATAGAGATTGTCATCAATTACCAAAACCAAACATGGGGGCACCACATGTTCTTTCAAAGTGCCGAGGGTGATACCTCGTATAGCATTTCTGATGAGATCTCTATAGTGTAGCTAATCGGTTGTGGTCTATGAAGGGTGATTCCTCCTTCACCACTTTCAACAACGACTCTATTGTGCAACACCCCAAGTTTGAACCATCGAGGGTGACTCCCCGGATCCCCCCTTAGTGTTATGGACACATGGTTACTTTGACTTTACCCCAGAACCATGATGAAGTCAGGTCAGCCCCGAGGGGTACCCGCGAGAGAAATGTGTAGCCGGGTTAACCTGGAGGGTACCCGTGAGATAACTACGCGCCACGGCCGGGCATTCTTAGCCCATGCCATAAGTCCGTGAGACGGGGCAACGAGACCATAGATCATGGATCATCAATCGTCTTCGCACACTCCCAAGACACTAATGGTTTGGATATGTGATTCGAATAGGCCTCTGGCCTTTTCACACTGACCACCACGCAGGAATAAGTATCGGCACTCTGTGTCATACGTTTCTTCCGAAAGCTCACTAACGTCAGTAGTTTAGTGGCATCCACCCGGGTGTTCTGCGTAAGTACCTGCTTTGTATAAAGAGGTAGCCAAGACTGATCTCGGTCGTCCTCGCAATGCGAAGAATTGTAAAGGACGATTGGCCCATGACCCCTTTGCATTTAGGATGTAAACCGGTGTGCTGGCCTCTTTGTTGAACCTAGGTAGGACCACGGCGTGTCGATGAGCCGAGGTCGGGCATGGCCCAGGAAAGTGTGTTCATCCGGAGTTAATCAAGTGTGTTGGGTAAGTTTGTGCACCCCTGCAGGGAAGTTAATCTATCTGAATAGCCATGTCCATGGTAACAGACGCTTGGAGTTGTATCCCAATCTATACAATTAGAACTGGATACTGGAGACATGAGATGGATATGATGGCTTCGGGATTGCTTTGTCGCAAGGAGTGGAGATAGGATCTCTGGGAGATACTACAACATACTTGCTACTTTATAATATGCTAATATGCACTCTTCTAATGCTGCAAGATGCTTAAAGATGCTAGTCTTTGATAGGCTAGGCCATTCCCTTCTCTTTCGGCATTTCTGTAGTTCAATCCAAAGATATAGCCCTATTCCTTTGATACCAATGCATACTTAGTATAGACCTGATTTAATTCTTGCGAGTACATTGGATGAGTACTCACAGTTGCTTTGCGACCCCTTTTTCCCATACCCGATTGATGCAATCAGATGACGAATCCCAGGAGCCAGCTGATCACGCCGACGTCTACTACTACCACGATGGAGCCTACTACTACGTGGAGACCATTGATGACCAGGAGTAGTTAGGATGCTCCCAAGCAGGAGGCCTTGCCTTTTCAATATTTTTTTGTTATTTTTGCTAGCGTTCTTAAGGCAAGCTTATTACCTTATGTCTATGCTTAGATGTTGTTGCTTCCGCTGACTCATTTGTATTCGAGCCCTCGAGGCCCCTGGCTTGTAGTATAAAGCTTGTATGACTTTAATTTGCGTTTATAGTTGTGTTGTGATATCTTCCTGTGAGTCTTTGATCTTGATCATGCGCATTTGCGTGTATTATTAGTGCATGATTAAGTCGGGGCATCATAAAGGCCTTCCGAGCTGGCTTCTACTGTCTGACCGCAAGCGCTGATGCCTCGGCGTTGGTACAACATTGCCCATGCTGTCAAGTATTTGCCAAACAAAGCCACATGCCCCCTACGGTCCTTCACACCATTCCCATCACATGGCCTTTTGCGGTTTGGAGGCTAGATATGGCTGGATCACTCAAGGGCGGATCAAACAAAAACAAATACTTACTTGTCATGGTGGACAAATTCACCAAGTGGATCGAAGAAAAGCCAGTCACCTCGACCGAAGTTGTCTAAGTAATTGGGTTCATCTCTGGGTAGTAGACCGTTACGATATCCCCCTTAGTTTGATCACAAACAATGAGACAAACTTCACGGCCAAAGAGGTCAAAGCACGATGAGCAAAAATAGGCATCACGCTCGACTATGGATCCGTATACCACCCATAGTCAAACGGGCATGTGGATCGGGTCAATGGACTAATCCTTAGTGGCATCAAGCCATGGCTGGTCCGCTCCCTCAAAAAAGCTGACTGTAAGTGGGTAGAGGAACTCGATTCCGTCTTATGGGGGTTTCACACCACACCGAACAGATCAACCGGATACACCCCATTTTTATGGTGTAAGGCACCGAAGGAGTACTCCCTTGCGACATCATACATGATGCACTGATGTATACTATGCAACTTTTTCCTTGTAGACGTTGTTGGGCCTCCAAGTGCAGAGTTTTGTAGGACAGTAGCAAATTTCCCTCAAGTGGATGACCTAAGGTTTATCAATCCATGGGAGGCGTAGGATGAAGATGGTCTCTCTCAAACAACCCTGCAACCAAATAACAAAGAGTCTCTTGTGTCCCCAACACACCCAATACAATGGTAAACTGTATAGGTGCACTAGTTCGGCGAAGAGATGGTGATACAAGTGTAATATGGATGGTAGATATAGGTTTTTGTAATCTGAAAATATAAAAATAGCAAGGTAGCAAGTGGTAAAAGTGAGCGAAAATGGTATTGCAATGCTTCGAAACAAGGCCTAGGGTTCATACTTTCACTAGTTCAAGTTCTCTCAACAATGATAACATAATTAGATCATATAAAAATCCCTCAACGTGCAACAAAGAGTCAATCCAAAGTCACTAATAGCATAGAAAAAACGAAGAGATTATTGTAGGGTATGAAACCACCTCAAAGTTATTATTTTCGGTCGATCTATTGGGCTATTCCTATAAGTGTCACAAAAAGCCCTAGAGTTCATACTAAAATAACACCTTAAGAAAAACATCAACCAAAACCCTAATGTCACCTAGATACTCCAATGTCACCACAAGTATCCGCGGGTTGATTATACGATATGCATCACACAATCTCAGATTCATCTATTCGAACCAACACAAAGAACTTCAAAGAGTGCCCCAAAGTTTCTACCGGAGAGTCAAGACGAAAACGTGTGCCAACCCCTATGCATAAGTTCACAGAACCTGCAATTTGATCACCAAAACATACATCAAGTAAATCACATGAATATCCCATTGTCACCACAGATAAGCACTTGCAAGACATACATCAAGTGTTCACAAATCCTTAAAGACTCAATCCAATAAGATAACTTCAAAGGGAAAAGTCAATCCATTACAAGAAGGTAGAGGGGGAGAAACATCATAACATCGAACTAGAATAGCAAAGCTTGCGGTACATCAAGATCGTGCCATATCAAGAACACGAGAGAGAGAGAGAGAGATCAAACATATAGCTACTGGTACATACCCTCAGCCCTGAGGGTGAACTACTCCCTCCTCATCATGGAGAGTGTCGGGATGATGAAGATGGCCACCGGGGATGATTTACCCCTCCGGCAAGGTGCCGGAACAGGGTCCCGATTGGTTTTTGGTGTCTATAGAGGCTTGTGGCGGCGGAACTCCCAATCTAGGTTTATTTCTGGGGGTTTCTATATTTATAGAAATTTTTGGTGTCAAGAACAAGTCAGGGGGGTCCACGAGTCAATCACAGGGTTGGAGGGTGCGCCCGAGGGGGTAGGGTGCGCCCTCCACCCTTGTGGAGGCCTCGTGGCTCTTCTGGCCCAACTCTTTTGCTTCGGGGGCTTCTACTGGTCCATAAAAAGTCACCGTAAATTTTCAGCTCAATTGGACTCCGTTTGATATTCCTTTTCTACGAAACTCAAAAACAATGAAAAAACAGGAACTAGCACAGGGCTCTAGGTTAATAGGTTAGTCCCAAAAATCATATAAAATAGCATATAAATGCATATAAAACATCCAAGATAGATAATATAATAGCATGGAACAATAAAAAATTATAGATACGTTGGAGACGTATCACGCACCTTGGGTCTGCATGTATGAAGAGCTAGAGGCTGAGCTCGATCGGCAAGACGCCCTGGAAGCTCTCGAAGAAGAGTGAAACATCGCTCGGGTAAGATTAGCTATCTATCAATAGCAGGCCGAACACTACCACGACAGGGAGGTCCGTGCAAAGGACTTCAACATCGGGGACCTCGTCGTAAGGCTACATCCAAAGAAACAGAAGCACAATCTTTCCCCTAGATGGGACATGCCATTCATTATTGACCAAGTTCTAATCGGAGGAGCTTACCGAATTCGAGACCCTGACGACGGTCGTTTAGAGCCCAACCCCTGGAATGCGGCGCTACTCCGATGTTTCTATGGTTGACTCCCCGAACACTGCTTATGTATATAACTTACCCCTTTTTCTTGTTGTTTATGTCTTTTACACCTCGGAACATTCTCAAATGATCTCGAGGGATAATATAGCATGTTCTTTTCAAAACACGCGTCGTTCCACCTCTTATACACTATTGTCTTTCAAGCCAACATATGCATCGGTTTGATCTAAGATTTGGCCAAGCTGGGTTGCCCGGCTCCTGTGCTTGCCCCTTACATTCCAGATATTTCGGCTAAGGGGAAAAGGGAGCATCGCTGTGATTGTTACTCCCGGGTCAGCCGGCGTAGTACCTCACGCGGACAAAGCCAAAAGGTAGCATTCTGAAAATACAAATCAGTCGGCCTTGAAATAAGCTTAACGTGGAAGGGGTCTTTCAAACCCTGACCAAGGGCTTTACCTCCGAGGTCACCCATCTCAGACCGATGTGCTTGACACAGCCACCCGAGGAAAGGAACTATTGGAAGAAGTATTTTCCTTGGAAGATATTTCTTATGTTAAATAGTAATATAACACAACTTTCTGCCACCCTCTTGTCTTTCGAGCCGTATAGCCAGATTGCCTAGTCCAAAGCACCTAGTCTAATTACTTTGGCCAGTAGTGTCGTGGTTTTGTCATGGCAGATGTCCTCGTGAAAGGACTTAGTCATGGAGCCATCATGACGAGTTAGCTTGAAGGGGTTAAAGCGAACAAGGGACGCGAGGAATTATACTGGTTCAGCCCCTTACGATGAAGGTAAAAGCCTACACCCAGTTATGATGGAATTGTTAGGGTTTCGATGACCAGGGAGCGAATCCGCTTTGCCTGGCTCTCGAGTTATTGTCTTTTTCCCTAAACCGCCACCGGGTCGTCCCTTTATATACACAGGTTGACGCTCGGCGGTTTACAGAATCCCGAGGCCGGCTCATAAATGTGCCCGGCTCGGTTTCTACCTTTCCTTGCCTTACAGAATAAGTTACATGTCATATGGCGGTTTACGCCTATGGGCTCTAATCCGCCTTTGGGCTCTGGGCCTTCATGTTAGATCTCCTTTGTAAAGCACCATACCTCTTGTCTTCATGGGCTTCAAACATGACTAACTCCTTCTGGACATAACCCAGCCCCTCATGGCTGGTTTATACTTAATAGTAATATCCCCAACATTAGGCCCCATATTGATTTGAACTCGTTCATGTCAATCTTCAACACTTAGGAAAATTCGTCCTTCTGCACCCTCACGTAGATCTTGTAATTCACCGTGACGTCATCTTCCAGGTTCGTAATAAACCTCCATGACGTCACCTGTTCATTAAAACCGAAGATACCCTTCATTAATGATCCTCCAACAACCGAGGCAACAACTTTGCTGCACATCCATTTTTGGGCTCCTCGATTTCCGCGCCTGTTGCTTATCTCTTTTTCTTATACATAGGGCCGAGGGTCCCTTTTCTTTCCTCCCGTTGCGTCTTCGTCTCTCTTCTATCTCACGTCGCCTCATCACCCGAGCGCCACCACCATCGTCGACCTTCCCTTCTACCTTTACTCAGGCCGCTGCATCACCCTGACCGTACTAGAAACCCGCAGCGCCTCTCCACTGTTTCACAGCTTCAGTAAGTTGTTCTTCCTTTCCTCCGTTGATTCGCTAGAGTTCGCGCGAGTTCATAGAAAACTTCATGGTGTTATTCCCTTGTTCTTCATTAGATCCTATGCAATGAACTCCAAACTTGATGTACTTCCATGCGGTAGTAATGATAACCCTTATTTTGTCATCAAACCATGTTCTTTGTGCGTAAAAATCCGATCTGGAACTTCACAAACTGCTCAGGCAACAATCTTTAGGTCTAAATATTTTCCTTTTCCTGACATGTGGTAGATCTAAAATTCCAATGTGAACTCGTGAAACTTGTTTTTTCCTTACTTAGTCATTTTTTTGCTTTACATATGTACTTTCATCGTCTGCATAGGCGGTTTATCCTTTAGAAAATAATATGCCATATGCCATTAGTCCCCTCGTACACCGCCAGTCGCCTTACCATTTATAATAGCATCAATCCTCTGGTTTAACAATTTTTCATGCTTGAATGCTTTTTCCTTAACCTGCTATGCTTTATGCTTGCTAACCATGAGTCTTAAACCGGCATCAATCTTTTCTAGCTCCTCATTCGAAATGGCCAAATAGTTTTACGCTTGTAACTGGGTCCCTTCCCGGGTTACTGAAGAGCAGCTAGGTGGATGCGTCAGAACTGGCATTTTACCAAAACA
This sequence comes from Triticum dicoccoides, assembly GCF_002162155.2. NCBI lineage: Eukaryota > Viridiplantae > Streptophyta > Magnoliopsida > Poales > Poaceae > Triticum > Triticum dicoccoides. The sequence continues at coordinate 245,746,180 of NC_041388.1, forward strand.
AAGCGAAATCCACTGGCGTATTCCCGGTCCAAAAAATCCTCCTACCCCAAAAAACGGAGAGGTAGTGGTATTTGTTGATCACATGAACCGTGGTTTTAAACTGCCTGGATCCAACTTTTTTCGGGATGTGCTTGCCAGCTTCCAGATCCACCCTCAAGATATTGGACCCAACTCTGTGTCCAATATTTGCGACTTTCAAGTGTTTTTTGAAGCCTATCTGCAAGAAGAGCCAACTGTTGAATTGTTCCGGGATTTTTTTCTATTTGAACCATCATACTGAATTTGTAGACGGGCCCAACACTGAACTTGGCAGCGTCTCCATTCAGAAAAGGAAGGATGTCAGCTTCCCTCACGCCAAACTTCACAGTAATCCTAAGGATTCGAACCAGACTTGGTTCTACTGTAAGGATACTTCCCCTGAAGATGAGAACCCTCTGCCGGGTTATCGTGCTCACCGGCTTACCAACACACACCCACTTCCGCAACGATTGACTGACAAGGAACGGTCCACATACGCACCACAATTTGCCAAGCTCGGAGCCTTCATGGCTAATGGTTTGACAGGAGTGGACTTTGTTTGTTGCTGGATATCTTGGAGCATTTTACCGTTAAGCTGTCGCCCCAGTTTAATGTGTGAGTACACAGGGGACTCAAAAAGATCCCCAACGTCATATTAATATTCAGCTAACAGAGGATGAAGTTACGGAGTCTGTTAAGAAGATGCTGAATGAACCAGAAGCTGTTTGTAGTAGGACCGGGTTAAGTCCCTTTTATACATTGAATAAACCGCCAGCTGTAAGAATTGCCTCACTCCTGCATTGTACTTGATATTCTTAACTGTGCAATCTTCTATATCCTCTGTCCGTCTTTTTAACAGGGTGACAACCCATTCTGGAAGAAGAAGCCACAGGATAAACCGGCCAAGACCCCTCGACCTAAGACGAAGGTTGTCAAGAGACCTGCCAAGAAAAAGGCAGCTGAACCCATCGGTTTAAACCTTGATGACGACCTTGATGATCTAGATGTAGAGGTAGAACTTGACTCTCCTGGTTCATTTTGCATACACCTCATTGACAATGATTATTACCAGGATGATGTTGAAGGCAGCCAAGCCGCTGACGCAGAGGTAATTATCCTTTCCTACGGTTCAGACCCTCTGCCAACACAAAAAATCCGGAAAGTAAGATTTTCTCACCCCTAGCTTAGTTGGACCCAAAATTTCTTTTGAAGAAGCAGCAACACGAAGCTCGCCGCACAACCAGGCACAGCGGCCAAGTAGTCACTTCGGCCGGTTTACCGAACACTCCGGTTCGGAAGCATCAATCTGAGGTCTCACCCACTTCCGATCCTTCTTATCCCAAGGCAGATTATTTCCAACAACCCCTTAATCCGTCCGATTCCAATTATTAGGGAATGCCTCATTCATCATCTGGCGAGTCAACGGCCACACAACTCCCTCCTCTTAATACTGTTCCTGGGTAAATACTTAAGCTTAATCTTTTGACGCTTCATATTTGCATGTTATACTGACCTTTGTATCTTTTCCTTTTAGGGCCAAGGCCAGACCCAGCAAGAAAGCCCGGGTGAATAAACCGTCTGATGACCATGTGGTTGTTGAACTGGAGAGAATTCCAGAACCGAAAGGAACGAATGCTAACGCCATGTGTGATGATCCGCCACCTCAAGATCACGACTTTGTTGCTGAACAAGTAGAAGTTCATGCAACCGGCCATGCTGATAAACAGACAAGCCTGGTTCGCACTGATGATAAACTGTCAAGTCCAGCTAAGGCCGCTGATAAACCGTCAACTCCAGTAAAAGCTGCTGGTGATAAGGAAGATGATATTATCATCACTGGCATTGGCCACACTACCCCTGGCAATCCTGTTGCGTTATCAAAGCATAGTGTTAAGGAGGAAATTTCTACTATGGGCAAAGGCAAATGGAGCACAGACTTGTCAAGCTACGCCCACCTCAACGCCAAAGAACTTCATTTTGGTTTTTTAAACTGTCTGTACACAAACTTGACTATGAAGCCGGTTTAGTGAATCTGATGAAGGAGCGTTATGAGGTAACTACATAACCTTTTCTCTCTTATGTCCAATTTCAAGGACTAACTCCAGTAGCCCTAAGGGCCGATTTATGATGCCAATCTAAACCAGGACTTTGCAATATCTCAACTCTGCATGCTTATCCTCCAAGGGTCAGTTGATCTTTTTAAGATGAACCGGTGCTTTCACATTGTAATCCTGTAAATTTTGCCTGTGTAGCCCCCAAGGGCCGGTGTATCTTTCCAAGCTAAATCAGGACTTAAACCAATGTTATTTTGAGCAAACGTACATTAGCCCCCAAGTGTAAAGAATAATACTTGTATTGTGCTTGGGACTTGTAAAAAAATCTGATAATCAATCAAATAGGCACTAGCCCCCAAGTGCCTAGTGTATAACTTGTTATGTGCTTGGTACTTCAAATATTCACTTCCACCTCATAATATGTCCTTATCTTATAGGCTGAGCTGAGCAAAAAGGAAGCCCAAACTACTGATCTTCAAGAAAACATCAAGTCTCAACAAGCGGAAACCTCGAAAGCCAAAGAGGAATTGACCAGTGCCTTAGCAGCCATGGAGAAGCTAACAGAAGCTTTTAATAAGGAACAGGCGGATTGGGGCACAGAGAAAACCGGATTATAAAAGAGAGCTGAAGATGCAGAAGCAGCCCTTAAACCGGTGGTCGAAGAACTGACCGGCTTAAAGCGATAAATAAATGCCATGACTTCTGCTGTGTTTGGTAAGTATCCTAATCTGAAGCTTTTCAATATACATTATCTCATCAGTTGCCGGTTTACTGATGCTTGCAATGACACAGGAACTCGCATTACCCATTTGGGCTCTGACATGCGGATGAAGCTGAAGGCTGCCTATACATTGATAGAGCAGTTATATTCCAGAGCCCAACGGGCCATTTGCACCGCTGCGCATAACAAACCGCCTCCAACCTTGATAAAGGAAACCATCGAGAAGCTATCAATGTTGCCCGCCCGGTTGGACGAACTAAAAAGAACAGTTGGCAGGTTAGGTGCACTGACTGCGCTAATCCGGGCGAAGGCATGGATACTAGATCTTGAACCGTCAGATATACGCACCGGCTACGCTGGCGTAAAGGAGGACGGTTCAGAATTGAACAACGACGATCTTCGAAGGTTGATAAGGGAAATGCGCCCCATTGCGAGCAAATTGGCTGAGGAAACGGATCTCTCTCACTATGAGCCGATTTATGATTCTGAACAGTATAGATATCCTGCACCAACACATGATGTAGAAGATCTCACTCCGCCAATTCGTAAGCACACCTATGCCCCTGATGTTGACCCCTCCAACCTTATAAGTGAATGAAGTTGTGTTCCAAGCTTTAACTGGAATCGATTGGGCAACCATTGACTTCCAGCCACTGGGTAGAGAAGAGGAGGAGGATGCACCAGCGCAAGACGACCCACGGCCTTCAAGTCAGCCTGGTGACGAGTCATGATCCAGAGGCCGTTTTATCCTTCTGCATACTGCCACCCTTGCTGAAAACAATTATTCTTTTTGGGCCTTAAAGCGCCTTGTAAAAGGCTAGTTCAAAATACTTGGTCTCCTATGCCATCATGCATATTTATCTTGCCTGATACTATTAATCCATCCTGCTTCAGAATATATTATGTTCATAATCCATAGCAGTGTTATGCAAACTATTCCTGCACGTAAGAAGTTTGAAAGTGTCCTGGCGGTTTACTGCTGGATGGGTCATGATACCCAAATTTATAGTCGGTTTATAACCAAGGCTGTACTTTGAAAATAATCAAAGATGAAAGAGATGATACCTGTGATATTGAATCACTCTGTTGGTTGACCAACATTTGTATATTTTAGGGTAATAACCCCAAACTTGAGTATTGATAACTCCTTCCCTGTTTGCCGGTTTATGATAAAACCATACCGGGTTATAATAAACACCGGTGTATCCATATATGATGCTGGTGACTTGTAGTCGAAACCAGACCGGGTCAATAAACACTGAATTATAACTGATCATGTACTTACAACTAATTGTTGAAAGCCAACCTGGGTCAATAAGCGCTGATTTATCATAAAATATTATAAATCTCACCAAAGTAGAAAAAACTTGGCAAAAAACATAAAAAGAATATGCAAGGCTTTTCATGGGCTGCCAGGCCCTAAATCAAGGCTTTTCATGGGCTGCTAGGCCCTAAATTGAGGCTTTTCATGGGCTGCCAGGCCACTGAGTTAAACCATTTTTCGATGCCTTTTAAGATGGACCTCAGTCAATAACCAATAGTCGTTTTAACTTTGACAAGTTTAGGGTCTATGAGATTGACTTGTCAAACGTTCGGCGGGTCATACCAAGTTTACCTGGACGGAGTGCCTTACTTAAAAAAGCAGGATAACCCAGGGTTTTAGGTGAATACACCTGGCTTCCAAGCCTGGCTTGATAGCCTATTGCAAGGGTGCAAGCTCTTTGTTCTTTGAGAAGCAAAGATCCCCCAAGCAACATTTGAGCTGTGCTCGGTGGGTGCCTATGTTTGAGTTGTGCTGTTGCAACACTCTCTTTGGCCCCACATGATTTCCTTTTGGCCTTAAGTCAATCAAGAGGTGTAGCTATGGTTGGAATATGACCAAGCCCCCTAGTGATTTCCTTTTGGCCTTAACCCGATCAAGAGGTGTAGCTATGGTTCGAATACGAACAAGCCCCCTAGTGATTTCCTTTGATATGTGTGGCTTTATAAGCCGGATCAATAGAGCTCCGCTTTATAAACAGAAGCCCCCATGTAAACACACATGATGTAATAAAAACAACAGAGACGCCTCTTTAGCTGAGGCTCCGGTTTATTATATTGATCATAATATATACATTGTCATAATTATGTACATAAGAAGAGCCTGTGGCTCAAGTATAGTAAGGCCGAAGATGAGCTATATTCCACGACTGTTGGGTCTCCTCCTCCAATTTACGTGAGTCTTTGTGCTCTCGAACATCGATGAGGTAGTATGATCTATTGTACAGATTCTTGCTGACCACAAAAGGTCCTTCCCAAGGTGGGGACAACTTGTGCATATCAGTCTGATCCTGGATGAGCCGGAGCACCAGATCACCTTCTTGAAAAGTTTTGGATTTAACCCGGCGGCTGTGATAACGGCGCAGATCTTGTTGATAAATCGTTGAACGGGCTGCTGCGAGATCACGCTCCTCATCTAACAGGTCCAGTGAATCCTGACGTGCTTTCTCATTATCAGCTTCAACATAAGCCGCCACACGGGGTGAGTCATGACGGATGTCACTAGGGAGAACTGCCTCTGCTCCGTAAACCATGAAGAAAGGTGTGTAACCCGTAGATCTGTTCGGTGTGGTGTTGATACTCCATAAGACGGAAGGTAACTCCTCCAGCCAACAACTCGGCGTCCGCTTTAAAGGAACCATAAGCCGGGGTTTGATGCCTCTCAAAATCTCTTGATTGGCTCTCTCTGCTTGACCATTAGATTGGGGGTGAGCCACTGATGACATGTCAAGCCGGATGTGCTCACATTGACAAAATTCTTCCATAGCACCCTTGGATAGATTAGTACCATTATCAGTTAGGATGCTCTGTGGAAAACCAAAGCGGAAGATCACCTTTTTGATGAATTGAACCGCCGTGGCCACATCACACTTACTAACTGGCTCTGCCTCTACCCACTTGGTGACTTATCAACTTCCACCAGTAGGTGGGTCTTCTTGTCCTTGGATCTCTTAAAGGGCCCAACCATATCTAGCCCCCAAGTTGCAAACGGCCAAGTGATTGGAATCATCCTTAATTCTTGAGCCAGAACATGAGCGCGGCGTGCAAACTTCTGACAACCGTCACACCTCTTTACCAAATCCTCAGCATCAGCATGAGCCGTCAACCAATAGAAGCCGTGACGAAAGGCCTTAGCCACCAAGGATTTTGAACCGGCGTGGCGACCACAATCTCCTGCGTGGATCTCACGCAAAATTTCACAACCTTCTTGAGGAGACACACAATGCTGAAACGCCCTTGTTACACTACAATGATGTAACCCCCCATTGATAATAGTCATTGAGGGAGTCCTGGATTATGGGGTGTTTGGGTAGCCGGACTATACCTTCAGCCGGACTCCTGCACTATGAAGATACAAGATTGAAGACTTCGTCCCGTGTCCGGATGGGACTTTCCTTGGCGTGGAAGGCAAGCTTGGCGATGCGGATATTCAAGATCTCCTACCATTGTAACCGACTTTATGTGACCCTAACCCTATCCGGTGTCTATATAAACCGGAGGGTTGTAGTCCGTAGGCAATCAACTCCATATACAACAATCATACCATAGGCTAGCTTCTAGGGTTTAGCCTCCTTGATCTCATGGTAGATCTACTCTTGGACTACCCATATCATCAATATTAATCAAGCAGGACGTAGGGTTTTACCTCCATCAAGAGGGCCCGAACCTGGGTAAAACATCATGTTCCCTGCCTCCTGTTACCATCCGGCCTAGACGCATAGTTCGGGACCCACTACCCGAGATCCGCCGGTTTTGACACCGACATTGGTGCTTTCATTGAGAGTTCCTCTGTGCCGTCGCCTTTAGGCCCGATGGCTCCTTTGATCATCAACAACGATGCGTTCCAGGGTGAGACTTTGCTCCTCGGACAGATCTTCGTCTTCGGCGGCTTTGCTCTGCAAGCCAATTCGCTCGGCCACCTGGAGCAGATAGAAAGCTACGCCCCTGGCCATCAAGTCAGGTTTGGAAGCTTAAACTACACGACTGACATCCGCGGAGAATTGATCTTCGACGGACTCGAGCCACGGCCAAGCGCGCCGCACTATCTCGAGAGGCATGATCTAGCTCTGCCCCCGGACAGTGTCCTGGAGGCCGCACACGCATCGGTTCCAACCCCTAACTCGGAGCCTATTGCACCAATCAAGGATGAGCGGTTGGACGTCACCTCGGGGGCTGCGATCCCAAAAGCGATCGAGCTGAACACTAGCCCCGCACTCTGTCCGAGGATCTGGACTCCTCCCCGGACTCCGAACCCCCCACGCCCCTGCCAATCGAATCCGATTGGGCGCCGATAATGGAGTTCACCGCCGCAGACATCCTTCAGCGTTCGCCTTTTGGCGACATCCTGAATTCTCTTAAGTCTCTCTCTTTATCAGGAGAGCCCTGGCCGGACTACGGTCAGCGAGGGTGGGATACGGGCGATGTGGAAATTCAAAGCCCACCCACCACCCACTTTGTAGCCACTATCGACGATCTAACCGACATGCTTGACTTCAGCTCCGAAGACATCGACGGCATGGACGACGATATAGGAGAAAAACAAGAACCAGCACCTGTAGGGCGCTGGAAGGCCACCTCGTCATATGACATATATATGGTGGATACTCCAAAAGATGGAGATGGCGATGGAACAGTGGGGGATGACGCCCCCTAGAAACAGCCAAAGCGTCGGCGTCAGCGGCGCCGCTCTAAATCCCGCCAAAGCAAAAACGGTGATTCCGGCATGGGAGATAATACTACCCCGGATAGCGCCGAAGAACACCCACCTCAGCAAGATTCGGCACAGGAAGATGGAGAAGCCAGCCCCCATGAGAGAGCGGCAGACCGAGAGGTCGAGGATGGTAACTATATGCCTCCCTCCGAAGACAAGGCAAGCCTCGATGACGACGAATTTGTCATACCATCAGACCCCGCCGAACAAGAGCGTTCTAAACGCAGGCTTTTAGCCACGGCAAGCAGCCTCAAGAAAAAGCAGCAACAGCTTAGAGCTGCCCAAGATTTGCTAGCTGACAGATGGACTGAAGTCCTTGCGGCCGAAGAGTCTGAACTCAAACGCCCCTCCAAGAGTTACCCGAAGCGCAGGCCGCTACCCCGATCAGAGGAGGAAGCACCTACATCACCAGCGCATGACATGGCAGACCGGCCACCTCGCGGCCGCGACAAAGAGGCCTCTCGACCCTCCACCCAAGCCATGCCCCGACGCCGCTCAACTAAGACACGGGAAAATGTGCCCGACCTGCGAGACATACTAGAGGATAAGGCAAGACAAACAAGATCGATCTACGGATCGCGCAGGCGCCCTACGGCATGTGAGAATGATCTTCACTCCGGATACAACAAATCCGGCCGGGCCGAACACAACAGACATAGCTCTTCCGAGATGCGTCGTGATATAGCCCAGTACAGAGGCGCCGCACACCCGCTATGCTTCACGAATGAAGTAATGGATCATAAAATCCCAGAGGGTTTCAAACCCGTAAACATCGAATCATACGATGGCACAACAGATCCGGCGGTATGGATCAAGGATTATCTCCTTCACATCCACATGGCACGCGGCGATGATCTACACGCCATCAAATACCTCCCGCTCAAACTTAAAGGACCGGCCCGGCATTGGCTTAACAGCTTGCCAGCAGACTCAATCGATTCTTGGGAGGACCTAGAAGCCGCATTCCTCGACAACTTCCAGGGCACTTACGTGCGACCGCCGGATGCCGACGACTTAAGCCACATAATTCAGCAGCCAGAGGAATCGGCCAGACAATTCTAGACACGGTTCCTAACAAAGAAAAACCAGATAGTCGACTGTCCAGACGCGGAGGCCCTAGCAGCCTTCAAGCATAACATCCGCGACGAGTGGCTTGCCCGGCACCTGGGACAGGAAAAGCCGAAATCCATGGCAGCCCTCACGACACTCATGGCCCGCTTTTGCGCGGGAGAAGACAGCTGGCTAGCTCGCAGTAACAACTTATCAAAGAACCCTGGTAATTCGGATACCAAGGACAAAAGTGGCAGGACACGTCGGAATAAGCAAAAACGCTGCGTTAACAGCGACAGTAATGAAGACACGGCAGTCAATGCCGAATTCAAAGGCTATAAATCCGGTCAGTGGAAAAAGGCATTCAAAAAGAATAATCAGGGCCCGTCCAGTTTGGACCGAATACTCGATCGCTTGTGCTAGATACATGGCACCCCCGAAAGGCCAGCCAATCACACTAACAGGGATTGTTGGGTGTTCAAGCAGGCAGGCAAGTTAAGGGCCGAAAACAGAGACAAGGGGCTGCACAGCGACGACGAGGAGCCCAAGCCGCCGAACAACAATGGATAGAAGGGCTTTCCCCCACAAGTGCGGACGGTGAACATGATATACGCAACCCACATTCCCAAGAGGGAGCGGAAGCGTGCGCTACGGGACGTATACACGATGGAGCCAGTCGCCCCAAAGTTCAACCCATGGTCCTCCTGCCCGATCACTTTTGATCGAAGGGACCATCCCACTAGCATCCATCATGGCGGCTTCGCCGCATTGGTTCTCGACCCAATCATTGACGGATTTCATCTCACAAGAGTCCTCATGGACGGCGGCAGTAGCCTGAACCTGCTTTATCAGGATACAGTGCGGAAAATGGGCATAGATCCCTCAAGGATTAAGCCCACAAGAACGACCTTTAAAGGCATTATACCAGGTGTAGAAGCCAACTATACAGGCTTAGTAACACTTGACGTGGTCTTCGGATCCCCAGACAATTTCCGAAGCGAAGAGTTAATCTTCGATATAGTCCCGTTTCGCAGTGGCTATCACGCCCTGCTCGGACGAACCGCATTCACAAAGTTCAATGCAGTGCCGCACTACGCATATCTCAAGCTCAAGATGCCAGGCCCTCGAGGAGTAATTACGGTCAACGGAAACACCGAACGCTCCCTCCGTACGGAGGAGCATACGGCGGCTCTCGCAGCGGCGGTAAAAAGTAGCCTTCTCAGCCAATTCTCCAGTCCGGCCATTAAAAAGCCAGACACTGCCAAGCGCGCTATAACACCCTCGATGCGACTATATCTCCCATGTGTCGAGGCACGACTTAGAGGCATAATCGCATTGAAGGCATATGTCGCAAGTTAGGCAATCTTCACAACATCCCATGTAATATGAATAATAAAGGGGAGATAACATAGTTGGCTTACACTCGCCACGTCAATCAAGTACATAAATAACATTACATCATCCAAACACTCATGGCCCGACTACGGCGCCAAAATAAAAGATAACCCAACATGTGACACTGTCCCGTTCACCCCCAACTGGGCACCACTACTGATCATCGGGAAAGGAAACATAGTAACGTTGAGAGTCTTCGTCGAACTCCGACTTGAGCTCAAACGCATCTCCTGGAGCGGAATCATCAGGCTCTGCATCTGGTGTAATAGTAATCTGTGAGCCACAGGGACTCAGCAATCTCGCACCCTCGCGGCAAGACTATTTAAGCTTATAGGTAAGGCAAGGTAAAATATGAGTGGAGCTGCAGCAAGCGACTAGCAAGTATGGTGGCTAGCTTATACGCAAAAGAGAGCGAGAAGAGGAGGCAAAGCGCGAGCGAGAAACTAGAGAACCACCTGCGCAAACATTACTCCAACACCGTGTCCACTTCCCGGACTCCGCCGAGAAGAGGCCATCACGGTAACACACTCAGTTGATTCATTTTAATTAAGTTAAGGTTCAAGTTATCTACAACTGGACATTAACAAACTCCCATCTGCCCATAACCGCGGGCACGGCTTTCGAAAGTTCAAATCCCTGCAGGGGAGTCCCAACTTAGCCCATGACAAGCTCTCATGGTCAATGAAGGAATAGACCTCCTCCCAAGACGTTCCGATCAGACTTGGTATCTCAGTTCTTCAAGACACTTCGACAGGTTAAAACAAGACCAGCAACACCGCCCGAATGTGCCGACAAATCCCGATAGGAGATGCACATATCTCTTTCTCAGGGCACACTCAGATAGGTCAAGCTACGAGTAAAACCAACCCTCGAGTTTCCCCGAGGTGGCCCCGCAGGCTGCCCGGTTTGGACCAACACTCAGAGGGAGCACTGGCCCGGGGGGGTTAAAATAAAGATGACCCTTGAGTCTGCAGAACCCAAGGGAAAGAAAAGGCTAGGTGGCAAATGGTAAAACCAAGGTTGGGCATTGCTGGAAAATCTTTAATCAAGGCAAACTATCAAGGGGTTCCCATTATAACCCAACCGCGTAAGGAACGCAAAATCCGGGAACATAACACCGATATGACGGAAACTAGGGCGGCAAGAGTGGAACAAAACACTAGGCGAGAGGCCGAGCCTTCCACCCTTTACCAAGTATATAGATGCGTTAAGATAACATAGCAATATAATGATATCCCAATAAGTAAATAAATGTTCCAACAAGGAACGGCCTCCAATCTTCACCTGCAACTAGCAACGCTATAAGAGGGGCTGAGCAAAGAGGTAACATAGCCAATCAACGGTTTGCTAGGACATGGTGGGTTAGAGGTTTGACTTGGCAATATGGGAGGCTTGCAAGCAAGTGGTAGGCATCGTAGCATTGGCATAGCAAAAGAGCGAGCAAACTAGCATAGAAAAGATAGTAGTGATTTCGAGGGTATGATCATCTTGCCTGCACAGTTGTCAGAGTTGACTGGATCCTCGAAAGCAAACTCAACGGGCTCCTCGTTAGCGAACTCTTCTCCCGGCTCTACCCAAACAAGACAAACAAGCAACAAGGATACAATCAACCACGTGCAAGGATCAAGCAATATGATGCAATGATGATATGTTATGCGGGATGCGATGCGGTATGCAAAATGCAAGATATGACAGGAAATGCATGAACCTGGCCTCAACATGGAAATCCAAGTGTGCCACTGGAAATATGAGATGAAATCGCTTCAAAATGATATAAAGAACGCCGGAATCGGAGTTACGGTTTGGAAATGGCAAGCGATTCAAATATGACACCGGTCTGCGATTTACAGCAAGTAGCAACCTAAAAGCAATGAAATGAACAAGCTACAGCAACCAAACATGACAACAAAATACATGGCAGGGATGCATGCAAGATTCTTAACAAAAGTCTAGCACTGAGCTACGGCCAATTCATCCATTAACAGGTTCAAACAAGCATGGCAAAAATGCATATGACAAGCAGATCTCAGACTTTGTGAAATCAACACTTGTCTGGAATTTCAGATCAGGTAGCCCTCTTCGGAGCAACAAAACTACATGCTACAGGACCTGAACATGGCAAAGTAAAGCATGGCATGGAGCTACTCAAAGATCTTAACAAAAGTCCCTTAGTGACATTGAGCCAAAAGGGATCAGGAAATACAATTGCAAGCATGTGAACATAGCAAAAACATAATCAGTTTTCATACTTAGTGAAAACTGACACATGCTGAAACATAACTCAAGTAGGCTTGTTTACGAGCTCGATCCACTCACTACGGTGCAAGTCATGGCAAGACAAGCATACATACATCAAGAAGGCACAAAATGCAAGCTAGACATGGCAAGAACAATAGCATAGCATGCACGGATCAACTACAACATCATCGGTAAAATTGCAAACAAGTTGACAATCTGCCCAGATTCACAAAGTAGCAAAAATAGAGCTCAATTGACTCAAGCTAGGGTGCTCCATAATTGCAAACAAAGACATGGATGGATAGAGCAGTACAATATTAACAAAACATCCTTACTGATCATCCTCAAAAGAGGCATGGATCACTAGGAAACAACATGAACATATGGCATCATGAGATAAACAGATCCAGGACTTAGTGAAAATACTAAGTCTCTGAAAAACAGATTTACCAAGTGCACCAGTTTGTAAGCTTGCACTAGTCCACACACACATCACAAAAATACATGGGTTGCACCTCTGGAAAGATGACAAAACCCTTAACAAAACATATGTAGAGCATCAGGGCATAGCATGCACACATTAATCATGGCAAAAATGACAAAAAGCTAAATGGAGTAGCAGATCTGACAAATAACTCAAGTAGCCCTCTTCTAATGGCATTTCGGGCATCAAGATGAACTCCAATGAATATGACGCAATGGAATGAAATGTTGTACTCTCTGAGATGAACATTTTGATATGCTATATGCATGAATCGGAGCTACAGATGCAAAGTTACGGGGTCATGAACATGTGCACTTGTACTGAAATTTCTGGGACTTAGACGAATTTGACCTAGGGTTTTTTTGGATCTAGATCTCGCGCACAGAAATCGAGGCGGCCGGAGCACTGTAGACCGGCGGCGGGGATGACGTCGGAGGAGGTCGCCGGAGTGGCCGGACGACGAGGAGGCGGGGACGACGGTGGCGGCGCTCGGCGGTGGCCGCGGCGGGGTCGGGCGGCGGCGGGCGCG
>NC_041388.1:245759776-245769239 GCF_002162155.2 Triticum dicoccoides
GGCGCGGGGCGGCGAACGGGCCGCGGGGGCCCTCCCTAGGCCTCCCGGGCCGCGCGGGCGAGGCGGCGGGGAAGTGGTCCCGCGGGACACGTGCCGACGGCGGAGAGGACGGCGGTGGTGTCCGGCGCAGGGCGGACAAAGTCCGGTGCGGCGCGGTGGATTTTTAGGGTTAGGACGGGGGAGGATCCGGATTTTTCGAGAGGGGTCTATTTATAGCCATAGAGGGAGCTAGGAGAGTCCAAACAAGGTGTGGTTTTCGGCCACGCGATCGTGATCGAACGCTCTAGATGATGGAGCAGAGTTAGGTGGGTTTTCGGCCAAATTGGAGGGGTGTTGGGCTGCAACACACACGAGGCCTTTTTGGTCCCTCGGTTAACCGTTGGAGTATCAGACGAAGTCCAAATGATACGAAACTTGACAGGCGGTCTACCGGTAGTAAACCAAGGCCGCTTGGCAAGTCTCGGTCCAATCCGGAAATGTTTAATCCCCACACACGAAAGAAAGCTAGAAATGACCACCGGAGGAGAACGAAGCGCCGGAATGCAAAACGGACAACGGGGAAAATGCTCGAATGCATGAGATGAACACGTATGCAAATGCAATGCACATGATGACATGATATGAGATGCATGACAACGACAACAACACATGGAGACAAAACCCGAACCCGAGCAAATAAATATAACTTAACGCCGGAAATGGCAAGAGTTGGAGTAAAAATTGGGAAATTTACATCCGGGGTGTTACAACACTCCACCACTATGAAAGGATCTCGTCCCGAGATCTAGGACTGAAAGAACGCCGGGTACTCAGAACGGAGGTGATCCTCGCGTTCCCAGGTAGCTTCACGGTCGGAATGGTGTGACCACTTGACTTTGAGAAATTTGATTGACTTGTTGCGAGTCTTGCGTTCAGTCTCTTCGAGAATAGCAACTGGGTGATCACGATAGGAAAGATCTTCTTGGAGCTCAATGTCCTCGAAGTTGACGGTGCGGTCAGTAGTCTTGAAGCACTTACGAAGCTGAGAGACATGGAACACGTCATGAACATTTGCAAAGTTTGAAGGAAGCTCGAGTTGATAGGCGAGGTCGCCTCTCTTGCTGACAATCTTGAAAGCTCCCACGTATCTAGGGGCAAGCTTCCCTTTGATACCGAAGCGACGAGTACCTTTCATAGGAGAGACGCGGAGGTAAACATGATCTCCGATCTCGAAAGCCAAATCACGGTGCTTACTATCATAGTAGCTCTTCTAACGGGATTGGGCTGCTTTGAGGTTATCACGAATGACTTTGCACATTTCCTCTGCCTCTGTGATTAAGTCATTACCCAAAAGCTGACGTTCACCGGTTTGAGACCAGTTGAGAGGGGTACGACACTTCCTGCCATACAGAATTTCAAATGGGGCCTTGCCCGAACTTGCTTGAAAACTGTTGTTGTAGGAGAAATCAGCATAAGGAAGACAATCCTCCCACTCCATGCCGAAGGAGATCACACAAGCCCTGAGCATATCTTCAAGAATCTGGTTGACACGCTCGACTTGACCGCTAGTTTGAGGATGGAAAGCTGTGCTGAAGCGGATGTTCGTGCCCATGGCCTTCTAAAAAGAATTCCAAAACTTCGAGGTAAAGATGCTGCCACGGTCTGAAGATATCACTTGAGGAATACCATGCGGAGAGACAATACGAGAGGTATAGAGTTCCGCCAATTGAGCTGCAGTGATCGACTCTTTGATAGGCAGAAAGTGAGCCACTTTGGTGAGTTTGTCGATGACAACGAATATAGCATCATTGCCACGCTTGGACTTTGGAAACCCGGTCACGAAGTCCATCTCAATGTGGTCAAACTTCCATTCTGGAATGGCAAGAGGTTGGAGGAGACCTGCTGGCCTTTGGTGTTCTGCCTTCACCCTTCTGCAGACATCACATTCATTCATGAATTGAGCAATCTCGCGCTTCATTCGAGTCCACCAATAAGCTTGCTTAAGGTCCTGATACATCTTCGTGCTCCCAGGGTGGATGGAGAGGAGAGAATTGTGAGCCTCGTCCATGATCACTTTACGGAGGTCACCTTTGGGTACAACAATATGATCCTCGAAGAAGAGAGTGTCCTTGTCATCAAGGCGGTAGCACTTGTACTTGGACTGACTCTTGGCAATCCCAATCTTCACCTTTTTCACCATAGCATTAAGAAGCTGGGCTTGGCGAATCTGGTCTTCCAAGGTAGGAGAGACTAGAAGGTTGGCGAGGAAACCTTGAGGAACAACTTGCAGATTAAGTTTGCGGAAAGCTTCACAAAGCTCGGGTTGATAAGGCTTAAGAATCAGACTGTTGCAGTAAGCTTTCCTGCTCAAAGCGTCAACAATCACATTGGCCTTGCCTGGACTATACTCGATACTCGGATTATACTCTTGAATCATTGCGACCCATCGAGTTTGTCTGAGGTTGAGATTAGGCTGAGTAAAGATGTACTTGAGACTCTTGTGATCAGTGAAAATGTCCACTTTTATGCCCAATAGAAGATGTCTCCAAGTCAAAAGAGCATGCACAACTGCCGCCAACTCGAGATCATGAGTGGGGTAGTTCTTCTCATTAGGCTTCAACTGGCGAGAGGTATAAGCAACAACTTTCTTCTCTTGCATCAATACTGCACCAAGACCTTGGAGAGAGGCATCACAAAAGACCTCGTACGGCTTGGATTCATTAGGCGGAGTGAGAACTGGAGCAGTGATCAATTTCTCTTTCAAAGTGTTGAAAGCAATGTCACACTCCGGGGACCAAACGTACTTGACGTGCTTCTGGAGAAGATTAGAGAGAGGCTTCGCGATCTTAGAAAAGTTTTCAACGAATCTTCGGCAATAGCTTGCGAGACCGAGGAAGCTGCGGAGTTGCTTCACGTTCTGAGGAGGTTCCCAATTCACAATTGCAGACACCTTCTCAGGATTCACGGCAATGCCCTTGGTAGAGATGATATGCCCAAGATAAAGAACCTCATCGAGCCAAAATTCACACTTGGAGAACTTGGCGTAGAACTGATGTTCCCTGAGCTTATCAAGAACTAAATGCAAGTGCTTGGCATGATCTTCCTTGTTCTTGGAGAAAACCAGAATGTCATCGAGATAGACCAAAACGAAGTCATTGGTGTAGGCGTTGAAGATGAAGTTCATCATGAGAGAAAACGTCGGAGGAGCGTTGACGAGACCAAAAGACATGACAGTGTATTCATATGAACCAAAGCTTGTCCTAAAATCCGTCTTGGGAATATCTTGCTCACGAATACGAATCTGATGATAACCCATACGGAGATCAAGCTTGGAGAATACTCGAGCACCTTTGAGTTGTTCTACCAGCTCATTGATGTTGGGAAGTGGATATTTGTTCTTGATGGTCTTCTTGTTCACTGGAAGGTAATCAACACAAAGTCGGTCCGTTCCATCCTTCTTCTTCACAAAAAGAACACCACAACCCCATGGAGAAGAACTAGGCCGGATGAGACCCATTTTCTCTTGAATATCGAGTTGCTTCTTCAGCTCCTTCAATTCTTTAGGTCCGAGCTTGTAAGGACGCTTGCAAACAGGTTCCGTGCCAGGCTCAAGATCAATAACGAATTCAACTGGCCGGTGCGGAGGCATTCCTGGAAGCTCTTCTAGAAAGACGTCTTGATATTCGCAAACGACTGGAATTTGAGAGATGGCATCCGATTCACCCTTCTCATTGAGAGAAAACAGACGGATGGTATCATCACGAGCGGCAAAGACAATTACATCCTCAGACGGATGAGTCAATTGAATCTGCCTGGCTGCACAATCAAGCTGAGCCTTGTGCTTAGAAAGCCAATCCATTCCGAGAATAAGATCAATATCCGAGTTACCAAGAACCATTGGGGAAGAAAGGAACTTGTAGTCACCCAAAGTGACAGTAACATCTGGCACCTCCAGACTTGCACACAAACGTTTGCCAGGAGAAATGATATCCATTTGTTTACCCAAATGAGAAGAAACAAACTCATGCTTGGTAAAAAATGGCTTTGACATGAAACAATGCGATGCACTAGTGTCAAAAGAACTTTTGCAGGAATACCATTAACAGGAAGGTTACCCATGATGACATCTGACGAGTCCTCTGCCTGAGCTACATTCATCAAGTTGACCTTGGCGTGCTTGGGGTTATGCTTGACCACAGCTGTACTTGCCGATCTGACAGGAGGAAGACGCCTCTGGTTGAGACACTTGTTGGCATAGTGACCCTTCTGTTGGCACTTGTTGCATGTGACCTCTGAAAGCGGACGGTGGTACGGAGCACTCGATCTTGGTGCTTGAGACGAAGTCTTGTTCTGAAAGCCAGGGTTGGGTGGGTGGGGAGAACCACTGCCACCTTTGCTCTTCTGCTGATACGGCTGACGGAACGGATGAGGAGGAAGCCAATACTTCTGCTGCTTGGCCACTTGAGTAGAGGAAGAAGAAGTAACATCCCTGACTCGCTTCTTGGAAGCATCACACCTCAACTGAGCAGCCTCTTGCTTCAGTGCCATGTTGTAGAACTCATCGTACCTCAAGGGCTCAAAGAGAACAAGAGCTAGCTGAATTTCTTCTCTGATACCACCCCTGAACTGATATATCATGCTCTTCTCATCAGGGACGTCCTGCTTGGCAAAGCGGGCGAGCTTCTGGAACAACTTATTGTAGTCATAGACAGACAAAGAGCCTTGCTTCAGATTGCAGAATTCATCATGCTTACTTTCAACCACGCTCAGAGGAATATGATGAGCTCGGAAATCTCGACGGAAATCATCCCAAGTGATAACACGTCCACCTCGGGAATCCTTGTACTGCTGGAACCATTCTGCAGCTTGATCTTTGAGTTGGAAGGAAGCGAACTTAACAAAGTACTCGGGCCTGACGTTACTGCACTTGAAATTCTTGCACAGATCCACCAGCCAATCGTCAGCATCGGTTGCCTCAACACAATTGCTGAAAGTCTTTGGCCCATTAGCAAGGAACTAGTTGAGTGACGCAAAGTGATTCTGATTGCTGCCTTGGTTCCCTTGGTTGCCTTGATTGCGCTATTGAAGAATTTGCATGATTAACTGTGTGTTTGCATTGGTTGCGGCCATCACAGCTTGCCATGCCTCCGGAGGAGGTGGAGGTGGTGGCGAATCAGGATTAGGAGTTGTGCGTGTTGGAGGAGCCATCCTGAAGAGGTTGACCACCATTAGCACATTGACAGACAAATATTGAAGTTGAAACCAACAGAATGAAAATTTCAACATATAGTCTTCACATCCGAACAAAATGAACGAATGCATTCCTCTCGAAATCGTCACATATCCATAAATTGAGAAGCCACGTAGAATTAAGGTAGAGAAATAAATAAACAAGGTACGGATCAGGAACGAATAATCGGTAAGAAATCCCAATCTCAAACCAATATCCGTGGAAGAAGAACTAGAGCTACTAGAATTCCCACCTATGAAACTCCCGAACCTTTCCGGTTATGCAATCAGGTGTTGGGGATACAGGGGAAGCATAATATCTCACCCAAATCTAGCAAATCCTACATCCAGCTGTATCCATCCTTCAACACATAACCAAGAAAAACTTCGGAAACCATCTACCTCAACCTTCGAAAAGCATCCGTTATACAAGTTATGGCGATACTCCCGAACTCCCGCCCCAGTACTGGGTGGCGTCGAGGTTATCTCACCAACGAACTGCATAAAAGAGGTTTTCGATGTCGGCGTACTAAACTCAGGTATTCCAGAACTGCAACGATAAAATTATGATGACAACACCTCAGAGCTCAACTCCCCGGGACACTTCCACTAAACCCCTAACAGGAGGCACCAAGACAATGTTCTCATCATAAAACCATCGGAACGATTCCAAGATACCCGCGTGATCCTAAAAAAATTTAGTGAAATTTGAGAAGAGAAGAGTCAAAACTCTACGTCAGGATGCCTTACCAGAGCGATGAGGAGACTGGGAAGTAAAAAGAATTCCTAAACTCTCCGATATATAATTCCTAAATGACTCAAAACATTTTTCTAGACACAACTCGGCCGCTAAAAACGATCAAGCAATGGGGCTCCTAAGGTCGGGGAAGGCTCTGATACCAACTTATAACACCCTCGATGCGACTATATCTCCCACGTGTTGAGGCATGACTTAGAGGCATAATTGCATTGAAGGCATATGTCGCAAGTTAGGCAATCTTCACAACATCCCATGTAATATGAATAATAAAGGGGAGATAACATAGTTGGCTTACACTCGCCACGTTAATCAAGTACATAAATAACATTACATCATCCAAACACTCATGGCCCGACTACGGCGCCAAATAAAAGATAACCCAACATGCGACACGGTCCCGTTCACCCCCAACTGGGCACCACTACTGATCATCGGGAAAGGAAACATAGTAACATTGAGAGTCTTCGTCGAACTCCCACTTGAGATCAAACGCGTCTCCTGGAGCGGAATCATCAGGCCCTGCATCTGGTGTAATAGTAATCTGTGAGCCACAGGGACTCAGCAATCTCGCACCCTCGCGATCAAGACTATTTAAGCTTATAGGTAAGGCAAGGTAAAATATGAGTGGAGCTGCAGCAAGCGACTAGCAAGTATGGTGGCTAGCTTATACGCAAAAGAGAGCGAGAAGAGGAGGTAAAGCGCGAGCGAGAAACTAGAGAACCACCTGCGCAAACATTACTCCAACATCGTGTCCACTTCCCGGACTCCGCAGAGAAGAGGCCATCACGGTAACACACTCAGTTGATTCATTTTAATTAAGTTAAGGTTCAAGTTATCTACAACCGGACATTAACAAACTCCCATCTGCCCATAACCGTGGCCACGGCTTTTGAAAGTTCAAATCCCTGCAGGGGAGTCCCAACTTTGCCCATGACAAGCTCTCACGGTCAACAAAGGAATAAACCTCCTCCCAAGACGTTCCGATCAGACTCGGTATCTCGGTTCTTCAAGACACTTCGACAGGTTAAAACAAGACCAGGAACACCGCCCGAATGTGCCGGCAAATCCCGATAGGAGCTGCACATATCTCTTTCTCAGGGCACACTCAGATAGGTCAAGCTACAAGTAAAACCAACCCTCGAGTTTCCCCGAGGTGGCCCCGCAGGCTGCCCGGTTCGGACCAACACTCAGAAGGAGCACTGGCCCGGGGGGGGTTAAAATAAAGATGACCCTTGAGTCTGTAGAACCCAAGGGAAAGAAAAGGCTAGGTGGCAAATGGTAAAACCAACGTTGGGAATTGCTGGAAAAGCTTTAATCAAGGCGAACTATCAAGGGGTTCCCATTATAACCCAACCGCGTAAGTGACGCAAAATCCAGGAACATAACACCGATATGACGGAAACTAGGGCGGTACGAGTGGAACAAAACACTAGGCGAGAGGCCGAGCCTTCCACCCTTTACCAAGTATATAGATGCGTTAAGATAACATAGCAATATAATGATATCCCAACAAGTAAATAAATGTTCCAACAAGGAACGAACTCCAATCTTCACCTCCAACTAGCAACGCTATAAGAGGGGCTGAGCAAAGCGGTAACATAGCCAATCAACGGTTTGCTAGGACATGGTGGGTTAGAGGTTTGACATGGCAATATGGGAGGCTTGCAAGCAAGTGGTGGGCATCGTAGCATTGGCATAGCAAAAGAGCGAGCAAACTAGCATAGCAAAGATAGTAGTGATTTCGAGGGTATGATCATCTTGCCTGCACAGTTGTCAGAGTTGACTGGATCCTCGAAAGCAAACTCAACGGGCTCCTCGTTAGCGAACTCATCTCCCGGCTCTACCCAAACAAGACAAACAAGCAACAAGGATACAATCAACCACGTGCAAGGATCAAGCAATATGATGCAATGATGATATGCTATGCGGGATGCGATGCGGTATGCAAAATGCAAGATATGACAGGAAATGCATGAACCTGGCCTCAACAGGGAAATCTAAGTGTACCACTGGAAAGATGAGAGGAAATCGCTTGAAAACGATATAAAGAACGCCGGAATCGGAGTTACGGTTTGGAAATGGCAAGCGATTCAAATATGACACCGGTCTGCGATTTACAGCAAGTAGCCACCTAAAAGCAATGAAATGAACAAGCTACAGCAACCAAACATGACAACAAAATACATGGAAGGGATTCATGCAAGATGCTTAACAAAAGTCTAGCACTGAGCTACGGCCAATTCATCCATTAATAGGTTCAAACAAGCATGGCAAAAATGCATATGACAAGCAGATCTCAGACTTTGTGAAATCAACACTTGTCTGGAATTTCAGATCAGGTAGCCCTCTTCGGAGCAACAAAACTACATGCTACAGGACCTGAACATGGAAAAGTAAAGCATGGCATGGAGCTACTCAAAGAGCTTAACAAAAGTCCCTTAGTGACCTTGAGCCAAAAGGGATCAGAAAATACAATTGCAAGCATGTGAACATAGCAAAAACATAATCAGTTTTCATACTTAGTGAAAACTGACACATGCTGAAACATAACTCAAGTAGGCTTGTTTACGAGCTCGATGCACTCACTAAGGTGCAAGTCATGGCAAGACAAGCATACATCCATAAATAAGGCACAAAATGCAAGCTATACATGGCAAGAACAATAGCATAGCATGCACGGATCAACTACAACATCATCGGCAAAATTGCAAACAAGTTGACAATCTGCCCAGATTCACAAAGTAGCAAAAGTAGAGCTCGATTGACTCAAGCTAGGGTGCTCCATAATTGCAAACAAAGATATGGATGGATAGAGCAGTACAATATTAACAAAACATCCTTACTGATCATCCTCAAAAGAGGCACGGATCACTAGGAAACAACATGAACATATGGCATCATGAGATAAACAGATCCATGACTTAGTGAAAATACTAAGTCTCTGAAAAACAGATTTACCAAGTGCACCACTTTGCAAGCTTGCACTAGTCCACACACACATCACAAAAATACATGGGTTGCACCTCTGGAAAGATTACAAATCCCTTAGCAAAACATATGTAGAGCATCAGGGCATAGCATGCACACATTAATCATGGCAACAATGACAAAAAGCTAAATGAAGTAGCAGATCTGACAAATAACTCAAGTAGCCCTCTTCTAACGGCATTTCGGGCATCAAGATGAACTCAAATGAAAATGATGCAATGGAATTAAATGCTGTACTCTCTAAGATGAACATTTTGATATGCTGTATGCATGAATCGGAGCTACGGATGCAAAGTTACGGGGTCATGAACATGTGCACTTGTACTGAAATTTCTGGGACTTAGACGAATTTGACCTAGGGTTTTTTTGGATCTAGATCTCGCGCACGGAAATCGAGGCGACCGGAGCACTGTAGAACGGCAGCGGGGATGACGTCGGAGGAGGTCGCCGGAGTGGCCGGACGACGAGGAGGCGGGGACGACGGTGGCGGCGCTCGGCGGTGGCCGC
>NC_041388.1:245769474-245795188 GCF_002162155.2 Triticum dicoccoides
CCGATGGCCCCGGGTGGCCGGCCGCGAGGAGGGAGGCGGCGCTCGAGCAGCGGGGCGCCCAGGCGGCGCGGGGCGGCGAACGGGCCGCGGGGGCCCTCCCTGGGCCTCCCGGGCCGCGCGGGCGAGGCGGCGGGGAAGTGGTCTCGTGGGACACATGGCGGCGGCGGAGAGGACGGCGGCGGTGTCCGGCGCAGGGCGGACAAAGTCCGGTGCGGCGCGGTGGATTTTTAGGGTTAGGACGGGGGAGGATCCGGATTTTTCGAGAGGGGTCTATTTATAGCCATAGAGGGAGTTAGGAGAGTCCAAATGAGGTGCGGTTTTCGGCCACGCGATCGTGATCGAATGCTCTAGATGATGGAGCGGAGTTAGGTGGGTTTTGGGCCAAATTGGAGGGGTGTTGGGCTGCAACACACACGAGGCCTTTTTGGTCCCTCGGTTAACCGTTGGAGTATCAAACGAAGTCCAAATGATACGAAACTTGACAGGCGGTCTACCGGTAGTAAACCAAGGCCGCTTGGAAAGTCTCGGTCCAATCCGGAAATGTTTAATCCCCACACACGAAAGAAAGCTAGAAATGACCACCGGAGGAGAACGAAGCGCCGGAATGCAAAACGGACAACGGGGAAAATGCTCGAATGCATGAGATGAACACGTATGCAAATGCAATGCACATGATGACATGATATGAGATGCATGACAACGACAACAACACACGGAGACAAAACCCGAACCCGAGGAAATAAATATAACTTAATGCCAGAAACGGCAAGAGTTGGAGTACAAATTGGGAAAGTTACATCCGGGGTGTTACACGCGCCCGGAGTAACCCATAGCAGGACCGCCTGACACACTCTGAGCAAGCGTAGCAATGCGGCCCCAACCCCAGCTTTCGCGACATAGCGAAACCAGTACCTCGCGTACATAACTACGCCCTTGAAATACCATGGGCACAGGGGAAGGGGCACAATAACGGCACGCCAAAATACGGCTTAAAACATACAGGGGCTGCCGGATTCTTTTTTTTAATTTTTTCTTACTTTCAGGACTCCATACTTCGGGCGACCTGTTCGACAATTCGACTGCCGCACAAACGATGCAAGATCCAGGGAGGCAGACAAGCCATGCCGCATTATGGAACTCCCAGGTGGTCTCTATTACGAGCGGTATACCTGTTTTAAATACAATTCCATGGCCTGCCCCTGGTCAGGACATACTGAATAGTCCAATATCTTTTGCTTACCGCACTATTTGTATCGTTCGGCTTTGATAAATAGCCTCTCTATAAACAATGCTTAGCTTCTTGTCTATTTTTCGCATTATCTTCTTTTCACATTTATGTTTATTAAATGACATGATTGCACCCGTACACCATGGGACGGCAAACACGCCAGGGGCTTCAGTACCCCTCATAATGGTGTGAGAAGTCCGTACACTTTCACAAGTGCGGCACCCCGAACTTATAGCACTATATGCATCGGCTCCGAATCATGATTTGGGTCAATAGTTGGGTTTGCCCGGCTCCTATGTTTTGGTGCCTTACGTTCCGCTCTATCGGCTAAGGTAGCACTAGGAGAACCACTGCGATTGTGCCCCGGTTCAGCTGGGTTAAGCACCTCAGTGGAGAAAGCTAAAACTGACTGTCATGATGAGGCGAGAGACCGGTCGCTGTTCGAGAGGTTTTTCGAGTCCCTAAAGACTTATGCCGCTTCGAGCGAGGAGCGGGCTTTGTCCGGCCAAGGCGTGGATAGCACCCCGAACTCGGTCTTCCGAACTAGGGGCTTCGCCGAAATTTAAAATTATAGAGTTCTATGGCTAAGTGAGAGTGTTCAAGCATTATAGTCCGATTGCCTGGTTCGTTGTGCTGAGCGCCTCCCTCGAAGGACCCAACTATGGGAAAAAGAGTGCTCATGTTTATCCCGAACACCCGAGCACTAGTGGCATGGGGGCAGAAGCCGACGACTGGCCATCTCTCAATTTTTTGATAAACGGCCGCATAGAATGTAATATTTTAAATTCAATAAGCATTTCTTAGCGCATATGAACAAGTTTTCAGCGCACAGGATAAACACGAGCGAGTTCATTCAAAAATCACATCCTTGGTACATTCATCCGCCACAAGGCGGGCACCTGCAAGAACATCCTTGTAGTAGTTCTCGGGCTTGCGATGCTCCTTCCCCGGCGGCGGCCCGTCCTTCACAAGCTTCTCACCGTCCAGCTTACCCCAGTGCACCTTTGCACGGGCAAGGGCCCGACGGGCACCTTCGATGCAGATGGAGCGCTTGATGACCTTGAGCCTCGGACAGGCCTCCACCAGCCGCCGTACCAGCCCAAAATAGCTCCCAGGCAGGGCCTCTCCGGGCCACAGCCGAACTATGAAGCCCTTCATGGCCTGTTCGGTCGCCTTGTGGAGCTCGACCAGCTGTTTCAGCTGGTCGCTCAAAGGCACAGGGTGTCCGGCCTCAGAATACTGAGACCAGAACACCTTCTCCGTCGAGCTGCCCTCTTCAGCTCGATAGAATGCGGCGGCATCGGATACGCTGCGGGGAAGATCTGCGAATGCCCCTGGAGAGCTTCGGATTCGGGTAAGTAACAAGTAGTTTACTTTTATATTTCTGCTTTGCATGAAGAATGCCTTACCCGCTGCTATCTTCCTCATCTCCTCCAACTCTTGGAGGGCCTTTTGGGCTTCGGCATTGGCAGACTTGGCAGTCTCAAGGGCTGTCACAAGCTCGGATGCTTGCGCCTTTGACTCAAGCTCCAAACTCTCATGTTTTTTCATGAGAGCCTGAAGCTCTTGCTGCACCTCGCCGACCTGAGCCCCAAGTCTGTCTCGCTCAGTGCGCTCCGCGGCCGTTTTCTTTTCGGCCTCAGATAGGGCCTGCTTAAGGGTCGCCACCTCAGTCGTGGCCCCTACAATAAGCAGTACAATCCTGTTATTTTTTTGCAATCACGCCTTTTTATAGGCACTTTTTCTGTAAGGTATTTCTTACCTTCTCTCTCCTCGACCCGCCGCTTGGCAAGGCTGAGCTCTCGCTCGGTCCGCTCGAGGTCCTGCTTCAGGACGCCCACCTCCGCAGTCAATGCGGCGGTGGATAGCAGCGAAGCCTGCATACGCATATTGACTCTTTTTGTTAGACTCCTGCGAAATTTAATAGATCCTCTATTCGGCTTTTCTTTTCGAACGCCAAACAGAGAATCAGGGGCTACTGTCTATGCGGTAATATTTTTACATATTTTTACTTACCTCGAAGTCTTGGCGGACTGAACCTTCTGGATCACCGTACTCATAATAGTACGGTGCCCCTCGTCGATGGAGGCGCCATCAAGCACCTCCAGCAGATTGTCCGGCACCTCTGGTTGGACGGAGGCCGCCGGCTCAGAAGGCTTGCTCCTCTTGGAAGGAGTTCGCCTACCGCGGTCCGGAACTGTGGAAGATTCCGGCGCGGTGTCCGGCACAAAGCCGGACTTGGAGCCCTGGGGGGCCTTATCCCCTTCACTCCTGGAGTCCGGGAGGTTTTCTTGCGGCTCCTCTGGGGCCACCTCCTCCTGCCCCGAAGCTTGTCGCGACGCCACTTCGGCGTCGTCTGCAGTGCGGGGGGAGACAGCAGGCGGAACTGAGTTCACGTCCGATGAGTCCAGGGAGCCGCCCGACGATTTGTCGAATTCGGCCCGGGGCGGACTGCATAATTACATTCGACATCAGGGAAAGCTGTGCAACAAAGGAACATCATGAGTTATTCTGATATCCAAACTTACGATTTCGCCGGACGCTTGGCCCTGTTTGGCCACTCCTCTTTGCCCTGTTCGGCGTTGGGGGCGTAGTCCGGCGGAGGGGTCTTCCTTTTCCTAGACCCCTCGGCCTCCCCCAGTGGGGCGGCCTTCCTCTTCTCTCCTCCCTCCGCTGGGGGGGGGAGAGTTTTCTTCTTCCTCCTCCTCGTTTTCGTGGGAGGAGGGCGTCTCGGACTCGTCAGACGACGAGTCCGACACCACCACGTTGCGGGCACTCTTTTGAGTCCCCGTGGTCTTCTTCTTCTTGGCCTTCTTCTCCGGCACCACATAAGGCGCCGGAACCAGCAACTTCGCTAGTAGAGCTGAGGCTGGGTCTTCGGGCAGCGGAGCCGGACAGTTAATCGGTCCGGATGTCGCTCGCCAAGCCTGTCAAAGGTAAGGGAGTTTAGATCCCGCATAGAGTCAAACTATGAAAAAAGCTTAAACATCCTGTAAAAGGTGAAGATAGCTTACCTCGCTAGCGTGACGCTGCGAGCTGTATCCACGGTCCTCGGAAGCGGATGCGGGAGCCTCGGTGCCCTTGAATAGCACCTTCCAGGCATCTTCGTACGTCGTGTCGAAGAGCCTGCTAAGGGTTTGGTGCTGCGCTGGGTCGAACTCCCACAGATTAAAATCCTGTTGTTGGCATGGGAGGATCCGGTAGACGAGCATAACCTGGATTACATTAACAAGCCGGATTGGCTTGTTCACCAGGGACTGGATGCATGTTTGCAATCTGGTCACCTCTTTTTCATCACCCCACGACAGGCCCGTCTCTTTCCAGGACATAAGCCGCGTGGGGGTCCGGATCGGAACTCGGGGGCTGCGGTCCATTTCGGATCGCATGGCTCGATGATGTAAAACCACCCGGATTACCACCCCTTT
Organism: Triticum dicoccoides; assembly: GCF_002162155.2. Lineage (NCBI taxonomy): Eukaryota > Viridiplantae > Streptophyta > Magnoliopsida > Poales > Poaceae > Triticum > Triticum dicoccoides. The sequence continues at coordinate 245,774,128 of NC_041388.1, forward strand.
AGGGTCTCCACAAAAGAGCCCTCGAACCATAGGATGTTGGCTATCTTGCCCGCCATGGCGCCTCCGCACTCCACCTGGCTGCGGAGGAAAGCCTCGAACCATAGAACGTTGAAGGTCTTGAGCTAGAGGCCGAAATGAGGGCGGACGCGGAGGAAAGCCTCGCACATGACGATAAACGCCGAGATGTTGAGGATGAAGTTCGGGGCCAGATCGTGGAAATCCAGACTGTTATAGAACATGAGCCCCCGGACAAATGGGTGGAGTGGAAAACCCAGTCCGCGGAGGAAGTGGGGGAGAAATACTACCCTCTCATGGGGCCTTGGGGTGGGGAGAAGCTGCCCCTTTTCGGGAAGCCGGTGCGCGATGTCCTTGGACAGGTATCCGGCCTTCCTTAGCTTCTTGACTTGGCCCTCCATAGCGGAGGAGACCATCCACTTGCCTCCCGCTTCGGACATTGCTGGAGAAGGTTGAGGTGGGAAGTGCGGGCTTGGGCGCTGGAGTTCAAGTGCGCGGGAGATGGATAGGCAAAGGAGGAAGAAGGCGTAGGTAAAAAGGTGGATCCTTATCCCCTTATATGGGCGGATGCAGTTGTGCGTCCCCACCAGCCTAGTAAAACTCGCTTGCCTCCCAAGCGCCATGATAAATGGCGCGGTTGGGTTACCCACGTCCGTATTGATGAGAATCCCGTAAAGGGGGTACACGGTCTCTGCTTTGACAAGACGTGCCAAGGAAACTGCCTCGCAAAACATGCTGAGGTGGAAAAGTAAAAACGATTCGAGTAAAGGACTTGGTCGTAGTGTGATGACACACTGCGGAATACGTCAGCAGTTTTGATTTGTGTTAATATTATTCTCTCTATGGCGATATGTGGAAGCTTATTTTGCAGAGCCGGACATTACTCTTGGTGTTTACAATCTTCTATGAAGGACTTGGAGGAGGAACCCGCCTTGCAATGCCGAAGACAATTTGCGCGCCGGACTCGTCGTTATTGAAGCCTGGTTCAGGGGCTACTGAGGGAGTCCTGGATTATGGGGTGTTCGGGTAGCCGGACTATACCTTCAGCCGGACTCCTGCACTATGAAGATACAAGATTGAAGACTTCGTCCCGTGTCCGGATGGGACTTTCCTTGGCATGGAAGGCAAGCTTGGCGATGCGGATATTCAAGATCTCCTACCATTGTAACCGACTTTATGTAACCCTAACCCTATCCGGTGTCTATATAAACCGGAGGGTTGTAGTCCGTAGGCAATCAACTCCATATACAACAATCATACCATAGGCTAGCTTCTAGGGTTTAGCCTCCTTGATCTCGTGGTAGATCTACTCTTGTACTACCCATATCATCAATATTAATCAAGCAGGACATAGGGTTTTACCTCCATCAAGAGGGCCCGAACCTGGGTAAAACATTGTGTTCCCTGCCTCCTGTTACCATCCGGCCTAGACGCACAGTTCGGGACCCACTACCCGAGATCCGTCGGTTTTGACACCTACAGTCATTGACTTGGATCGCCGGATTATCTTCCTGGCCAAGTCTTCATCCTCTAGTAACTCGCCCTGGTTCATGTATGCCAGGTACGGGACTGTCCAATCCGGGATAATGTGAAGAGCTGGCACCAACTGAGCCTCCGGGTCAGGAACAACCAAATCCTCCTTTGTAGGTATCTTGACCGATGGATTATGCAGCACATCCAAAAAAACATTGGGTGGCACCGGTTTACGTTGAGAGCTTGAGCGACTTAAAGCGTATGTCGCTTCATTCTTTCGCCGGTCTATATGGTCAACCTAATAACCTTTGAAATGACTAGCCACTATGTCCACCTCTCATCTATAAGCTGCCATGAGTGGATCCTTGGAATCCCAAGTGCCAGACACCTGTTGAGCTACCAGGTCTGAGTCACCAAAGCACTTAACCCGACTTAAATTCATCTCCTTAGCCATCCGAAGACCATGCAGCAAGGCCTCATATTTAGCTGCATTGTTAGTGCAAGGGAACATTAAACGGAGAACATAACAAAACTTATCACCTCGTGGGGAAGTTAATATGACTCCAGCCCCCGAGCCCTCCAATTGTCTGGAACCATCAAAATGAATAGTCCAATAAGTATTATCTGGCTTTTCCTATGGTGCCTGCAACTCTGTCCAATCATTGATGAAGTCCACAAGTGCCTGGGATTTAATTGTTGTGCGAGGCAATCTGGCTATTTGCTTCTCTGTTTTGGATGATATTCCCCAAGGGGGCAGAACTGACCACAGTGATAGGATGACCCTAAAAATAGTGCTTGAGCTTCCAGCTTGCCATAAAAACTCCATACACCAGCTTCTGCCAAAGTGGGTACCTCTGCTTAGACTCAATAAGCACCTCACTAATGTAATTAATCGGTCTTTGAACCGGATACTCCATTCCGGCCTCCTTGCGCTCCACAATAATAGCTACACTAATAGCCCGGGCATTAGCAGCCACATATAACAATAAGGGCTCTTTATCCACAGGAGTAGCAAGGATAGGCGGCCTAGCTAGCTGCCGCTTTAGACTCTCAAAGGCTTCATCGGTAGTGAGGGAGTCCTGGATTAGGGGGTCTCCGGACAGCCGGACTATATCCTTTGGCCGAACTGTTGGACTATGAAGATACAAGATTGAAGACTTCGTCTCGTGTCCGGATGGGACTTTTACTTGGCGTAGAAGGCAAGCTAGGAAATACGGATATGTATATCTCCACCTTTGTAACTGACCTTGTGTAACCCTAGCCCCCCCGGTGTCTATATAAACCGGAGGGTTTTAGTCCGTAGGACAACAACGATCATACCATAGGCTAGCTTCTAGGGTTTAGCCTCTCAGATCTCGTGGTAGATCAACTCTTGTAACACTCATATCATCAAGAATAATCAAGCAGGACGTAGGGTTTTACCTCCATCAAGAGGGCCCAAACCTGGGTAAACATTGTGTCCCCTGTCTCCTGTTACCATCCGCCTTAGACGCACAGTTCGGGACCCCCTACCCGAGATCCGCCGGTTTTGACACCGACATTGGTGCTTTCCTTGAGAGTTCCACTGTGCCGTCACCGTAAGGAAGGATGCCTCGTCTCGTTGCTAAAAACAACATTACCGCCGGGGAGCCCTGGCTGTCGGCCAAACTCTCTGGCTAGGCAGTTTCATCATGACCGCCCGTTCGGCCGCTGCACCGACGATGACTCCTCAGGTCATCGAAAACAGCCTCCACGTCGGCTCGGAATTTGCCGAGCAGATGGATCCAATGGAGCTCTCATCCCTAAAAAAGCTCTTGGATCGCATCGCTGCCTTGGGAGTCTCTACGGACTATGAACGGATTGGGCTTAAACCCGATCAAAGGGACATTAACTCTCCACCGATCACCCATCATATTGCGGTGGTGGAGGAACAATGCGGCGATTCTTACTCTATCTTGAGGACTAACTATGTCCGGATTCCTGAGCTCTTCGAGCCGGATACCCGTTTACGGTAGGACTTCCCCCAAGCCCTGAACCTAGAGTCAGGCGGTGGGCCAGACTTATTGGGCAACATCCCGAAACCCAAACTTCCAAGATTGGAAACTCCTCTGCCCCTGGGTCTCAGATCGGGTAAGGGTTCGGACTGAAAGCCACCCACCCACCCAAGCATAAACAATCTTTCCCACATCAGGCAAGCGCCCCAGGAAACAGTACATCATTATTGGGCCAGATTCCTCCTTGTGATGAACAAGGTTAAGGACTGTCATGAGGAAGACGCTGTCTCATTTTTCTGCAATAATTGCACGGACAAGGGAATCCTTAACGCCATAAGTCGCCGTGACATATCACGCTTCGCCGACTTGGCGTCCATAGTACGAAAGTACTGTGCGATGGAAAGTGCCTGGAAAACCGAAACGAAATTTTGGGATAATCCGGCTCCGAATATACAGCCAGTCAGAAGTAAAAGGGTGCACTATCATAAGACACCCGAGTTAATTACAAAGAAGCATAGACCCTCTAAAGGGCGTGGAACCGTATTGGAGGGATGGCTCAATGGACCCTGCAAAATTCGTAGCACATCAGATACCATACCAACACACAGCCTTAGAGCATGTTGGGTACTCCGGCAGGTGGCCAAAAGTGGTGAGGATCTTCTCATCCCAGATGCAACAGAGCACCATCCCGGGGATAACAATACGGTATTAACAGTCTTTGAAACCTTCGCATCAAATAATAGGCGCAAGCGAACACTCCGCAGCCTTGCCGAAATCTGCCACGTGGCAGCAATAAATCCATGGAGTGACACGGCTATTACCTTCAATGCCAGTGATGAACCTAAATTCCGAACAGCCCGAGCACCAGCTGCACTGGTCCACAGTCCAATTGTGGATGGCTTTCGACTCACCAAAGTACTCATGGACGGTGGCAGTGGATTAAACCTCATCTATGAGGAAACTCTTCCAAAAATGGAAATAGACTAGAACCACATTGAGCAAAGCAGCACAACCTTCAAAGGAATCATCCCCAGTCGGGAAGCACACTGTGCTGGGAAAATCACACTAGATGTGGTATTCAACACGCGGGAGAACTATAGGTTCGAAGAAATTACATTCCAAGTGGCCCCGTTCAGTAGCGGATACCACACCCTTTTAGGGAGGGAGGCGTTCACGATCTTCCAAGCTATACCCCATTACGGGTACATGAAGCTAAAAATGCCCGGGCCCAACGGAATCATCACTCTCGCTAGTGATCCGGACACAGCACTCCGCGCCGAAAACAAAACAGCCGCATTGGCCCTCGAGGCATTATCCGAAGCCCTTGCGACCGAGGAATTAACTGCGCTGTGCTCCACAGCGGACAGGGACGATGTGACACTCGAGAAGAGATCCAAGTCCACCTCTTTTAAACCAGCAGATGAAATAGTCAAATTCCAAGTCCACCCAACGGACCCTACAAAAATAGCCTCCATCGGGGCACAGTTAAACCCCGCCATGGACACCGCACTACGAGAGTTCCTGCGCGCGAATTGGGACATATTCGCGTGGCACCCCTCAGACATGCCAGGAATCCCATGCAGAGTGGCCGAACACAGCCTTAATATTCTAAAGGGATTCAAGCCGGTCAAGCAGATTCTTTGGCGTTTCTCGGAACCTAAGAGACAAGCTATGGGAGAGGAACTAGCCAAGTTATTGGAGGTTGGATTCATTAGAAAAATAAAACACCCGGACGGGCTAGCGAACCTGGTGATGGTACCAAAGAAGGACAAATCCTGGCGCCTATGTGTTGATTTCAAGGACCTCAACAAGGCTTGCCCAAAGGATCCCTTCCCCCTCCCTCGCATCGATCAAATTATCGATGCTACCACAGGACACGATTCATTGTGTTTCCTCAACGCATACTCCGGCTACCACCAAATCAAGATGGCGGAGTCCGACCAAGCCGCAACGACATTTATCACACCATACGGCCCCTTCTATTTCAACACAATGCCTTTTGGGCTCAAAAACGCCAGCGCAACATATCAGCGCATGATTCAGACATGTCTGGAGAAACAGATCGGCAAAACAGTAGAGGCATACGTAGATGATGTGGTCATCAAAACCAAACACGTCGACTCTGTAATAGACGACTTGAGGCTCACATTCGACAACCTCCGAACATACGACATCAAGCTCAATCCGGAAAAATGCGTTTTCGGTGTACCAGCAGGAAAGCTCCTGGATTTCATTGTCTCCATTAGAGGAATTGAAGAAATCCAGCCAAAATCCGAGCTCTGTCACAATTGGCTATACCAACGGACCTCAAACAAATCCAGAAATTAACCGGATGTGTGGCGGCTCTAAGCCGCTTTATCTCCTGCTTAGGAGAAAAGGCATTACCCCTTTATCGCCTCCTTCGGCGCACCGAACACTTCGAGTGGACGGACGCTGCCACAGCCGGATTGGAAGAAATAAAAGCCATACTGGCAACCAACCCAATCCTGGCTACGCCAAACATCGGCGAACCAATGCTATTGTACATTGCGGCAACTCATCAGGTTGTAAGCGCAGTGCTCGTCGTCGAACGAGAAACGGATGGACATAAATTCCCCCTTCAAAAGCCGGTATATTATGTATCCACTGTCCTTACTCCATGCAAATCATGGTACCCACATTATCAAAAGATAGCCTATGCGGTATTCATGGCATCTCGGAAGCTGCTACACTACTTTCAAGAGTGTTCAATTATAGTAGCCTCGGAAGTGCCACTTAATGATATTATAAATAACCGCGACGCCACGGGCCGGATTGCCAAATGGGCCATTGAGCTCCTCCCGTTTGACATAACATACAAACCCCGACGAGCCATTAAATCGCAAGTATTGACCGACTTTGTCGCCGAATGGACGGAAGCCAAACTCCCTAAATAGTACGGCGCATACTCCAATTGGATCATGCACTTCGACGGCTCCAAAATGCTGGCTGGTCTGGGGGCTGGCGTCGTCCTAACGTCCCCAACCAGAGATACAGTTCAATACGTACTACCGATACTGTATATAGACTCCAACAACGCAGCCGAATACGAAGCCCTGTTACATGGTCTTCGGATGGCAGTCTCCATGGGCATTCAACGCCTGGAGGTGCGTGGGGAGTCGAACCTCGCAATATCCCAACTAAATGGAGACTTTGATGCCAAGGATCCGAAGATGGCGGCCTATCGCAACACCGTCCTAACGATGCCAGCTCGGTTCGAGGGGCTCGAATTTACTGGTCATGGTGGATAAATTCACCAAATGGATAGAGCCAAACCTGTTAAAACGGCCGAATCCGGACCGGTGATAGACTTCATATCCGGGGCTGTACACCGTTATGGCGTCCCCCACAACATCATCACTGACAACGGCACGAACTTCACGGCCGACGAGGTAAAACTCTAGTGCAGCAACATGGGCATTAAGCTCGATTATGCCTCTGTCTATCACCCACAAACTAACGGTCAAGTCGAGCGAGCAAATGGTCTTATCATGAGCGGCATCAAACCCAGATTAGTGCGGTCCTTAAAGGAGTCTAACACGCACTGGGTAGAGGAGCTCGACTCTGTACTCTGGGGGCTGCGGACCACACCGAACCATACAACCAGATACACACCCTTCTTTATGGTGTACGGCGCAGAGGCGGTTTTGCCCTGCGACATAATTCATGACTCACCTCGAGTGCGCATGTACGAAGAAAGAGAAGCCGAGCTTGATCAGCAGGACAGTCTGGACACCCTGGAGGAGGAGCGCGACATGGCAAAAGCCCGTTCCGCATTCTATCAGCAACAGGCTCACAGATACCAAAGCAGAGAAGTACGGGCCAAAACTTATAACGTTGGCGAGCTAGTTCTATGCCTGCCGGAGAAGAAAAATACCAAGCTCGAGCCCAAATGGGAAGGTCCCTTCATTATTGACCAAGTTCTGACCGGTGGAGCGTACCGTCTGCGGGATGCATCGAATAATCAACTTGAGCCGAACCCATGGAACGCAGCCAGGCTCCGAAGATTCTACGCCTAGTGCCGGACTCTATGTGTGTCTCCTTCCTCTGTCCAGTTTTTGCATAAACATTATCTGTCTTTTTTCTCTTTCTTTCTTTTATTTCATTCTTTCTCAAGGCTTTCAAGGGCCAACTTGTGCCTTGCTTGCACACTATTGACGCGCTAACCACGCTCATTATACCTGGGGGCTTCTTACACACAAGCTTAATTATTCATCTAGGCTTCATGCCCCGCACATGTGTTATTCTTCCGCATGTACCTTTTCTTCGCCATTATATGCATCGATATGACTTAAGTTTTGGCCAAGCTGGGTTGCCTCGCTCTTGTATTTATGCCCTACGTTCCCATTAATTTGGCTAGGGCATAAGGGGAGCACCCCTGCGATTGTTACTGCCAGGTCAGCCGGATGTGTACCTCAGACTGGGTGAAGCCAAAAGCTAGCATTCTTAAGGGAATATTTGGTTGGTGAACAAAAGATGTTTTTTATTTACTTTCCATATGTGCCCCCAGATGTTTTTGCCTATGTCTCCTCTCGCAGTCTGGACATGCACTTTAGGGCATGCGTACCCAGGGAAAGGAACCCTTAACGGAACTATTCTCCCAGGAAGATGTTTCTTACTACCCATGTAATATAACATAACTAGTTGGATACTTATCTGTTCAAGCACTAATGACCCCTACGCCTGGTTTCCACGCATACCCCGGTTCTTATATAAATGAGCGGGTATTCAGATACACTCCGGACTATTGGGTCCCGAGGTTGAAGTGAAAAGGTCCGCCATGAAAAATTATTTACAATCTGGCTAGAAGGCATTATACATGTCACTTTAATTACATAGTCATGTAGACTGACTAAATTCCTGTTCTATACCATCCGACAGGCCGTCTAGTCTACAATCCTGTTGGGAATACTTTGCGGCTAATTCTACTTTCCCATACACTAAGCTAACGGGGATCTCTTTCCCATCGGGCCCCACAGGTCCGACCTCGGCCATGTGGTTTGGGTCAGCCTTGGTATACCCCGTCTTCACCATGGCCCAGGCTTCCCTGGCACCTTGACGGCAGGCCGATATCTTCCATAATCGGAAGCGCCGCCGTGCTCTCTTGAGATTCTCCGCAAGCTCTCCAATGCCTTCTGGCAGGGAGACGAATGGCCACAAGGCCTGGGTAATACCATGCATCACCTGCCGAACTTGTTCGTGCAGTTGTGAGAGCTCAGGTAGAAGATCACCCGCAGACCCGGGCATCTCCTCCGCGGGACGACCCGTCAGCATACCTGCAGACATAAATCTATTAGCCGGCTTCTCTGCCGCACCCTTTTAAGCGTTCGTTCAAGCACTTACTAAAAATGCCGCGTCGAAGCCGCTTATTCTCCTTCTCGGAGTCCGCAAGCTCGGCTCGAACATCTTTTAGTTCCACACTCAGCTTGGTGTTGGCGTCTTGGAGATTATTTTTCTCCAGCCTGGCCTTAGTCAGCACGCGTTCGCCAGCCTTTAGCTGTCGCACGACATGCTGGTCCTCCGGATTCTCTCCGAAGTCATCTGCAATATCTACTGTTAGATCTGCAGCCATGTCGCACACCATATGGTACCTATCATTCTTTGAAACAAATGTTACCAGTTGGGGACTTTTCAGGTTCCTTCAATGCGGCAATAGCGGCCCGAAGTTGGATCTTGCATTTCTCCAGCTCCTCTGACAGTTGAGTATTCTTCTCTGTAAGAACCTGCACAATAAATAATCCTTAAATCAGTTGTGCCAACTGTTTCAAGTCTCGGGGGCTACTGATAATTATAATCGTCAGATTCGCTTACTCGTACATCCCTTACATACTGGTCCATGGCTCTGGCTAGACCATTTTGAGCAGCACGGAGGGACGCGTCTCCAGAATTGTAGGCATCAAATGCCTCTGGTGAGAAGCAAGCATCACGGAGTACGGCCCGGCGACGCCTATGATTCACTGCGCTCTCCACTTCTGAATTTGTAGCGGACAGTCTATCCGCATCCTCTGTAGGAGGAGTATCCGGCGTCCGCCCCATGTCGGCTTCCGCCTCTATGTCCGACCCTGGAGCCCGACTGGTGGAAGCATGGTCGGCAGCCTCTCCGGACATATTCCGGTGAGCGTTTTTTCTATTAAGAAACATGGACGTCATTACATTTTGAGAAAGACGACAACCACAGAGTGGGGTTTTTGTGATACCTCTGCACCGGCGTCTCCGTCCTGACCGCCTTCCTTTTTGGCCTACCCGGCCTCGGTGCCTCTTGTTGGCGAGTTGCTGCGGGTTCGGCACGACGTCCCGAATGCCTTCCCTGTAAAACACCATATGTATATGGTAGGTGAAGTGTCTAAAAGGGGATCCTAGTTTTTGGAGTCGGGATTTTGTTTTTTCTTACGTGCGACGCAGGGAGCAGTTCGGGATAGTCAGCCGTAAGGGCCACCATGGCGTCATCACAGCTCAATTGATAGAACTGCATGTCTATCAGCTCCACGAATATGTCCTGATCTTCATCGAGTCCGGGACCGAGGGCCCGGTCAGGGTCCTCTGGTTGTGGAGATGGGCTGTTGACCTCCCTTACGGCTTTTCGCAGTTCCTGCCATAAAATGGCAAGGTGAGTACCTATGACAAAGAAAGCGGGAAGAATGGGAGTAAGGAGATATAACTCACCCAGCTTGGAGGGTTGTACATGGAGAATCCATCCCGTGGCTTGATGCGGATGAACTCCTCTTCCTCTCCCTTGAACAACTCGGATAGAATTTTTGCTAAAGCAGCAGCGGTGTCCGGACCCTTACACCCGCAACGGGTGGCATCACCTTCCTCGTTAAAACAGCACAGGGGGTGTCGTCGATATTGAAGTGGATGCACTCCCCGCATTATGCATATTGACATAACCTCAATTACTGTCAATCCTAATTGAGCTAGTGCTTTAATCCGGTTCATTAGGTAAAGGACTTCCCCGTTGTCTTCCTCCTGGGGGCTCCGTGGGCGCCAGCTTCGGCGTTTCTTCAGAGGAGCATTGTTAAACTCAAGAAGACCCTGCCGAACAGGGTCCGGAAGGGGGACGTCCTCCATATAAAACCATTCCGAAGGCCAGTCTTCGGACGTCTTGTTCGGAGTACCCGACAGGTATCCGGTTTCGGCAATGCGCCATATTTCGGCTCCGCCCACTTGATAAAGTGACCCCTTATGTGTGCGGGGGACGAGGCAAAAATAACCTTTTCCACAGCTCGAAATGAGCCTCGCAGCCCAGGAATAACTCGCGAAGGGCAACATAGCCGGCGATCTGTAATATGGAAGCAGGGGTGAAATTATGCAGTTGGAGGCCGTAAAACTCCAGGAGCCCACGGAGGAACGGATGAATCAGAAATCCGAGTCCCCTTAATAAGTAAGGAACAAGGCACACTCGCTCCCCCGTAGAGGGGCTGGGGAAGCTCTCCGCTTGCTCCCCGCCATTGCAGGTGGCAAGCCCGGCTCGTACGGGAACCATATACGCTGGAGGGAGAAATCCCTGAGTCTGCAGTTCGACTAATCGACTGTGTGACACAGAACATGTAACACCCCAAAATTTTGACCTTGATTTATTAATTAAAAATTTTGCCAGGAAATTAAATTTTTATTTTCTGGTTTTATCTTTTAATTTCATATCACCCTGTCCCTCTGAATTTTTTTGAGTTTTTTCCTTCTAGGTGGAAACCTTTCAAAAATATTGTTGGACTTGTATATCTTCCCAAGACCATTTCCTTTTATCAGTGGAATTATTTCTACAATTATTTTTTTCTCAGCTTTATTTCTTGTAAAATGGTTTCTCATAAGTTTTAGAGCCTCTTTTGCACTACAACCCTTTGATAAACTTATTTAAAAATTCCACCAAAATTTGGGGATGTTAGTAGTAGTGTATAATTCAACTTTATGCACAAACCAATTGGTGTTCTTTGAAAACTTTGAGAAAACCATCCTCATCTTCATTCTGGTCTAGTTTGGTGATTTATACTGCAACCATATTTTTATCTTGCTCTTGTTGCCTTGGGATTTGTCCTGCTTGAAGTACACCCTACCAAACCCTTAAGTCCAGGATTTGGGAACCATTTGAATATTTTTGGTCCATGCAATAATGCCCTTTATTTTCTGTCCAGATTTGGTTTTCTCAAAAACTTGCACTAGGGAGTTTTTGTTTTTGTCAAACTAACCTTGCCACCCTCTTTATCATCTAAAGAGACTCTGATCTGGAGTTTTTGGCCACCAAAAGAGATGCCTAGATGCCCATGGCATTCTGTTGAGCACCTTGTGTTCATGGACAGTTTTGGCATAGTTTCATATTTGCACTGTGATCTTGCCCCTCTGGACAAACTAGCATGTCCACTAATCTCCTAGCTACCTCTAACCTAGCCCTGTTGATTTCCAGCCTCATCCTAGCCCTCTAACTTACCTTGGCATTTGGCCGAGCACATGGCGTGCATGCTCTGGGCGCGGCCAGAGCACGTGTTTTGCAAGTGTGTGCGCCCGAGCCACAGCGTTCGCTTACCCCGCGCCCTGGCCCTTGCTCGCCAGCAAAGCCACGCCTGTCCTCATCCACTCATCAGAACCATCCAAGCCACCCTGGAGCCCCGCAGCGCCACCGTCAGGTCGGCCATGGCAGCTAGCGGACGGCCGCAGCAGGCTCCTGCCATGGACGGCACCGCCCGAGCCACAGCCGCGCGCCAGCTTGCCCCTGAACAGCCCGAGCGCATCCATTCGCTCCTCCAAGCCGCCCACTGCATCGCCACGTCGTCTACGGCCACAGAAGCAGCTCACCGTCGATCTTATCCCCGGCCGCCGCGGAACCGACCTAGTTATGCTATAAATAGGGACCCCGAGCTCGTCCAGACCTTCAGGCGACCTCAGGCCATACCTCTAGAGCCCCCACAGCCAGCAATCGACGGAGGGAGGTCGTCTTGCTCATCTCCGGCTAGTTCGGCCGCCGCCACGCTTCGGTGTCGTACGTCGCGAGCAGAGTCTCCCCTGTCCTTCCAGCGCCACCGTCCGGCTCCCCTCGACCGTGCGGAGCTGCCCAACCTCTCAGCTTCGACTGGGAGCCACCATAGGCCGAGACCCGATTGTTCCCGAAGATGTCGTCCACCGCAGAGCTCGTCGCCGGCGACCCCCTTCGTCCTCACGACCATCTCAACCACCGGGAGGATCGTCCTAGTGCGGTGATCCTGTTCCCGCTGTCGGAGCCCCGCAAGGAGCCGCCAATTGCCGAGGTTGGTCGCCGGAGCTCCGCCTCCGCTCGGATAGAGGAGGAAGGAGGCGCGGGCGACTGGTTAAACCTGACCAGTGGGCCCAAGGGACCCACTGTCAGTGACCCATGAGTCGACCCGCGTTGGCTTAAGTGGAAACATATTCCACCTAATACGCCTTCGCTAAGGGGAAAGCGTAAGCCCCTGAACCGTTTTCCTTTTCTGATTTTTATTAAAAACAGAATTTTGACTAAACTTTGACTGGCTATAACTTTTAAAATACAAGTCCAGTTGATTTGATTCTTTTTCTGTTGTTTCTCAAATTTTTTCTAGTTTATTTTCATATTTATTTGAAAATTTTCTGAACAACTTTTTTGTACTGTTTTGAAACTATGTGTTAATTTGAAATTTTCTCAAATAGGATTTTGGAGAGGGAAACAACTTTCGAAAAGTGCAGCCCACCTACATACTTTGGAAGGCAAGCATTCTGAACCCCGGCATAATATTTGTTGTGCGTCATTTGATGCAAATACGACACCACCTTGACGCGAAGTATTCGATATTTTATGTGGTGTTATGATCATATTCATGAGTGCATAATGATGATTCCTTGCTTTTGGGATTTTGATATGCTTCTGATAGTAATCACCCTCGTATGCCTTTCATGCCTACCGGAAGGAATCCGGGAAAGTCTCTGTCTTGGGTAGACACGAGCTTGTCTCTAGTTCTTCGTCGAGACAGTTATGTCCGGTAAGGCATGGTGAGGTATGATGAGTGGTGGTTCTGTCTGATTGGTGTGAAATATATTTCTTATGCTTATCATGCAAGAAATGCTTTAACCTCCTGAGTCGACCATAGATCGATTCTTGTTCCAGTAACCCCCATACTTGTTTTGTACTACCACTTGTCCCTGCCATAGGTAGGGTACGGTTCAGTAAGTTGCCAACCCCTTCCTAGCACACATCGTACAGAGAGGCCGTGGTGGAAGATACCGGCTGCATCCGGTAGGCATGCCACCTGGTCCGGGGGCATGGGTGTTTCCGGTTGGAGTCGAGGGGGTAGCTCCCCTAGTTTGCGCGCGTTATAAATTTTGTGATCCCATGCTAGTCGAGGTTGTAGCCTCCCCACTTAGAGTTTCGCTTAACGGGTGTCGTGGGTGATTCCAGACACCGGTAAGTTAGGCTGGTGTGTGCGGTCAGGTGTGTTTTGAATTAAAAGACCGTAGACGGAATTAGTCCTGATGGATTAACGGAATCTGTTACTCGTGGGTAAAGAGTACACCCTCTGCAGAGATTATATCTATTTGAATAGCCATGTCCATGGTTAAGGACTACAGTCTGGGATGGGTCAAGTGTCGGTCTTCAGAGGAAAAATTGCTAAACCAGAACATGGATGATGACTTGTGACTCATGATGATTATGATTACTATTATTATGGACTAACCATTTGCATTATTTGAATTATTGAGTATCCCTTGGATGGTTCTACCTCCTGGATAATCACTGTGATTATTCTCTTATAAGCCCTTTATGTGGTGTCGCCCAGACGCCCAACTGCGGCATGCTTGTTATTTAAATTACTTATAAGCCCTTTATGTGGTGTCGCCCAGACGCCCGACTGTGGCATGCTTGTTATTTAAATTACTTATAAGCCCTTTATGCGGTGTCGCTCAGACGCCCGACTGTTGCATGCTTGTTATTTCTTTTACTTATAAGCCCTTTATGTGGTGTCACTCAGACGCCCGACTGAGGCATGCTTTATATTATTATCCTTTCGAGGCGTCGCTTCAGACACCCGATCGGTGCATTCTATTTCTACTCCCTTATTGCATATTCATGTTGTATATGAATAACCTGCTTGCGTGCATCATGGATTTCTATTTTGTGACTGACGTTGTGATCATAGAATATTTCAGAGCATGATTATCATTTGTTATATTATACCTATGTTCATAATGTTTGCGAGTACATTCAAAGTACTCACTGGCTTGTCCCTGGCTATTGTCTTGGCCAGATTTCTTGCATGGAGAGGGGCGTTGCGATGACAGCCCTGGAACCTACGCAATGGTGATAGTAGCCTCGCGAAGATAGGAGTTATCCAGGTCAGCTGTTCCTGTGGGAAATGGAGTCCCATAGACACTGATGAACCAAAAATCGCTTCCGCCATCAGCCACTAGAAACCTTGTGTTGTACCCATAGGCCAGATGGTCTTGTACTACATATTTTGTATTTTGCTTGGAATTTCTGTATCAAGTTGGTGCCTCATCAGCTAACAGTAATCCTGGGGCTTGTGAGCACAAGGACCAATTTTCTGGGAAAATGATATCTCGAAATTCCGGTCCTGATAGAACACCTCTCCCAATCACCGGGCTTAGGGCTACGGGGGCGAGAGGAGGAGCTGCGGTGGTCGGCCATGTTGGAGTGGATTTTTTTGAAGCGCGCTCCGATGGATTCTCGCTGTGGGAGGATGGTATGGATTGGATCTAAGAATCCCCATCCCTTTAATAGACAATTTATTTATCTGGCTAGGGGGGCGAATGTAAAAACTCCCTGACTCCTCGTATTCATTCGATGTGTGGAAGATAGCCCTTATTATGCATAGAAGCCAAGAAGTCCAACATTTATGGTGCCGGTCACTACTTGACAAACATTAAAAATTTGGAGAAGAACCCGCCTTGCAATGCCGAAGACAATACTACGTGTTGGACTTGACGTCATTGAAGCCTGGTTCGGGGGGCTACTGAGGGAGTCCTAGATTAGGGGGTCTCCGGACAGCCAGACTATATCCTTTGGCCGGACTATTGGACTATGAAGATACAAGATTGAAGACTTCGTCTCGTGTCCGGATGGGACTTTTACTTGGCGTAGAAGGCAAGCTAGGCAATACGGATATGTATATCTCCTCCTTTGTAACCGACCTTGTGTAACCCTAGCCCCCTCCGGTGTCTATATAAACCGGAGGGTTTTAGTCCGTAGGACAACAACGATCATACCATAGGCTAGCTTCTAGGGTTTAGCCTCTCAGATCTCGTGGTAGATCAACTCTTGTAACACTCATATCATCAAGAATAATCAAGCAGGATGTAGGGTTTTACCTCCATCAAGAGGTCCCGAACCTGGGTAAACATCGTGTCCCCTGTCTCCTGTTACCATTCGCCTTAGACGCACAGTTCGGGACCCCCTACCCGAGATCCGCCGGTTTTGACACCGACAGGCAGCATCACTCCAGACGAAATCGTCTGTCTTCTTCATCATCTGATACAGAGGGATTGCCTTTTCTCCCAAACGGCTGATAAACCAGCTCAATGCTGCAATACGACCCGCCAGCCGCTGCACATCATTAATACACGCCGGTTTAGCCAAAGACGTAATGGTTGTGATCTTCTCCGGATTAGCTTCAATGCCCCTGTTAGACACCAAAAAACCCAAGAGCTTGCCTACCGGTACACCAAAGATACATTTGGCCAGATTAAGCAACATCTTATAAACCCGGAGGTTATCAAAAGTCTCCTCCAAATCATCTATCAATGTTTCCTCCTTTCTGGACTTCACCACAATATCATCCACATAAGCATGAACATTGCGCCCAATCTATTTATGAAGACAATTCTGGACACAGCGCTGATAAGTTGCCTGGGCACTTTTGAGCCCAAGAGGCATAGATACATAGCAGAAGGCTCCAAAGGGAGTTATGAAAGCTGTCTTCTCCTGGTCCTTAACTGCCATTTTGATCTGATGATAATCAGAATAAGCCTCTAGAAAACACAAACGGTCACAACCCGCCATAGCATCAATGATCTGATCAATACGAGGGAGAGCAAAGGGATCAGCTAGACAGACTTTGTTCAGATCTGTGTAGTCCACACACATACGCCAAGTGTCGTTCTTCTTAAGTACCAGCACCGGATTAGCTAGCCATTCAGGGTGAAAAACCTCCACAATAAACCCTGCTGCCAAGAGCCGGGCTACCTCCTCTCCAATAGCCTTGCACCTTTCTTCATTGAAGCGGTGGAGAAACTGCCTAACCGGTTTAACCTTAGGATCTATATTAAGAGTGTGCTCAGCGAGTTCCCTCGGTACACCTGGCATGTCAGGAGGTTTCCATGCAAAGATGTCCCAGTTCTCACGGATGAACTCGATGAGCGCGCTTTCCTATTTTGGATCCAGGTTAGCGTTGATGCTGAACCGCCTGCATGAATCGCCGGGAACAAAGTCAACCACCTTAGTCTCCTCGGCTGATTTAAACTTCAAAGTTGGATCATGCTCTATAGTTGGTTTTTTTAGAGAGGTCATATCTGCCGGATCAACATTGTCTTTGTAAAACTTCAACTGCTCTGTTGCACAAACCGACTCAGCATAGGCCGCATCACCTTCTTCACATTGCAAAGCAATCTTCCGGCTCCCATGCACTGTGATGGTCCCCTTATGACCCGGCATCTTAAGCTGCAGATACACATAAGAGGGCCTTGCCATGAACTTAGCATAAGCCGGCCATCCAAACAGGGCATGATATGGGCTCTTGATTTTTACCACTTCAAAAGTCAATGTTTCTGATCTTGAATCATGATCATCTCCAAAAGCAACCTCTAGAGCTATCTTACCAACTGGGTATGCCGATTTACCAGGCACCACACCATGAAAGACGGTGTTCGACGGTTTAAGATTCTTATCTGTCAACCCCATGCGACGGAAGGTTTCATAATAAAGGATATTGATACTGCTCCCTCCGTCCATGAGTACCTTGGTGAACTTGTACCCCCCCGACCTGAGGTGACACCACTAAGGCCAGATGACCCGGATTATCAACCCGGGGTGGATGATCCTCTCGACTCCATAAAATGGGTTATTCAGACTAGTGCAGATAACGGGGCACCGCCAGTTCAACGGAATTTACTGCCATCTTATGCAGCTTCTGATCGCGCTTACATAGGCTAGTGGTGAAGACATGATACTGCCCACTATTCAACTGCTTCGGATTACTCTGATAACCCAATTGTTGCTGCTGTGATGTAACGCCCTAGATACAACTTTGCATATTTGTAACTCCGACTCTTGCCTTTTCCGGAGATGCGATATGATTTTCCCTTCGTGGTTGGGTTTTGTTTTCGTTTTGAATTTTTTTTCATGTCATGCATTTCATATCATGTCATCATGTGCATCGCATTTGCATTCGTGTTCGTCTCATGCATCCGAGCATTTTCCCCGTTGTCTATTTCGTAATCCGACACTCCTACTTGCACCGGCGCACCCCTCTTGTCTCTTTTCGTGAGCAGGTATTAAACATTCTCGGAATGGACCGAGATTTGCCAAGTGGCCTTGGTACACTACCGGTAGTCCGCATGTCAAATTTCGTTCCATTTGGAGGTCGTTTGATGCTCCAATGGTTAACCGGGTAACCGCAAAGGCCTCTTGTGTGTTGCAGCTCAACACCCCTCCAAAACGGCCCAATAACCCATCTAAACCACTTCCATGTACTCCGTCGTCGGATCACGATCGTGTGGGTGAAAACTACACTCCATTTGGACACTCCTACCTCCTCCTAGCTATAAATATGTGTCTTCCCCCGAAAATTCACGGTCTAAACCTAGATCCACTCCTCCTCCGCGCATCTGGACGCGTCTGCGCCGCGCCGGACATGTCCACTGCCACCGCCACGTCGCTCCAGCAAATCCGAAGCTGCCACGTCGTCTCCACCGCCGCTCCTGGCCAACTAAGCGCCGCCACCTCACCACCGCCGCCTCCCTCCTCCACTCGCGCGCCGCCACGTGTCGCCGCCGCCCTCCTCCATAGCGCGGCCCGCCGAGCCCATCGCAGGCCCGCGCGAGCCCGACCGTGCCGCTGCCCGCTTGCGCTTCCCCGCCGCCATGCGCCTCCCGCCCGCGCTTCCCCATCACCTGCACCTCCTCGCCGACAACCGCTCGCCGCCATCGTCATGGAAGCTGTCGCGGTTGCCGAACTACCTCGTCGCCGCCCGGACTCCCTCGTTGCCGCCCGGCCCCGCCGTCGCTGGATCCGGGGGTCCGCCCCGCTCGCCGGTGAACCTCCCTCGCCGGAGTTCCTCTCGGCCGCAGCCGAACCAGTCTCCCTGGTCCCGATCGGGATCGAGGGAGACGAGCACCTCTCGTTTGAGCCTCGCATGGGCCGACGCGCCCCAAGGCCCACCGCACCGGTCCAAGCCGGCCTTCCTCAACTCCTCTTCACTTGGACCGAGCCCATATGAGCTCCAGCCTATCCTTCGCCCCGTGCGCCTGATAGCTATCTGTCGGCCACCTTGTTTTTTTTTCAGAAAGGACCAAGTCCTTTAAATCCAGCATCATATAGGCATTTTGTGAGGGTCATATCTCTGTGCTCAGTGCTCCAAATCATGCATACGGTATATAATAATATTCATTGTGAGATGCCCTTCATTTCATTACATTGTGGTATGCTTGTTTGAGTTCATCTTGATGCCCTAATCATTGATGCAAGAGTGTTATAAAATTTTACTGCTGCTACTTATCAGTTTAGGGTGATTTGTGATTTTTGCCACACTTGTTGTGTGCATCATATGAGCATGAGCTCTACATGTGTTTTGAACTGGGCCATGCCATCTTTACAAGGGTGCTTGCCATGTATTTTTGTGATCTATGTGGTGACTAGAACAAGCATGCAAAGCAGCCTTCGTGATATTGCTGATTTCAGGGACTTAGGATTTTGCTAAGTCCTTGTTCTGCTATTATTTTATGCCATGTAAACATGATGCTACAGTGAGATCCATGCTTGTTTTGAGTTGCTTCAGTAAGGATGTTTTGGACATATGGTTATGCTCTATCTATCCATATCCCTGTTTGCAATTATGGAGTGCCCTAGCATGTCTTAATATTGCTCTAGTTTTGTTATAAAATGTTCCTGGCAGATTGTTTACATGTTAATCAATTTTGCCATGGTTGTTGCTATTGATCCTTGCATGCTATGAACTTGCTCTTGCCATGGTTAGCTTCATGAACATGTATTCTTGCTGATGATATGCTTATCTTGTCATGAAATGTCTTTTGGTGAGTGAATTGAGCTTGCAAAGATGCCTTCATAATTCTGTTTATGCCATGCTTAGGTTTCAGCTAAGTCTGAAACTGTTAATAAAACTTGCTATGTTTATATGAGTGCCATCATATCTTCTGTGCCTTTTTGACTCATTATCAGAATATCTGTAAGGGACTTTTGGTCTATGCATTTAGTATAATCATGCCATGTTTTTTTGCTATGATATGTTCCTGTAGCATGTTGTTTGCTAGCTCTAAACATGGCTTCCTGATGTTGTTTTTGACATGTTATGCTGATATCTTTTGCACTTTTGGCATGCTTGTTTGAACATGCTCTTGTGTGATTTAGCCGTAGCTCAGTGTTCATGTTTTGTCAAGCATCTTTAGTACATCACTGCAATATGCTTTGTTGCTATGTTGGAGTGCAGTAGCTTAGTTTCTGGTTGCATTCTAGATGGCATCGTGCTGTTAATCACAGAATCGTGTCATTCTTGTTTTGCTTACCATTTGCAAACCACGCATCCGTTTCCGGTGATCTTTATATCGATTTTGACCGAAATCATCTCAACTTTCTAGCGGCATACTTGGTTTGCCAAGTTAATGCCTTGTTCTTCCTTTTCCTTCCGGAGCACGCACATGCATTGCATATCATGTCTTGCATATCATGCCATGTTTATGTGATGGTTATTTACCATGTTGTTTGCTTCTTTCCCGTGTTGCTTCTTCGGGTTAGTTCCGATAACGTTGTGTTTGTGAGGATTCGTTCGACTATGTTCGTTTGTCTTCTTCATGGGCTCATTCTTCTTCCTTGCGGGATCTCAGGCAAGATGACCATACCATCGAAATCACTTCTATCTTTGCTTGCTAGTTGATCGCTCTATTGCTATGCCGCGATACCTACCACTTGCTATATCATGCCTCCCATATTTCCATGTCAAGTCTCTAACCCCCCTTTCCTAGCACACCGTTGTTTGTCTATGTTACCACTTTTTCTCAGCCCCTCTTATAGCATTGCTAGTTGCAGGTGAAGATGAAGTTTGTTCCATGTTGGAACATGGTTTTTGTTGGGATATCATTATTATATCTTATTTACTTTAGTGCATCTATATACTTGGTAAAGGGTGGAAGGCTCGGCCTTATGCCTAGTGTTTTGTTCCACTCTTACCCTAGTTTCCGTCATACTGATGTTATGTTCCTTGATTTTCGGTTCCTTACGCGGTTGGCTGTTATGGGAACCCCTTGACAGTTTGCTTTGAATAAAACTCCTCCAGCAAGGCCCAACCTTGGTTTTACCTTTTGTCTCACCACCACCTACTTTTCCCTTGGGAGTCGTGCTCCCGAGGGTCATCTTT
>NC_041388.1:245795492-245800397 GCF_002162155.2 Triticum dicoccoides
CAGGGCTAGTGCTTATCTAAGTGTTGGTCCGAACCAAGCTGCCTGCTGGGCCACCTCGGGGAAACTTGAGGTTTGGTTTTACTCGTAGCTAGTCTCATCCGGTGTTGCCCTGAGAACGAGATACGGGCGACTCCTATCAGAATTGCCGGCACATCGGGTGGCTTTGCTGGTCTTGTTTTACCATTGTCGAAGTGTCTTGTAACCGGGATTCCGAGTCTGATCGGGTCTTCCTGGGAGAAGAAATATCCTTCGTTGACCGTGAGAGCTTGTGATGGGCTAAGTTGGGACACCCCTGCACGGTTTTGAACTTTCGAAAGCCGTGCCCGCGGTTATGTGGCAGATGGGAATTTGTTAATATCCGGTTGTAGAGAACTTGACACTTAACTTAGTTAAACTGAATCAACCGCGTGTGTAGCCGTGATGGTCTCTTTTCGGCGGAGTCCGGGAAGAGAACACGGTCTCGTGTTATTCTTGAACGTAAGTAGATTCAGGATCACTTCTTAATCACTTTTAGCTTCTCAACCGTGCTTTGCTTCTCTTCTCGCTCTCTTTTGCGTAAGTTAGCCACCATATATGCTTAGTGCTTTGCTGCAGCTCCACCTCACTACCCCTTTCCTACCCTTAAGCATAAATAGTCTTGATCTCACGGGTGTGAGATTGCTGAGTTCCCGTGACTCACAGATACTTCCAAATAGTTGCAGGTGCCGATAATACCAGTACAGGTGAGGCAACCCAGCTCAAGTGGGAGCTCGATGAAGATCTTGTTCGTTGTGTTGTTTCGTTTCCTGTTGATCAGTAGTGGAGCCCAGTTGGGACGATCGAGGATCTAGCATTTGGGGTTTTCTTCTTTTATTTTGGTTCCGTAGTCGGACCTTGATTGTAATCTGGATGATGTATGTTTAACTTGTATTTGTGTGAAGTGGTGATTGTAAGCCAACTCTTTATCCCTTTCTTATTCAGTACATGGGATTGTGTGAAGATTACCCCTCTTGCGACAAACCTACCATGCGGCTATGCCTCTAAGTCGTGCCCTGACACGTGGGAGATATAGCCGCATTGTGGGTGTTACAAGTTGGTAATCAGAGCCATCCCCGACTTAGGAGCCCCCTGCTTGATCGAATCGCTGATGTTGTTGAGTCTAGAACAAAATGTTTTGAGTCTTAGGATTGTATATATCGGAGAGTAGGATTGTTTTTACTCCTTAGTCCCTTCGTCGCTCTGGTGAGGCCTCCTGGCGTAGAAGTTTTGACTTCCCTCTCCTCAATTTCACAATTTTTTTAGGATCAAGCGTGTATCTTGGAATCGTTCTGATAGTCTTGTGACGAGAACATTGTTCCTGGTGCGTCCTGACATTTAGGGGTTGTGGCAGTGTCCCGGGGAGTTGAGCTCCGAGGTGTTGTCGTCACAATTTTATCGTTGCAGTTCTGGAATACGTGAGTTCGCCGACATCAAAAATCTCTTTTATGCAGTTGTTGGTGAGATAACCTCGACGCCACCCAGTACCGGGGCGGGATTTCGGGAGTATTTCCATAACTCATATAATGGATGCTTTTCGAAGGTTGAGGTACATGATTTCCGAAGGTTTCTTGGTTATGTGTTGAAGGATGGATACAGCTGGATGTAGGAATTGTTAGTTTGGGTGAGATATTATGCTTCCCCTGTATCCCCAACACCTGATTGCATAACCAGAAAGTTTCGGGAGTTTATAGGTGGGAATTCAAGTAGCTCCTAGAATAATATTTTCAACAGACACATGATACGATATGGGATCTATCATATGTTTGTTCCGGCTTATCTTGCAAGCCAATCTTTGTTTTGTTTTGAGTTGTGGTATTCGAGTTGCTTCAATGTCAAATGTGGATTACATACCTTTCCTAAGCGGTATTCTCATATTTCTATGTGAATACTAATCCTTCATGATAATCGGGACTGTCATGTCAATCATTTTCAATCGATGTCTTTCTCTTCAAGTGGATCCGATCATTTCAACATTCGCAACCTCTCAGTTTTTCCAACGGTATTTGTTTTATCCGTCCCAAGTTGTCTTTGTTTTTCCCGCCCTCCCACCCTTTTTCTTCAAGGTCTCAGATTTCTTAATCAAGTATCCATCTTATGGATGTGAAGTCTCTTCATTCCTTTCTTTCAGTGTTCTTATACGATGATTCTCAGGAAGATACTAACGGAGCTTCAAGTTTATTATTCTTTGTTCTCTTTTCCTCTCCGGTGGATCGGTGTTGATCATTCCTTTCCTTGTTTCAAATGCTTCCCCATGCTGGTGCACCTCTTATTCATCCACTTCTCGTCATTCATTTGTTCGGGAGTGCTAAAGATATCCTAGAAGATTCAAGTTTTCATTCTTATTCCTTCCAAGCTATTTAGAGGTTGTTACCTCGCTCAAGACGTTCAAATCAACCGATGCATTACCTCTTTCTAAGAAATCATTCAACAGTGTATTCTTGAGTGGGCCCTAACCCACAGGTCTTTTCCTAGGATCTTACCCGACTCTTCTAATTTTCCCAGAGTTACTCTCAAATTCTTCTCCAAGTTTGACGTAAGAATGAGTTATCATCAATCAAATGTTTTTCTCCAAGATCTTTCAAATTCTTTTCATCGTTGGCTCAACCTTTCTATTTTTCATTCCGGAGTGCCTCAACAATTCATGGTGGTGTTTTCCATCGTCATTCTCTGCTTTTGAAGACCATAGAAGAGTTCCGCTGCAATCTTACCCGTTCTTCCAAAGATGTGTAGTTCAAGCTTGATGCCAACCTTTCATAATTGTTTTCGATTGTGAGAATGCTTTTCACCCATCCGGAGCAATTCAGGAGTCTTTTCAGTTTGATTCTCCGGAGCCCATCATCTCAGAATTATTCATTCCAGCCTTCAGCTCTCGTTCTCCAAATCTTACCGGTGCATCGTTCAAATATTCTCTAATCAGTTCATGATCTCTTTGTTCTCATGTATCTAAATCCCAACAAGTATCTTCATTCATTTTCCAATTCTTCCTAGTGAATTGTGCCTTTGATACTTTCATTTTCAATTCTACCGGTGGTTCCATCAAGATTTCTCTTCATACTTATCACATCAATTTATTCGTTGAAGACCTTCCCAAGTTTGCACCATATCTATCTTAATCCGTTCAATGAGAATGAGTAGTATGTCTAATCCGTTGCTTGCCATCAATTTAATTGATGAAGGATACGCATAACGTAATTCTTATTATTGTTTCATCCAAGTGATCTAGTTTATTCTTTCCGGAGATTGTTCATGATATCAATTTCTTGGTTCGAGGTGCTTCATCTTTTCTTATCCGGAGTTCCAAGTTTTCCGCATTATATCATCACGAAGATTCATCTAAATCATTGCAAGGATTCACCTTGTGTTTTCAACTTCTCTTTATTTCTATCATCCTTTTATTACCGGAGTTCTTCATGGAGGTTCTACATGATGGTTCAACAAGGATTTAATTCCTTCTCAAAGTGCTCATCAAGATTCTTTTCAGAGGAGCTCAAGTATTCTTCATCTTGCATTCTGAAGTGCAATTCCTTCTACCTTATCTTTTCAGGTGGTGTTATGTCATTATTGACAATTTCCCTTCGTGTTTCATGATTTGCAAGTTGTTAAGAATGAGATATTTAAACCCACCAATCTCTTCATTGGAGTTATCTTGGGTTATGTTTCACCTAAAGCTTTCCCTAAAGAGTGTTGCTATTTATGGTGCTTTAAATGACCCAAGTTCTTCATTATCTTCCCGGTGAAATAAGCTTCTCGTCTTCTTGTTGATATCAATCCAATCTTTTGTTTCCGTAGTGGCAGAATTTCGCCTCAATTTTGAGAAGTTTTCCATAAGCCCACTACAAGTTTATTCATTTCCTTGTTGGTTTTCCATCAACTCCATTATAAGCTTATTGGAAGGGTGCTCTCCAAGCTCTTTTGTGGCAGAAGTTGGCATTTTCTTCTCCATCCTTTCATTCCAATGAGTTATCTCATATTCTCTATTCCGGAGGCATTGTGATGTTGGTCTCTTCACTCATCATCTCGAAGTATGAGGATCGTGTTCTTTTCATACTCATCCATTTACCCCGGAGTGTTGCGCCCTCTGCTCAAGTTTCTTTTCATCTTATCAAGTCTTACATCTCTTTTCAACCGGAGTGTTGTTCGAATTTGTTCTCCCTTGTTTTTTTCTAACGAAGCGTTTTCAACCTTGTTCATCTCCGTTGTATTCTTTTATCAAAATTGTTTAACATCTCAAGGTTCTTTGGTTTCACTCGTTTGTCAAAGAAGCAACTTTGTTTTACCTCTTCTCTTCCTCTTCCGTTTTCCCTCCGGTGCCATCCTAGATCTCGGGACGAGATCCTCTTGTAGTGGTGGAGTGTTGTAACGCCCCGGATACAACTTTCCATATTTGTAACTCCGACTCTTTCCTTTTCCGGAGATGCGATATGATTTTCCCTTCATGGTTGGGTTTTGATTTCATTTTGCATTTTTCATTTTGTTCATGTCATGCATTTCATATCATGTCATCATGTGCATCGCATTTGCATTCGTGTTCGTCTCATGCATCCGAGCATTTTTCCCGTTGTCTGTTTCGCAATCTGACACTCCTACTTGCACCGGCGCACCCCTCTTGTCTCTTTTCGTGAGCGGGTGTTAAACATTCTCGGAATGGACCGAGATTTGCCAAGTGGCCTTGGTACACTACCGGTAGTCCGTCTATCAAATTTCGTTCCATTTGGAGGCCGTTTGATGCTCCAACGGTTAACCGGGTAATCGCAAAGGCCTCTTGTGTGTTGCAGCCCAACACCCCTCCAAAACGGCCCAATAACCCATCTAAACCACTTCCATGTCCTCCGTCATCGGATCACGATCGTGTGGGCGAAAACTACACTCCATTTGGACACTCCTACC
>NC_041388.1:245800994-245819581 GCF_002162155.2 Triticum dicoccoides
AAATTCGCGGTCTAAACCTAGATCCACTCCTCCTCCGAGCATCCGGACGCGTCTGCGCCGCGCCGGACATGTCCACCACCGCCGCCACGTCGCTCCAGCCAATCCAAAGCCGCCACGTCGTCTCCGCCGCCGCTCCTGGCCAACCAGGCGCCGCCACCTCAGCACCGCCGCCTCCCTCCTCCACTCGCGTGCCGCCATGTGTCGCCGCCGCCCTCCTCCACCGCGCGGCCCGCCGAGCCCATCGCGGGCCCGTGCGATCCCGACCGCGCCGCCGCCCACCTGCGCTTCCCCGCCGCCATGCGCCTCCAGCGTGCGCTTCCCCATTGCCTGCGCCACCCGCCGCCTCGCCGGCAACCGCTCGCTGTCGTCGCCATGAAAGCTGCCACGGTTGCCGAACTCCCTCGTCGCCGCCCGGACTCCCTCGTCACCGCCCATCCCAGCCATCGACGGATCCGGGGGCGCCACACCCGGATCCGCCCGCCCTGCTCGCGGGTGAACCTCCCTCGCCGGAGTTCCTCTCGGTCGCCGCCGAACCAGTCTCCCCGGTCCCGATCGGGATTGAGGGAGACGACCGGCTCTCGCATGAGCCTCGCGAGGGCCGATTCGCCCCAAGGCCCACCGCACCGGTCCAAGCCGGCCCGCCATGCCTCCTCTTCACTTGGGCCGAGCCCATGGTGAGCTCCAGCCTATCCTTCGCCCCGTGCGCCTGATAGCTATCTATCGGCCACCTTTTTCCTGAAATGACGAAGTCCTTTAATTCCAGCATCATATAGGCATTTTGTGAGGGTCATATCTCTATGCTCGGTGCTCCAAATCATGCATACGGTATAAAATAATATTTATTGTGAGATGCTCTTCATTTCATTCCATTGTGGCATGCTTGTTTGAGTTCATCTTGATGCCCTAATAATTAATGCAAGAGTGCTATAAAATGTCTACTGCTGCTACTTATCAGTTTAGGGTGATTTGTCATTTTTGCCATATTTGTTGTGTGCAACATATGAGCATGACCTCTACATGTGTTTTGAACTATGACATGTCATATTTATAGGGGTGCTTGCCATGTATTTTTGTGATCTATGTGGTGACTAGCACAAGCATGCAAAGCAGCCTTCGTGATATTGCAAATTTCAGGGACTTAGGATTTTGCTAAGTCCTTGTTTTGCTGTTATTTTATGCCATGTAAACATGATGCTACAGTGAGATCCATGCTTGTTTTGAGTTGTTTCAGTAAGGATGTTTTTGACATATGCTTATGCTCTATCCATCCATGTCCCTGTTTGCAATTATGGAGTGCCCCAGCATGTCTTAATCTTGCTCTACTTTTGTTATAAAATGTTCCTGGCAGATTGTTTACATGTTAATCAATTTCTCCATGGTTGTTGCTATTGATACTTGCATGCTATGAACTTGCTCTTGCCATGGTTAGCTTCATGAACAGGTCTTCTTGCTGATGCTATGCTTATCTTGTCATGCAATGTCTTGTGGTGAGTGAATTGAGCTTGCAAAGATGCCTTCATAATTCTGTTTGTGACATGCTTAGTTTTCTGCTAAGTCTGAAACTGTTAATAAAACTTGCTATGTTTATATGAGTGCCATCATATCTTATGTGCCTTTTTGTTCTATGCATTTAGTATAATCATGCCATGCTTTTGTTTGCTATGGTATGTTCCTGTAGCATGTTGTTTGCTAGCTCTAAACATGGCTTCCTGATGTTGTTTTTGACATGTTATGCTGATATCTTTTGCACTTTTTCCATGCTTGTTTGAACTTTCTCTTGTGTGATTTAGCCGTAGCTCAGTGTTCATGTTTTTTCAAGAATCTTGAGTACATCACTGCCATATGCTTTGTTGCTATGTTGGAGTGCAGTAGCTTAGTTCCTTGTTGCATTCTAAATGGCATCGTGTTGTTAATCCCAGAATCGTGACATTCTTGTTTTGCTTGCCATTTGCAAACCGTGCATCCGTTTCCGGTGATCTTTATATCGATTTCGATCGAAATCATCTCATCTTTCCAGCGGCACACTTGGTTTGCCAAGTTGATGCCTTGTTCTTCCTTTTCCTTCCGGAGCAGGCACATGCATTGCATATCATGTCTTGCATATCATGCCATGTTTATGTGATGGTTGTTTACCATGTTGTTTGCTTCTTTCCGGTGTTGCTTCTTCGGGTTAGTTCTGACGTCTGTTTGTCTTCTTCATGGACTCACTCTTCTTCATTGCGGGATCTCAGGCAAGATGACCATACCCTCGAAATCACTTCTATCTTTGCTTGCTAGTGGATCGCTCTATTGTTATGCCGCGATACCTACCACTTGCTATATCATGCCTCCCATATTGCCATGTCAAGCCTCTAACCCCCTTTCCTAGCAAACCGTTGTTTGGCTATGTTACCGCTTTTGCTCAGCCCCTCTTATAGCGTTGCTAGTTGCCGGTGAAGATGAAGTTTGTTCCATGTTGGAACATGGTTTTTGTTGGGATATCATTATTATATCTTATTTACTTTAATGCATCTATATACTTGGTAAAGGGTGGAAGGCTCGGCCTTATGCCTGGTGTTTTGTTCCACTCTTGCCGCCCTAGTTTCTGGCATACCGTGTTATGTTCCTTGATTTTGCGTTCCTTACGCGGTTGGGTGTTATGGGAACCCCTTGACAGTTTGCTTTGAATAAAACTCCTCCAGCAAGTCCCAACCTTGGTTTTACCTTTTGCCTCACCACCACCTACTTTTCCCTTGGGAGTCGCGCTCCCGAGGGTCATCTTTCTGTTAACCCTGCCCCCCCCAGCCAGTGCTTCTCTAAGTGTTGGTCCGAACTGAGCTGCCTGCGGGGCCACCTCGGGGAAACTTGAGGTTTGGTTTTAATCGTAGCTAGTCTCATCCGGTGTTGCCCCGAGAACGAGATACGTGCGACTCCTATCAGGATTGTCGGCACATCGGGTGGCTTTGCTGGTCTTGTTTTACCATTGTTGAAATGTCTTGTAACCGGGATTCCGAGTCTGATCGGGTCTTCCTGGGAGAAGGAATATCCTTCGTTGACTGTGGGAGCTTGTGATGGGCTAAGTTGGGACACCCCTACAGGGTTTTGAACTTTCGAAAGTTGTGCCCACGATTATGTGGCAAATGTGAATTTTTTAATATCCGGTTGTAGAGAACTTGACACCTAACTTAATTAAAATGAATCAACCGTGTGTGCCGTGATGGTCTCTTTTCGGCGGAGTCCGGGAAGAGAACATGGTCTCGTGTTATGCTTGAACGTAAGTAGCTTCAGGATCACTTCTTGATCACTTTTAGCTTCTCGACCATGCTTTGCTTCTCTTCTCGCTCTCTTTTGTGTAAGTTAGCCACCATATATGCTTTGTGCTTTGCTGCAGCTCCACCTCACTACCCCTTTCCTAACCTTAAGCTTAAATAGTCTTGATCTCGCAGGTGTGAGATTGCTGAGTCCCCGTGACTCATAGATACTTCCAAATAGTTGCAGGTGCCGATGATACCAGTATAGGTGACGCAACCTAGCTCAAGTGGGAGCTTGATGAAGATCTTGTTCGTTGTGTTGTTTCATTTCCTGTTGATCAGTAGTGGAGACCAGTTGGGACGATCGGGGATCTAGCATTTGGGGGTTTCTTCTTTTATTTTGGTTCCGTAGTCGGACCTTGATTGTAATCTGGATGATGTATGTTTAACTTGTATTTGTGTGAAGTGGCGATTGTAAGCCAACTCTTTATCCCATTCTTATTCAGCACATGGGATTGTGTGAAGATTACCCCTCTTGCGACAAACCTACCATGCAGCTATGCCTCTAATTCGTGCCCCGACACGTGGGAGATATAGCCGCATTGTGGGTGTTACAACTGACCTCCCTAATGATTATAACCGCCTTGGTTACCCTGATTGCCTTGATTGCCATGTCCGGTTTGATTGCCTTGAAATCCTGAAGCGGAGCTTCCTCCGCCATAACCCGGCCCATGAGAACCGCCTCCTGAACCGCCGGGAGGTCCCTGGCCGTACTGGAAAGAACTTGAATTTTTAAACTCCCGCATGATAAAACAATCCTTCCAAAGGTGCGTAGCTGGCCTCTCCCGCGACCCGTGCTTTGGGCAAGGTTCATTTAACAGGCGTTCAAGATTGGGACCTGAACCTCTACCCCACCGGGGCGGTTTACCCTTACGGCGCTGACCATTATCCTGGGTGTTGGTGTTAGCCACAAAGTCCAAGTTGTTATCCGCCTTGCGCTTACCATTGTTCCCATGACCCGTCGGGTTATGCTGCTGCCCCTTGGCACTGCTGTTCTTCTTTCCCTTCCTCGTCTTTTCATCCTCAGACTCAGGGTCCTTGGTACTGTCTGAATCGGCATACTTAACCAGAGCTGCCATAAGCGTGGCCATGTCATTGCAGTGATGCTTGAGCCTTCCTAACTTCAGCTTCAAGGGCATAAACTGGCAATTGCCTTCCAATGTTAAGACGGCCGTGTCAGCATTGATGCGGTCTGATGAATGCAGAATAGCTGAGACTCGCTTCACCCAATGGGTTGTAGACTCCCCCTCCACTTGAACACAAGCGGCTAAGTCCACAATTGACATGGGTTGTTTGCACGTAGCTTTGAAATTCTGGATAAACCGGCTTTTTAACTCGGCCCATGATTCAATGGAGTTAGCTGGTAAACTTTTTAACCAAGTACGAGTTGTCCCTTCCAACATCATGGTGAAGTACTTAGCACATGCCGCATCATCCACGTCTAGCATCTCCATCGCCATCTTGTAGCTCTCAACCCATGACTCAGGGGGTAAATCGACGGTGTAATTGGGCACCTTACAATGACCCTTGAAGTCCTTGGGCAGCCGCACATTGCATATGGCCGGGCTAAGACACGGAACCCCCAAAGAACTGAAAACCACACCTGGTTCCACTGAAGTAGTTGGACGAACCGGAGTAAGCTGACGGGCTGCGTACTGCGCTTCTAACTCGTCTTCTTGACGTGCTCTACCGTGATCCACCACATCTTGGGCATTAGCACCGCCGCCCGCCGGATTATGACCTCGTGGCAGGTTACAGTTTCGCGCACTGCTTGATACAGACGGTTCATCAATATGCCTGTTGTAGCTCCAACTTGGACGGGGGTGGAATGTCCTCTCGCGACTGTGTGAATAAGCCTGGTGCTGAGTCAAAGTTGTCTAAAGGAGCTCCCTAGCCCGTCGTGTTTCAACTGCTACTGGAGACCTGCCATCGAGCGGGAGAGCTGCCAATCGTGAAGCGGCGGCAACGATGTTATCCAACGTGTTAGAGTAATGACCCGGATGCATTGAGACGTGTTGTGATGGGACATTGTTCTGACGAGGCTGAGGGGGCGGATCCATCGCGCGTGGCTGAACCGGCGCCCCTATTCCAGGTGCCTCCACCCGGTTTACCACTGGCTGGTTGCTGGTGCCTGCTCATGGCGTGTTAAAGAGGTTCCTTCCCTCGTAAACCGACAGCAGGTGAGACCGGTACCTTCTCCTCATGACATCATCTGACGCACTCTGATCCAGCATAAGCTGATAGGCCTGTGCCTCTAATCCGGCCCTCTCAGCGGCCATCCTGGTGTTCTCCGCTGCCAGATCTACCTTAGCTTGAGCTATCTGATCTTTCACCTTTGGAATTTCCACGTTGTGCTGATCCTGGTTTGCCGCGTCAACATCCGCTGCTAGCAACGTTGCCAAAGTGTCGAACAAATCGGACAAAGCCTGAGCCGGCGGTGGTGCAGAACCCCCTACCCTAGCTGGTGTTGCCGCTGCTGAACCGGAAATCGCCGCTGCGGCGGTAGAAGAATGTTGCACGGATTGTGTACCAGCCATAAAGATCACAAATCGGCTCGGCAGTTCAAGGAGGTCCGGAATACTGTCGCCATCGGAACCACCACTAATCCGGCCATCATACAGCTGATATAGCGACTCGGTCTCTCCGGTTGACGACTCGTCCTCAGAGTAGGCGACGGTTTCGCCACCAGATACCGATCTATCCTCAGATTCCGCTCCGTGGATGACTCCCATGAAGGCATGCTTCACGGCAGGCTGACCACGGGCAGGTCTTGCACGCTGAGCCGTCTTGATGATGTCGGTGCAGATGTCCGGCTCAGGGCCCAGTTCACCAATCTTGCCAATGAAGACGTGTATTCCACCAAAGGGGACCTGGTACCCGTACTCGATCGAGCCGGCCTCGGGGTCCCAGCCTGCGTCGTCGATGTAGAGCTTGCCGCGACAACTCTTGGTCATCCGGCCCACAGCGTATCCCTTGAGTCCTTCAAAGCTGCCCTTCAAGAACTCGAAACCATCGTGCGATAGCCCCACGGTGGGCGCCAACTGTCGTGGTTTTGTCACGGCAGATGTCCTCGTGAAAGAACTTAGTCGTGGAGCCATCACGATGATTTAGCTTGAAGGGGTTAAAGCGGACAAGGGACGTGAGGAATTATACTGGTTCGGCCCTTACGATGAAGGTAAAAGCCTATGTCCAGTTATGATGGAATTGCTAGGGTTTTGATGACCAGGGAGCGAATCCGCTTTGCCTGACTCTCGAGTTATTGTATTTTTTCCCTAAACCGCCGCCGGGTCGTCCCTTCATATACACAGGTTGACACCCGGCGGTTTACAGAATCCCGAGGCCGGCTCATAAATGTGCCCGGCTCGGTTTCTACCTTTCCTTGCCTTACAGAATAAGTTACATGTCATATGGCGGTTTACGCCTACGGGCTCTAATCCGCCTTTGGGCCCTGGGACTTCATGTTAGATCTCCTTTGTAAAGCGCCATACCTCTTGTATTCATGGGCTTCAAACATGACTAACTTCTTTTGGACATAACCCGGCCCCTCATGGCCGGTTTATACTTAATAGTAATATCCCCAACAAGTAGTATGGGACACTCCTCGGCCATCAACCGAGGAGATGGAAGTCGATGGCTGCCTGACAAAGTTCGGACGCGATTTTGAATATTGACCTAAAGTACTTTTATACATAAAGTCATACAAAATTATTACACGAGGTCTAGTCCATCTATTAAGGTGTCCAGAGCGCAATCCTTCTCCGAAAACCGAGCAGCAGACATAACACTCTCGTACACAAGGCTAGTGGGTATCTCCTCCCCATCTGCCCCATGGGTCGTGCCTCGGCTAGTTCCATTGTCTTCAGACCTGTATAATGGGTCTTCACCATGGCCCATGCCTCCCTCGCACCTTCCAGACAAGCAGACACTTTCCAAGCCTGGATCCGGCCCTGAGCTCTTTTCTGCTGTTCAGCTAGGACGACCATGTCTTCGGGCACCTACACCACTTCAAGCCATAAATCCTAGAAAATGTCCTTCATAGATTTTCGTGCACTCTCATGCACCAGGATAGATGAACGCCATGTCTTCAGACCCTGGACCTTGGGCATCAGGAGGTAAACCAGAGAGAAGCTACCAAAGGGACAAAAGTTAGCCTGCTAATCACCTTGGCTAAATTACATTCTAAACAGATTCTTCGAAAATCACGACTTGCCAAAAATCAAGTCATCAATTCGACGATTCTTTGATTCAGCGACAATAGTTGAGCCTTTAAGCTTTGAATTTTATGAGCCTGTCAGGCGCTTGCAACCCTTAGCATATTGAGACCATCCACTTTTTGGGTAACCACATGTTGGTTTGCTTGGCACTACGACTCCGCATACATCAAATCCCCGCGGGTTTGCTTAAGGTCTCTTTCAAGATGACCTAGGGGTTCCGCTGCTATAAGGGATTGTGGCATCGAGCTATCTCATTTTCCCCATGGCATTAACAAATGCCAGAAATAGCATTTACTGTGTGCCTCTCTAGCGAATTTCTTCACCTGCTCCACCTCGCCCAAGGCAGCATCTAGCTTCCCCTTTGTTTGGGTAAGCACCTCGGTCAGTTGATCATTCTTCAACCAAGCCTCCTGTCAAAGGAGGCAAGCACTGGTTAGTATTCAAGCCTTGCTACGGTCCCAGTTGCCCATACCAAGCCTTGGGGGCTACTACCGTAACTGGTAGTCTTATTTGTCTTCAAAACAAATAAGGAAATACGCTAAACCCTAAAGCAACATGAATTCGGGTGAATCCTTACCCATAAACCTCGTGACAAGACATTCCCGCGACTGATCAAAGGCACCTCGGGTCACCCCGAGGTATGTGTCCACCGCGCTAAGGGCATTGAACTCCTGATCCGAGAAAGCCGAATTCCTTAGAGAGGATTTTTGCTGATGATAATTCGTGGCACATTAGATCTCGGACAGAGTAGCCAGGCTGGTCGCCGAGTCCTCGGGCCCGGGGACCTCGGGGGTAATCCCCATAGAAGTGCGTGCTTCCGTCTCCCCGCGCAAAGCCGTTGTTACCTCAGTCCTCACACTTGTTGCCACGGAGGAAGGCGAGGGCTGCCTATGAATGATCGAAGAAGTTAAGGTCTGAGTACCTTTACACAAGCAGCAACCAAAGAATTACCTGGAAATTGAGGGGGCACTTTCGCCCGCCCTGGTGACCTCAGCTTGCGCTTATTGCGCCTCCCACGGGGGCATCTCTTGTGGAGTCGTTTCTCTGTGTGGACGTTTTGAACGCCACCCCTTTGGATGGGAAGTCAGACGGCTAGGGGCTGGAAGACGAGCAACTCGCTTTCGATTAGAGCAAGGGGACGCTATCAATGAAGCAGCATCCCTGGTGCGTCAGGGGTAATGGCCACCCTTGAGCCGTGAAGGCTCTCCAGGAAAAACTTTCTCCCTTCATAAATAAGGGCTAGATCTTTGTCCTCATTAAAGAGGGGGTCCTCTGCCCGACAGTGCAACTCTGGCTCAGGTGTCGGGCTGCTTATGCCCTCAAGCCAATGCCTCCATCTCTGTTCAGGATCCGATAAATAGCGGATTAGATATTAAAATAGCCTGGGTGGACGAGGATTTCACAAAACACATACTATGTCAGTGTGATTGTAATAGGACAGTCCATCACGGATTTGTCGTTGGGCAAAGTCCTCTGTCGTCCCTTGATAGATGTCAGCAGCGCTGCTCCAAAGGCTGCTTGGTCATAGAAACTCTCCTGAATGGTTTGCGAGGAGTTGTCAATCCCGTTGAACTCACACAACATATGAGGACGCTGCCAAAGTTGTTGGACTATTTGGTTTATCACTGTGGCATTACGTCAATTATGATGAGGCCAGTGCTTGTCAAATGCTTCACTTGAGTTGCCAGCCTAGTTACCTCAGCACTCTCCTCTGAGGCTGGGCCCTGTGGCCTCCAGCTGTAATGCCTCTTCTAGGGCTCCATAGAGAACGAGGGGAGTCCAGGCCGAACTGGCTCCTCAAGGGGAACGTCGTCTATGTAAAACCACACAGTCGGCCAGACAACATTGTCTTCCCGAGGTGTGCGTGGCTGGTATTCGGTCCCCTCAATTCGACAAACTTCAGCTGCCCCGACCTCATATAACTTCTCAACAGGGGAGCAGGGCATTACACAGAAATACCTACGCCACAGCCCGAAGTGTGCCTCGCATTCGAGGCACATCTCGCAAAAAGCAACGTACCCCTCCATATGTAAAATAGAGTTGGAGGTTGATCACCCACAAGTATAAGGGATCAATTGTAGCTCTTTTCGATAAGTAAGAGTGTCGAACCCAACAAGGAGCAGAAGGAAATGACAAGTAGTTTTCAGCAAGGTAATGTCTGCAAGTGCTGAAATTGTAAGTTACAGAGTAGTTTGATAGCAAGATATTTTGTAACGAGCAAGTAATGATAATAGTAACAAAAGTGCAGCAAGGTAGCCCAATCCTTTTGAGGCAAATGACAGGCCAAAACGGTCTCTTATAATAAGCAAAGCGTTCTTGAGGGTACACGGGAATTTCATCTAGTCACTTTCACCATGTTGATTCAATTCGTGTTCGCTACTTTGATAATTTGATATGTGGGTGGACCGGTGCTTAGGTGATGTTATTACTTGAACAAACCTCCTACTTATGATTAACCCCCTCGCAAGCATCCGCAACTATGAGAAAGGCATTAAGAATAAATCCTAACCACAACATTAAATTTTTGGGTCTAATCGGTCCCTTACGGAATAACGCATAAACTAGGGTTTAAGCTTCTGTCACTCTCGCAACCCATCATCTAATAGCTACTCCACAATGCATTCCCTTAGGCCCAAATATGGTGAAGTGTCATGTGTTCGACGTTCACATGACACCACTAAGGGAATCACAACATACACACTATCAAAATATCGAACACATATCAAGTTCACATGATTACTTGCAACATGATTTCTCCCGTGACATCAGGAACAAAAGTAACTACTCACAAGTGATAAACATGCTCAAGATCATAGGGGTATTAAATAGCATAATGGATCTGAAAATATAATCTTCCACCAAATAAACCATATAGTAATCAACTACAAGATGTAATCAACACTACTAGTCACCCACAGGCACCAATCTATAGTTCCGGTAACAAGATTGAAGACAAGAGATGAACTGGGTTTGAGATGAGATGGTTTTTTTGAAGATGTTGATGGATATTTCCCTCCCCGAGATGGGAGAGTTGTTGGTGATGATGATGACGATGATGTGATGCCCCCGATTCAATCGTACACTAATCATACACGCAAAGGTGTACTATCAAGATCAGGGACTCATGGGAAGATATCACAACACAACTCTAGACACAAATTAAAACAATACAAGCTTTATATTACAAGCCAGGGGCCTCGAGGGCTCGAATACATAAGCTTGAATACAAACGAGTCAGCGAAACCAACAATATCTGAGTACAGACATAAGTTAGACAAGTTTGCCTTAAGGAGGCTAGCCCAAAAGCAACATCGATCGAAAAGGCAAGGCCTCCTGCATGGGAGCCTCCTAACTACTTTTGGTCGTCGGCGGCCTCCACATAGTAGAGTACCCTCGTGGTAGTAGTAGTCGTCGTCGACGGTGGCGTCTGGTTCCTCGGCTCCACCATCTAGTTGTGACATTCAAGAAGAAAGGAAAACCGGGAAAAGAGGAAGCAAAGCAATCGTGAGTACTCATCCAAAGTACTCGCAAGCAACGATCTGCACTACATATGCATCAATATCAATGAAATGGGTAGTATCTGTGGACTGAACTACAGAATGCCAGAAGAGAAGCGGAAAGCCTAGCCTATCGAAGACTAGCATCTTCAAGCAGCTCCAAGCATCTTGCAGCATTCAGAAGAGTACATAATAGCATAAAGTAAAGTATTAGTAGTGTTATCAACCTCGGCCAAAGATCCTTTCTCGACTCCCTACGAGAGAGCAATCCCAGAGCCATACTATCCAGTTATCACCTCAAGTATCCAGTTCTAGTTGTATCGATCGGGATACAACTCCGAGTGTCCGTTCCAGTAGGACAGGCTATCGATAGATGTTTTCTTCCCTGCAGGGGTGCACCAACTTACCCACCACGCTCGATTAACTTCGGCCGGACACACTTTCCTGGGTCATGTCCGACCTCGGCCAAACGCTACGCTGCAACCCGACCTAGGCTTAATAGAGAGGTCGGCACGCCGGACTAAACCTATGCCCCCAGGGGTCTTGGGCCATCGCCCCGGGAACTCCTGCATGTTGCGTGGGCGGCCGGTGAGTAGACCTAGCTACCTCCTTAAAAAGGCAGGTGCTTACAAGTCCAACCCGGTATGCGCCGCTCAGTCGTATGACATCTATTAAGCTTAGGCTAATGCATACGACGCAGAACGCCCATACTATGTCCACGTGATGGTTAGTGCTATCAGGCCAGAGGCCCCTCGGATCAAATATCCAAACCATTAGTGTGTTGGTCATGCGGTCACGAGCAGAGACTCACGAAAGATGTGACCCCGTCGCCCCGTCTCGAGGACTTGCGGCAAGGGCTAAGAGTGCCCGGCCACGCCTCGTATTCAACTCTCGGGTAGCCTCCAGGCCAACCCGTCTCCACATCGCTCGCGGGTACCCCTCAGGGTCGACCCACCTTTCCAAGTAATAGTTGTAAAGTCCAAGTACCGTGTGTCCAAACATCAAGGGGAAAACTCGAGGAATCACCCTCGGTGAATTCCACTCGATGTAATCATCAAGGTGAATGTAAGAGGACCACCCTCGAGGTTCACACTTGAGGGGTTGCACAACAGAGTCGTGTCGGGAGTGGTTAAGGAGGAATCACCCTCGATGACCACGACCAAATAGCTACACTACAGGGTTAACATCAGAAGTGTTGTCGAGGTACCACCCTCGACAGTCGATAGTAACTCTACAGAGTCGTACAACTAAGGGGGGTGATGTGCAGTGTCGGGGCATGGACGTTGATCACGTTGATCGAGTCATCGAACATAAAGCGGGGAAACTTGGACAAGATGGGGGTCACTGATGGATCTCTAACCAGCCTATACTAAGCAGTTTAGAATAAGCAGGTAAGGTATGAAAGCAAGTAGCAAAAACATGCTATGCATCAGAATAGGAGCAATCAATTACAGTAGCAAAATCTAATGTAAGCATAAGAGAATAGAATGGGCGATATCGGAATGATCAAAGGGGGGCTTACCTAGAAGCTCTGCTGAAAAGGAAGAAGTGTCGTCGACATAGTCGATCACAGGGGCATCATGGGTCTCAGGGTCTACCGTAAAGAAGAGGGGGAAGAAACAATAAATATAAAGCAAACAAAGCATTATAAAGCATAACATGGTAATACGCGGTGCTTGGGCTGAACTAACGCAGTGCTAGACGTTGCAGACGGAGAGGGAAACATCCAGAGGGGGTTTTCCGGCGTCTGGCATTTTCCGGATAGATGAAAAGAAAGGGGACGGTTCCATGTTCAACATGCTAGGGGCATGTGACATATGAACGGACCGCGTATCCGGATTCGTCTCGTCGTTCTGAGCAACTTTCATTTAGAAAACATTTTCATCGGAGTTACGGTTTAATTTATAAGAATTTTCAAAGTTTTAATCATTTTCTAAAAAAATTGGTTTTATTTTAACTCGGGTTGACCAAGTCAATTTGACTAGTCAAAACAGAAAAGGGGTGACCCACATGTCATTTTCTATTAGACTAACTAATTTAATAGCTAGTCTAACTGAACACATGAGGCTACTTAGCATAGATTAAACTAGTTCCTAATTAGTCCACAAACCTAAACTAAAATTAGTCCTAAACTAATCCTAGCTAATTAGCTTGAACTAACAGGGCCGGCCACACACCCAACACACATTGTACGCATACACCACACACACACACACACACACACACTGTACGCATACACCACACACACAGCACGCACACTCGGCCATGGCCTTGTCCATGGACAGCCACAAGCGGCGGCATAGCAGCGCAGTAGCAGCGTTGAAGCTAGGCAGCAGCAGCAGTGAGCAAAGCACCAGCAATGCAAGGAGCAGAGTAGCGGCAGGAGCAACAACGCAGCAGTAGTAGCACAAGGAAAAGCAGCAGCACGTAGCAACAACAGGAGCAAGGGCAGCGCTTACGGGCATGCGTGAGGCAAGTCGCAGGGGCGCAGGAGGTAGCAGCACTAGGTGGGGTAGGGGCGCGGCGACCAGCCGACGCGTGGGCCGGCGCGCTGGTGGGCATGGTCGTGGCGCAACGCGGGGGCAAGGCGAAGCCAGGGAACCCAGGGCTGCGCGAGGTGACCGCGTGCTCACCGCGAGCGCAGGCGTGACAGTAGCGGAGCCAAACAACAATAAAGTAGACGGGAACAAAGGGGAATTAGACAACAATCTCACAGTGGTCCTCGTTGACGAGCTCAGGAGGTCGGGGAAGTGCCAAGGGAGGAGATCCGAGGCACGGCGGTGGTGTCCGAACGCGGGGAAGTACTCGATCCCGACGAAGAGGTGGGTCCCGGCTCGCGTTCTGCAGCATGGAGGAAGTAGCCGGTGGAAGTGAAACTCCGGGATGCATCGGAAAGGGACAAGGGAGACGGTCGCCGTGGTGGACGACGGCGGCGGCGATTGGAGGTGCTCGAGTGGAGAAGAAACTGAGAGAGAGAGTCGCGAGGGAGAGGGGAATAGCAAGCTAGGGTTCGACGAGGGGGCTCGGGGGCCTCAAATAAGCGATGTGGGGGGGCGGATGGCCGACGCGTGGTCATCCATGGCCGTGGACGCACTGCAGCCGGCCACCACAACCTGCTGAACAGGGGAGGAGGGAGGAGGCGTGGTGGGCTGGGCTGCACTGTGGCCACTAGGGCCCAGTGCAGCAGTAGCAGATTCCTTTTTCCCTTTTAAGCCTTTTCTTTTACTGTTTGACATTTGCCAAACCTCTTTGCATTAAGTTGGGACACCAAATGATTTTTGCTTTGAACTAAACTTGGCACATAATTCTAGCACAATATCTTGAGATGGCACAAAAAGTTTGGGGGCAAAAGGAGTTGTCTGACCACTTTTTGAAATTGAAAAGGGCAAACTAATTCCTGCTAGGCCATTAATAATTTCCAGGGACATTTTGGGAATTCAAAAGAGGTTGGTTCAACACGACAATAATCAGGGGAATTTATAGAATAATGTGAACATTTTAGTTTTACTGTTTGAAGAAGTAAATATTTGACTTTAATTTAAATTTTGAAAATCGCTCTGATTTTTGGACAAGTGGCAAGTTGCATAGTAATCACGATGACATGGCCACCATTAGAAGTAGATCACTGTAGCAATATTCTCGGGATGTTACAAATCTCCTCCACTACAAGAAATCTCGTCCCGAGATTTAAGAGGTGGAATAAGTGGGAAAGTTTGGTAACGAAATTCTAACGAATGTTCTCGTTCTTGGTTGCTCTTCTCGAAGGTGGTCCCTTTTCATTGATGTCTTCATTCCTCTGTTCCAAATCATTATGATGAAGTCGTCATCCTTTCTTTTGGATCTTCATCGTACTTCAGAAAGGACAAGGGGTAACCTCGGAAGAACGGTCCTCCACAATGTTGCTTATCTGGTAGATAACATCAGGGAAGATGGCGGAAAGTAACTCTCAAATTGAAAGTTAAGAAAATAGCGAGAGCAAAGTAAGAAAGTTCCAAGATAGGTTTTGAATGAGCAGGCAATCGCTCGATGCCTAATCAGAAGGAGAAAAGGGTTCAGAGCAACAAAAAAGAAATTGTGTTTGATACTAGAGTAGATCATCTGTAGGAAGGTGGCTCGTGATTTTCATATGAAGCTAAGCGTGAGGAATAACTTTGGGAACAAGGGTGTACTTGAGAGTCAGGTTTCGATCCTGTGGAACTATGGGTTATGGGCCCACCATGTGGGTTAAATGTAGAAAGAGCAGTGACATCTAGCACGGTTATGATAGCAATGTATGTCAGAGGGTAGTCTGTCAGTTATGTTGGCAACAACATTGGTACCAAGGGCGAGGGACGAAGAGAACCATTTTCCTGCTTGTAGAACGAGGTGGACCTATAGGCATTGTTCTCGTCCTTCGTTGGTTATCGGGATGTCGTCAGCAATAGTAACAGGGTCACACTTACAGAGTTGTAAACCGGGGTGTTTACATAAGCAGGGAATTATTTCTGCTTATAACATATATAGATCACGAGAAAGGTTAAACAAACCAATGGAAAGGAAAATGTGTTTATACACAAGACTTAGGAGCGTATATTTTCCCAAAGAAAAGTAGAGCATGATATACATGTTAGATCAACAAGTACATCACCATTTGGATAAAGGGGCAAGGGAATTCATGATGTTATCCATACAATGGTGTCTGGATAATAGAGCAAGAAACATTTGGCAATGCACTTCCAATGTTCTTGTTGTTGTTCAGCGTACCACAGTCATGCTTCGAGGTAACATTAACATGGTGATTCACGCAAGATTGAATCTAAAGGTCACAAGAAGTACAAAGGAACAATTCCAAAAATGTTAAGGAATGTAATATCTAACCAAAACATGACCAAGTCTGTATTGGCAAGAAGTCAAGGATGGTGTCGATGACAACACGAATCATCAAGGGGCAAGGATGGTATTTCTCCTCAATAATTCGATTAATATCTTAAAGCAAGGCAGTATATTGATGGTGATCATGACAAATTTTGTTAAGAGGCTTTATGAAGATGTCATCGAGCAGCAACGACATCAAGAAACAGGAATGATGAAGTGAAGGCTATTGTAACCATGGATACGACACAAGCTCGGATTCAAGCTTGTTGTTCAGGGTGGAATGATAAGATGAGGAAGATCGAAGTAAGCTTTGCTCATCGTCGAAAATTTGTGCTCCGGGAATAAGGACCAGGTAGCACAGTTAAAATTAGCACGATAATGATATAGTCGATCAGGCTAGGAATGATGTGACGGAGTATCACTCCAATTAAGAATTTACAAGAGGTAGTGCAATGACACAATATCCTCGAGATAACATGCGGCAATACTTGAAGGTAGATCAAATTAGAGGTTGGACAGGTGAAATGACTTGCAGGAGACAAGTGTTTTAACTTGTCCGGGAAATGAAATTAAGGAGAAACTATGGTCGGAACCACGATTATGAATGATCAAACCAACGACACGATATGAACTTATAACAAGGGGGTAATTATTTTTACGAGCAGCTTCCATGATAAGTTCTACATTGGGTCCATGGGCATGAACGCAAAGGTTCTAGGTCGACTCCCACTTCTTCAATGCATAACCTTTCGTTCAATCCTCGCTTCCGAAGAATTTGTAGTGCAAAAGATTTATCTGGTGAAGCACCAGAAGAGTATGGCTCACATCTCTTTTGAGTTCACACGGATTAGGGAAGGCATAGGTTCAACCCGTAGGGGTATCTTAGGAACATATACCACTAACTTCCAGAGCATATAACATCAGCTCAATAGCAGAGCATGGTTGCAAT
Organism: Triticum dicoccoides; assembly: GCF_002162155.2. NCBI lineage: Eukaryota > Viridiplantae > Streptophyta > Magnoliopsida > Poales > Poaceae > Triticum > Triticum dicoccoides. The sequence continues at coordinate 245,817,799 of NC_041388.1, forward strand.
AAGGAGAGGATACTATTTACCGAAGGCAATATGTATCAGGGGAAGAGCGCACGGGATTTTGAATATGAAGGACATTGCCGGATAATAATCCAACTAAGGATTCAGCGGTCCTCAATGGATCTGATGTGAGTATCCGTACTCAATCAAAAGAAAGAAAGAATGTAAAGGCATCAAATTGTAAAAAAAACTGAATAATTCGACGTTCAAGTTGAAGGGAACTAGGTGGACAATCAATTACAACGTGATTGGCCGAGATCCAACTCATGTCCAGAATGACGTATGAGCAGGAAGGTTAAATTTCAGGGTTCGAATGATGATTGCGAGCAATCACAACATAATGAATCAATAGGCTCAGGATAACAATGACAAAGGATGTTAATGAATATTGTCGGACATATGGATTTAACCATAATGCAGGAAGACAAAACTTTCAGGAGCACTAGGCTGCAGAGGGGCTTCGGGAGATCGAATTGCATTTGAAGAATTTTGTGAGACATATGATCAACTGGGGATGAACGAATCCCCGGTAAGTGTGAGGAATTATTCCTACAAGTATTCATGCGGAAAAGGAGCTGCAAGGCAGTAGGCACAAAGGATTATCATAATATCCAAAGTATTTCAGGGTATCTTGTAATAACAAGAACAATTGGAAAACAAGGTATGGACGACAAGTGTATGCAGCTATCCATAGAGATTTATCGGTGATATGGAATTGCAGCGGCGAAGGGCACAGGGGTTTCGGGGAAACATCGAAGAGTATCTTCGAAATCTTCTAGTGTAGTAAGTGATCATCTGGACTGAAGGGGCTCTCTGAGAGAAAGTATTTTCGAGAACCTAAAGTTAGATTTTAGCAAAATCATTTAACCCGAATAGAAGAGAGATCAGAATCCCAGAGTATAGACGAGGAATAAAAGATCCTAATACCACCCAATGGTGACGTGGGCCCGTAAGCCACACAACCATGTTAGTAAAAGTTTTTGTAGTGACTAGACTCGACTTCGGCCAAGTAGTTGGAAAGGGGGATGTAACGCCCCGAGACCGATGTGACAGGTGTCGTCCAGTTATTCGCTGTTGTTGCCTAGTCATTGCTTGCGTGTCATGCATTGCATATCATGTCATCATGTGCATTTCATTTGCATACGTGTTCGTCTCATGCATCCGAGCTTTTCCCGTTGTCCGTTTTGCATTCCGGCGCTCCTATCTCCTCCGGTGGTCATTTCTACCTTCATCTCGTGTGTGGGGATTAAACATTTCTGGATTGGACCGAGACTTGCCAAGCGGCCTTGGTTTACTACCGGTAGACCGCCTGTCAAGTTTTGTACCATTTGAACTTCGTTTGATACTCCAACGGTTAACCGAGGGACTGAAAAGGCCTCGTGTGTGTTGCAGCCCAACATCCTTCCAATTTGGCCCAAAACCCACCTAAACCTCCTCCATCCTCTCGGTCGTTCGATCACGATCGCGTGGCCGAAAATCGCACCTCATTTGGACTCTCCTAGCTCCCTCTACCTATAAATATGTGTCTCCTTCCGAAATTTTCGGGCGAAACCCTAGATCCAATCCTCCTCTGCGTCACCAGACATTTTCCCCGCCGCTGGACATGTCCGCCGCCGCCCCCGCGCCCAATCCTGAGTCGCCACGCGCCCCGCCTCCGTCTCCACCGTGCCGGTCCGCGGAGCCCATCGCGGGCCCGCCCGGCCCGGTCGCCGCCGCCGCTCGCCCGAGCGACTCCCCGCGCGGGAGACCAAGCTGCGCGCCGCCCCGCCGCCCTTTGCCGGTGTTC
>NC_041388.1:245819671-245867752 GCF_002162155.2 Triticum dicoccoides
CGGCACCTCGCCGCGCCTCCACCGGCGTCTGCCGCCTCGCCGGCGCTGCTCTGGCCGCCGTCCTCCACCGCCTTGCCAACGCCGCGTGGCCCGCACGTCGCCGGCCCCGCCGCCCGCGCTTCGGCCGCCGCCCCCTCCCTACTCCGGCGAGCTCCCATGAAGCCGGCCACCGCGCTCCTCTTCTCCAGCGAGGATCTCTGACGAGCCTCGGTTCGCGCGCCGCCCCGATCCGGATCTGAGAGGTTGACTTTTTCCCCTCGAGATTTCACCAAGTCCCCGAGATTCCCAGATTCATATGCTCATGTTCATCGCATCGTAAATTTGCATCCGTAGCTCCGATTCATGCATGTAGCATATCAAAATGTTTGTCTCAGAGAGTACATCATTTCATCTCATTGCATCATTTTCATTTGAGTTCATCTTGATGCCCGAAATGCTGTTGGAAGAGTGCTATTTGAGATAATTGTCAGATCTGCTGCTCCAATTAGATATTTGTCATTTTTGCCATGATTATTGTGTGCTTGATATGCCCCTGAGCTCTACATGAGTTTTGTTATATGTTTTTCCATCTATCCAGAGGTGAAATCCATGTATTTTTGTGATGTGTGTGGTGACTAGCACAAGCTTGCAAAGTGGTTCATTCGTTAATGCTGATTTCAGGGACTTAGCACTTCCACTAAGTCCTTGATCTGTTTATCTCAATATGCCATATGTTCATATTGTTTCCTAGTGATCCGTGCCTCTTTTGAGGATGATATGTAAGGATGATTTGTTAATCTTGTAGTGCTCTATCCATCCATATCTTTGTTTGCAATTATGGAGCACCCTAGCTTGAGTCAATCGAGCTCTACTTTTGCTATTTCGTGAATCTGGGCAGATTGTCTACTTGTTAGCGATTTTGCCGAGGATGTTGTAGTTGATCCATGCATGCTATGTTATTATTCTTGCCATGTCTAGCTTGTATAATGTGTATTCCTGATGGGTGCATGCTTAGTTCGTCATGCCTTGCTCTGTAGTGAGTGCATCGAGCTCGTAAACATGCCTACTTGATATCTATTTTGCATGCTCCAGTTTTTCACTAAGTCTGAGAGTCTGATTATGTTTTTGCCATGTTCACATGCTTGCAAATGTATTTTCGGATCCCTTTTGGCTCAAGGTCACTAAGGGACTTTTGTTAAGCTCTTTGAGTAGCTCCATGCCATGCTTTACTTTGACATGTTCAGGTCCTGTAGCATATAGTTTTCATGCTCCAAATAGTGCTATCTGATCTGAAATTCCAGACAAGTGTTAATTTCACTAAGTCTGAAATCTGTTTACCAATTGCACTTTTGCCATGCTTGTTTGAACCTGTTAATGGATGAATTGGTCGTAGCTCAGTGTTCATCTTTTGTTAAGCATCGTGAATGGATCCCTGCCACGTATTTTGTTGCCATGTTTGAGTGTTGTAGTATGTTCATCTTGTTGCATTTATATGGCTACTTGATGTATATCGCAGAACGTGGTCATGTTTGAATTGCTTGCCATTTCCAAACCGTAACTCCGATTCCGGCGTTCTTTATATCGTTTTCAAGCGATTTCATCTCATCCTTCCAGTGGCACACTTGGATTTCCAAGTTGAGGCCAGGTTCATGCATTCCTTGTCAAATCATGCATATGCATCACATACCGCATCCCGCATATCATACCATGTTCATGTGTTGGTTCTTTACTTGTTGTGTGCTTCTTTCCGGTGTTTGCTTCTTCGGGTTGGTTCCGGTAAAGTCGCATTTGTGAGGACCTGTTCGTCTATGTCTGTTTGTCTTCTTCATGGACTCGTTCTTCTTCCTTGCGGGATTCAGGCAAGATGATCATACCCTCGAAATCACTTTTATCTTTGCTTGCTAGTTGCTCGCTCTTTTGCTATGCCTATGCTACGATACCTACCACTTGCTTATCATGCCTCCTATATTGTTGAACCAAGCCTCTAACCCACCTTGTCCTAGAAAACCGTTGATTGGCTATGTTACCGCTTTGCTTAGCCCCTCTTATAGCGTTGTTAGTTGCAGGTGAAGACTGAAGTATGTTCCTTGTTGGAACATGGAGTCGTTGTTCCTTGTTGGAACATGTTTACTTGTTGGGATATCACTATATATCTTATTTAATTAATGCATCTATATACTTGGTAAAGGGTGGAAGGCTCGGCCTTATGCCTGGTGTTTTGTTCCACTCTTGCCGCCCTAGTTTCCGTCATATCGGTGTTATGTTCCCGGATTTTGCGTTCCTTACGCGGTTAGGTAATAATGGGAACCCCTTGACAGTTTGCCTTGAGTAAAACTCTTCCAGCAATGCCCAACATTGGTTTTACCATTCGCCACCTAGCCTTTTCTTTTCCCTTGGGGGTCGCGCGCCCAAGGGTCATCATTATTTTAACCCCCCGGGCCAGTGCTCCTCTGAGTGTTGGTCCAAACTAAGCGATGACCGGAGCTACCAGGGGCAACTCTGGGCCGGCCCACCCGATGTCTGGCTCATCCGGTGTGCCCTGAGAACGAGATATGTGCAGCTCCTATCGGGATTTGTCAGCACATCTGGGTGGTTTTGCTGGTTTAGTTTTACCCTGTCGAAATGTCTTGTAACCCAGATTCCGAGTCTGATCGGGTCTTCCCGCTAGAAGGAATATCCTTCGTTGACCGTGAGAGCTTGTGATGGGCTAAGTTGGGACACCCCTGCAGGATTTTGAACTTTCGAAAGCCGTGCCCGCGGTTATGGGCAGATGGGAATTTGTTAATGTCTGGTTGTAGAAAACCTGAAGTTGACCTTAATTAAAATACATCAACCGCGTGTGTAACCATGATGGTCTCTTTCCGGCGGAGTCCGGGAAGTGAACACGGTGTTGGAGTTATGCTTGACGTAGGTTGTTCTAGGATCATTTCTTGATCATACTTTTATCGATCGTGCTTTGCCTTCTCTTCTCGCTCTCATTTGCGTATGTTAGCCACCAATATGCTAGTCGCTTGCTGCAGCTCCACCTCATACCTTTTACCCTTCCTATAAGCTTAAATAGTCTTGATCGCGAGGGTGTGAGATTGCTGAGTCCCCGTGACTCACAGATACTTCCAAAACCATCTTGCAGGTGCCGTTGAACCGGGAAGATGATGCAACCGAGCTCAAGGAGGAGCTCAATGAAGATCTTGTCCTGTGTGTTGTTTCGTTCTAGTTGATCAGTAGTGGAGCCCAGTCGGGACGATCGGGGATCTGTGTAGAATTTGGGGTAGTCTTCTTTTCTTTTGGTTCCGTACTCGGACCTTGATTGTATCTGTTTGATGTAATGCTTTATTCATGTAATTGCGTGAAGTGGCGATTGTAAGCCAACTATGTATCTCTTTCCCTTATGTATTACATGGGTTGTGTGAAGATTACCTCACTTGCGACATTGCTTTCAATGCGGTTATGCCTCTAAGTCGTGCTTCGACACGTGGGAGATATAGCCGCATCGAGGGCGTTACAGGGGATTCCTATAGGCAGTCGGCTCTGATACCAACTTGTGATGCCCCCGATTCAACCGTACACTAATCATACATGCAAAGGTGTACGATCAAGATTAGGGGCTCATGGGAAGATATCGCAACACCACTCTAGACACAAATTAAAATAATACAAGCTTTCTATTACAAGCCAGGGGCCTCGAGGCTCGAATACATAAGCTCGAATACAAACGAGTTAGCGGAACCAACAATATCCAAGTACAGACATAAGTTAGAAAAGTTTGCCTTAAGAAGGCTAGCACAAAAGCAACATCGATCGAAAAGGCAAGGCCTCCTGCCTAGGAGCCTCCTAACTACTCCTGGTCATCGTCGGCCTCCACGTAGTAGAGCACCCTCGTGGTAGTAGTAGTCGTCGTCGACGATGGCGTCTGGTTCCTGGGCTCCACCATCTGGTTGTGACATTCAAGAAGAAAGGAAAAGGGGGAAAAGAGGAAGCAAAGCAACCATGAGTACTCATCCAAAGTACTCACAAGCAAGGATCTACACTACATATGCATCAATGTCAATGAAATGGGTAGTATCTGTGGACTGAACTGCAGAATGCCAGAAGAGAAGGGGAAAGCCTAGCCTATCGAAGACTAGCATCTTCAAGCAGCTCCAAGCATCTTGCGGCATTCCGAAGAGTACAGAATAGCATAAAGTAAAGTAGTAGTAGTGTTATCAACCTCGGCCAAAGATCCTTTCTCGACTCCCTGCGAGAAAGCAATCCCAGAGCCATACTATCCAGTTATCACCTCAAGTATCCAGTTCTAGTTGTATCGATCGGGATACAACTCTGAGTGTCTGTTACTGTAGGATAGGCTATCGATAGATGTTTTCTTCCCTGCAGGGGTGCACCAACTTACCCACTATGCTCGATTAACTTCAGCCGGACACACTTTCCTGGGTCATGTCCGGCCTCGGCCAAACAATACACGCAACCTGACCTAGGCTTAATAGAGAGGTCAGGATGCCGGACTAAACCTATGCCCCCAGGGGTCTTGGGCCATTGCCCCGTGGAGTCCTGCACGTTGCGTGGGCGGCCGGTGAGCAGACCTAGCTACCTCCTTATAAAGGCATGTGCTTACCAGTCCAACCCGGCGTGCACCGCTCAGTCGCATGACGTTTATTAAGCTTCGACTGATGCATACGACACAGAACGCCCATACTATGCCCACGTGATGGTTAGTGCTATCAGGCCAGAGGCCCCTCAGATCAAATATCCAAACCGTTAGTTTGTTAGTAGTGCGGTCACGAGCAGAAACTCACGAAAGATGTGACCCCGTCGCCCCGTCTCGAGGACTTGCGGCAAGGGCTAAGAGTGCCCGGCCACGCCTCGTATTCAACTCTCGGGTAACCTCCAGGTCAACCCGTCTCCACATCACTCGAGGGTACCCCTCAGGGTCGACCCGCCTTTCCAAGTAAAAGTTGTAAAGTCCAAGTACCGTGTGTCCAAACATCAAGGGGAAAACCCGAGGAATCACCCTTGGTGAATTCCACTCGATGTAATCATCAAGGTGAATGTAAGAGGAACCACCCTCGAGGTTCACACATGAGGGGTTGCATGACAGAGTCGTATGGGAGTGGTTAAGGAGGAATCACCCTCGATGACCACGACCAAATACCCACACTAGTGGGTTAACATCAGAAGCGTTGTCGAGGTACCACCCTCGGCACTCGATAGTAACTCCGCGGAGTCATACAACTTAGGGGAGTGATGTGAGGTGTCGGGGCCTGGACGTCGATCACGTTGATCGAGTCATCGAACATAAAGCGGGGCAACTGGGACAAGATGGGGGTCACTGATGGATCTCTAACCAGCCTATACTAAGTAGTTTAGAATAAGCAGGTAAGGTATGAAAGCAGGTAGCAAAAACAGGCTATGCATCAGAATAGGAGAAATCAATTACAGTAGCAAAATCTAATGGAAGCATAAGAAAATAGAATGGGCGATATCAGAATGATCAAAGGGGGTGCTTGCCTGGAAGCTCTGCTGAAAAGGAAGAAGTGTCGTCGACATAGTCCATCACAGGGGCATCATCGGTCTCGGGGTCTATCGGAAAGAAGAGGAGGAAGAAACAATAAATATAAAGCAAACAAAGCATCATAAATCATAGCATGGTAATACACGGTGCTAGGGGTGAACTAACGCAGTGCTAGATGTTGCAGACAGAGAGGGAAACATCCAGAGGGCATTTTCCGGCGTCTGGCATTTTCCGGACATATGAAAAGAAAGGGGGTGGTTCCATGTTCAGCATGCTAGGGGCATGTGACAGATGAACGGACCGTGTATCCGAATTCGTCTCGTTGTTCTGAGCAATTTTCATGTAGAAAATATTTTCATCGGAGTTACGGTTTAATTTATAAGAATTTTCAAAGTTTTAATCATTTTCAGAAATTTTTGGTTGTATTTTAATTCGGGTTGATCAAGTCAATTTGACTAGTCAAAACAGAAAAAGGGTGACCCACATGTCATTTTCTATTAGACTAACTAATTTAATAACTAGTCTAATTGAACACATGAGGCTACTTAGCATAGATTAAACTAGTCCCTAATTAGTCCACAAACCTAAACTAAAATTAGTCATAAACCAATCCTAGCTAATTAGCTTGAACTAACAGGGCCGGCCACACACCCAACACACACTGTACGCATACACCACACACACACACACTGTACGCATACACCACACACACACACATCACGCACACTCGGCCATGGCCTTGTCCATGGACAGCCACAAGCGGCAGCATAGCAGCGCAATAGCAACGTTGAAGCTAGGCAGCAGCAGAAGTGAGCAAAGCACCAGCAATGCAAGGAGCAGTGTAGCGGTAGGAGCAGCAATGCAGCAGTAGCAGCACAAGGAAAAGCAGCAGCACGTAGCAACGACAGGAGCAGGGGCAGCGCTTACGGGCGTGCGTGAGGCAAGGCGCAGGGGCGCAGGAGGTAACGGCACTAGGCAGGGCAGGGGCGCGGCGACCAGCCGACGCGTGGGCCGGCGCGCTGGTGGGCACGGCCGTGGCACAGCACGGGGGGCAAGGAGAAGCCAGGGGCCCAGGGCTGCGCGAGGTGACCGCGTGCTCACCGCGAGCGCGGGTGCGACAGTAGCGGCGCCAAATAACAATAAAGTAGACGGGAACAGAGGGGAATCGGACGAGGATCTCATAGTGGTCCTCGTTGACGAGCTCGGGAGGTTAGGGAGGTGCCGAGGGAGGAGATCCGAGGCATGGCGGTTGTGTCCGAACGTGGGGAAGCACTCGATCCCGACAAAGAGGCGGCTCCCGGCTCGCGTTTTGCGGCGTAGAGGAAGTAGCCGGTGGAAGCGGAGCTCCGGGACGCCTTGGAGAGGGACGGGGGAGACGGTCACCGCGGTGGACGACGGCGGCGGCGATTGGAGGTGCTTGGGTGGAGAAGAAACCGAGAGAGGGAGACGCGAGGGAGAGGGGAATAGCAACCTAGGGTTCGACGAGGGGGCTCGGGGGCCTCAAATGAGCGATGTGGGGGAGGACGGATGGCCGACGAGTGGCCATCCATGGTCGTGGACACACTGCAGCCGGCCACCATGACCTGGTGAACAGGGGAGGAGGGAGGAGGAGTGGTCGTCTGGGCTACACTGTGGCCACTAGGGCCCAGTGCAGCAGTAGCAGATTCATTTTTCCCTTTTAAGCCTTTTCTTCTACTGTTTGACATTTTCCAAACCTCTTTGCATTAAGTTGGGACACCAAATGATTTTTGCTTTGAACTAAACTTGCTACATAATTCTAACACAATATCTTGAGATGGCACAAAATGTTTGGGGGCAAAAGGAGTTGTCTGACCACTTTTTGAAATTGAAAAGGGCAAATTAATTCCTGCTGGACCACTAAATTAATTTCCAGGGGCATTTTGGGAATTCAAAAGAGGTTGGTTCAACACGACAATAATCAGGGGGATTTATAGAATAATGTGAACATTTTAGTTTTACTGTTTGAAGAAGTAAATATTTGAGTTTAATTTAAATTTTGAAAATCGCTTTGATTTTTGGACAAGTGGCGAGTTGCATAGTAATCACGATGACATGGCCACCATTAGGAGTAGATCACTGTAGCAAGATTCTCGGGGTGTTACAGATGATCAATTTCCTCCTCCGTGAGGGAAGTTCCCCTGGCGGAATCGCTCTGCCGGAAGGCAAAAGTGCTCGTGCCCAAGTTCCTCCTCAAGACGGTAGCGCTCTATCCCGAAAGTCCTCTCCTTTTTTTTCTTGGTCAAAATGACTTATATACCAAAAGAGGTGAGCCTGGGTGAGCACAACCTACCAGTGTGCGCATGGGCTCCCTGGCGCGCCCAAGTGGGTTGTGGCCCCCTGGTGGGCCCCCTCTGGTACTTATTTGCTCCAATATTCTTCATATATTCCATAAAAATTCTCCGTAAAGTTTCAGCTTGTTTGGAGTTGTGCGGAATAGGTAGCGTGACGTAGCTTTTCCAGGTCCAGATTTCCAACTGTCGGAATTCTCACTCTTTGTGTGTACCTTGGAAATTATGAGAGAAAGGGTATTAGAATTACTCCAAAAGCATTATTATGCATAAAAACATCATCAATAACAGTAAGAAAACATGATGCTAAATGGACGTATCAACTCCCCCAAGCTTAGACCCCGCTTGTCCACAAGTGAAAACCGAAATCGAAAACATGTCCACATGCTTAGAGAGAGAGAGAGAGAGGTGTCGATAAAAACAAAATACATACATAGAAGCATCATGTTGATTATTATAACAACAACAAACTTAAACATAAGACTTTTATCGTAAACTTCTCATGAATAAGTGACAATTTCGTCAAACTATCGAAGTATGAAGCATAAACTCTATTAGAGACAAACAAACTATGTTCTCAGTCAACTTTGCAACTATAATTCATCATATTTTCAGGAAGGGTCACATATCAGAGCCTTTAGGCTAGTCCACATACTCAACCATCATTTAGTCTTCTATGATTGCTAACAATCATCGCATACACATGAGCAAAACGTTTCAACCGGACACATAGAAATATAGGGGCTTATAGTTTCGCCCCCCCAACGAATTCACCTCAAGGGTGATGTCAACAACAATAACTCATGCTACCCATATTCAGCTGGACATATGTGCCTAGATCTTTCCTCACCACATGATGCTTGCCAAAGGAGAAAAATAAAAAGGAATAGAGAGAAAACTTTGACTCTTTGCATAAAAGTAAATACATAAAAGTAAAAGATAGGCCCTTCGTAGAGGGAAGCAGAGGTTGCCATGCGCTTGTTTGTTTGCATGTTCAACCCCTTAGTGCAAAAGAACGTCACATTGTATTGCCCCTTGTGATGGCAATCTTTATTATGCAGTCTGTCGCTTTTATTCTTCACCATCACAAGTTCGTACAACTTTCAATTATCTCTTACACTAAATGATCTTACACTTTTAGAAGCAATTTTTATTGCCTTATTGCACTGATGACAACTTACTTGAAGGATCTGACTCAATCCTTAGGTAGGCATGGTGGACACTTGAAAATAAGATTTGGGTTTAAGGGTTTTTGGATGCACAAGCAGTATCCCTACTTAGTGCGGAATTTTTGGCTAGCAAATATAGGGGCAAGCACCACATGTTAAAGGGTCCATGACAATATGACTTCTACGTGAATATGAACAAACATAAATCATTAAGTTGTCTTCCTTGTCCAACGTCAACAATTTTGGCATATAATATTTTGATGGGGGCTCACAATCACAAAAGATTTCCAGGATAGTGTATTTATATGTGAATCTTCTGTTCCCTTATTAATTCTTTCATGAGTTGCATCATTGACCAATGATATGTTTGTCAATCTCTAATAAAATTTTCTAGTTATACTTTTCCTTATGTGGTGTCATCACCTACCATAAGATTAGCATATGATCTTCTTGATTTATTTCCTTTATTTTTATTGGAACACGAAAGTAAAGAAAGCAAAAAGTCAAATTAAACTTTATTATATATCTCGCACATAATTACAAGTATAGATCACTAAGTAAACTCTTGAAAAGAAAGGATCGAACTAAACTTTTATTCATCTAAAGCAAAAGATCGAACTAAAATAAGTAAAGGCAGAAGATAGTGGGGATGATATGATACCCGAGCACCTCCCCCATGCTTGGCGGAAGCCAAGGGGAGTGCCCATACCCGTTACTCAATTTTCTTTTGGTGATAAGGAAGAAGGTGGTGGTGATGAAGAAGAGATCTTCTCCTCGGGTTTCCATGGCAAAGGTCCACCATCATAAGAGGAGGAGTGAGTCTCACGGGTCCTGCAACCGGCGGCCAAACTCATACCTTTGAACCTTGCCTCGTATTCAAAGACTTGGTTTTGGAGATCGTAGATCTGGCATTGGAGGAAGTTGATTTGCTCGTTGAGGGTGGAGACGATGTCCTTCATGGACTGGCCATCCACCATGAGATCACGGGAAGGTCCGTGATCATGAGGTGATTGGGATTGATCCACGCTCCACCATCCCATTGCATCGGAAGACCTCCTGCTCCATAGCTTCAAGCCTGGCCTCCACGGTTCCCGTCCCCTTAGGACCTGGCACATCGCGGAGGTGAAGCACCCCCTCATGCATTTGAATGACTTGAGGGTGATGCACCACCTCTCGCAAATACGGGTTGATGACGTTCAAGAACTTGTCCTTGGAGGATCTTGAAGTGGCCATGGCATATGGGATCTGACAGAAAACAGCAAGGAAAAGAAACCAGAAGATTTCTATACGATACGGTGATCAATAGGTTAAGGGGGTATATAAATATTTTTTATCTTGGGGGACAAGCAAAATGTAGAAAAACAGAGTCTAGAAGGTACCCGAGGTGGGCAAAACCCACCTAGGCACGCCTGGCTTCCCAAGCGCGCTCTGGTGTCTTGTACCCACCAAGGTATGCTTCCTGATTGTTTCTTATTTTCCTAATTTTTGTTATATTCCAAAACTGAGAAAAAAATATTTTTGCAGATTTTTCGGAGTCCGTTTACTTACCGTATCACGTACCTCCTTATTTTCATGATTTTGGAGTGTTTCGGAAGGACTCTTTTATGTGTTCTTCCGGTGTCATAGTTTGGATAATATTACTTTCAACATTAATGGGCGTACCTGAGATATAATGTTTTATTCGTTGCCCATTAACAACCTTCAGGTTAGTACCTTCAGCATTATTTATTTTGATAGCTCCAGACCGATAAACCTCCTCAATAACATAGGGTCCTTCCCATTTGGAGAGGAGTTTTCCCGCAAAGAATCTGAAATGAGAGTTGTACAAAAGAACACACTCTCCAACTTTGAACTCACACTTTTGGATTCTTTTGTCATGCCATCTTTTAACTTTTTCTTTAAATAACTTGGCATTTTCATAATCTTGGGTTCTCCATTCATCAAATGAGCTAATATCAAATAACCACTTTTCACCGGCAAGTTTGAAATCATAGTTGAGTTCTTTAATTGCCCAATATGCTTTATGTTCTAACTGAAGAGGCAAAGGACAAGCTTTTCCATAAACCATTTTATAAGGAGAAATACCCATATGATTTTTATATGTTGTTCTATAAGCCCAAAGTGCATCTTCTAATTTCTTAGACCAAATCTTCCGGGACCTATTGACAGTCTTTTGCAAAATTAATTTTATTTCTCTATTGCTAAGTTCAACTTGACCACTAGACTGAGGATGATAAGGTGATGCAATTCTATGGTTAACATCATACTTAGCAAGCATTTTACGGAAAGCACCATGAATAAAGTGTTAACCACCATCAATCATTAAATATCTAGGACTCCAAACCTTGGGAAAATAACTTCCTTATGCATTTTAATAGAGGTGTTGTGATCAACACCACTGGTTGGAATAACTTCTACCCACTTAGTAACATAATCAACAACAACCAAAATAGGTGTATACCCATTAGAGGAGGGAAAAGGTCCCATGTAATCAAACCCCCAAACATCAATTGGTTCAACAGCAAGTGAATAATTAATATGCATTTCTTGACGCTTACTGATATTACCTATTCTTTGACATTCATCACAAGATAAGACGAACTTACGAGCATCCTTGAAGAGAGTAGACCAATAAAATCCAGATTGCAATACCTTGTGAGCAGTTCTATCACCAGCATGATGTCCTCCGTAGGATTTGTCCCTGCTCATGCTCAGGTACATGATGCCGCTTGAAGCTACCTTGGTATTTCCCCAAAGAGGAAGGGATGATGCAGCAGAGCGGCGGTAGGTATTTCCCTCAGATATGAAACGAAGGTTATCGAACTAGTGGGAGAACCAAGCAACACAATGTAAACAGCACCTGCACACAGATAACAAATCCTCGCAACCTGGAGTGTTAAAGGGTTGTCAATCCCTTTTGGGGTACGGTGCCTCAAGATAGGCAAATGGATGTGAGATAAATTTGTAGTAGATTGATAGATCAATTGCCAAATAAATAAATAAGAATAAATTGCAGTAATGTATTTTTGGGTTTTTGGTTTAGTAGATCTGAAAATAAATACAAGAGAAAAGTAGATCGCAAAGGCAAATATATGAGAAAGAAAACCCAGGGGCCGTAGGTTTCACTAGTGGCTTCTCTCGAGAAAAATAGCAATCGGTGGGAAAACAAATTACTGTTGGGCAATTGATAGAACCTCAAATAATTATGACGATATCCAGGCAATGATCATTATATAGGCATTACGTCCAAGATTAGTAGACCGACTCCTGCCTGCATCTACTACTATTACTCCACACATCGACCGCTATCCAGCATGCATCTAGTGTATTAAGTTCATGGCGAAACGGAGTAATGCAATAAGAACGATGACATGATGTAGACAAGATCTATCTATGTAGATATAGACCCCATCGTTTTATCCTTAGTAGCAACGATACATACGTGTCATTTCCCTTTCTGTCACTGGGATCAAGCACCGTAAGATCGAACCCACTACAAAGCACCTCTTCCCATTGCAAGATAAATAGATCAAGTTGGCCAAACAAAACCCAAATATCGGAGAAGAAATACGAGGCTATAAGCAATCATGCATATAAGAGATCAAAGAAACTCAAATAACTTTCATGGATATAAAAAGATGGATCTGATCATAAACTCAAAGTTCATCAGATCCCAACAAACACACGGCAAAAGAGTTGCATTATATGGATCTCCAAGAGACCATTGTATTGAGAATCAAGAGAGAGAGAGATGAAGCCATCTAGCTACTAACTACAGACCCGAAGGTCTACAAAGAACTACTCACACATCATCAGAGAGGCGCCAATGGAGGTGGTGAACCCCATCTGAGATGGTGTCTAGATTGGATCTGGTGGTTCTGGACTCTGCGGCCGCTGGATGAATATTTCATTGACTCCCTTATGGTTCTGGGATTTTTGGGGTATTTATAGAGCAAAGAGGCGGTCCGGGGGGCACCCAAGGTGGGGACAACCCACCAGGGCGCGCCTGGGCCTGCTGGCGCACCCTGGTGGGTTGTGCCCCCCTCGGGGCACCCCCCAGGCGCGGCCAGGGCCCGTTGTGTTCCTTTTGGCCCATAAAAATTCTCTGTGAAGTTTCGTGGCATTTGGACTCCGTCTAATATTGATTTTCTGCGATGTAAAAAAACACGGAAAAACAGGAACTGGCACTTGGCACTATGTCAATAGTTTAGTACCAAAAAATGACATAAAATGACTATAAAATGATTATAAAACATTCAAGATTGATAATATAACAACATGGAACAATCAAAACTTATAGATACGTTGGAGACGTATCAATACACAACGTCTAATAATACCATCTACTCCTTCTTTATAAAGATGTGGGTCATCCTAAAAGTAATGTCTTAAATCATAGAAGAATTTTTTATTTTGTTCGTATGTAAATCTAGGTGGTAAATATTTAGCAATAATGTAATTAGCATAGTCAGCATACCAAGGAGTGCTATGAGCAACATTTATTGCAGCTAACTGCTCATCAGGAAAACTATCATCAATAGGTAGTGGGTCATCAAGCACATTTTCAAGCCTAGACAAGTATTAGCTATGGGGTTCTCAGCTCCTTTTCTATCAGTGATATGTAAGTCAAATTCTTTTAGCAAGAGAACCCATCGAATAAGTCTAGGTTTAGCATCTTTCTTCTAAATAAGATATTTAATAGCAGCATGGTCGGTGTGAACAATTACTTTTGAATCAACAATGTAAGATCTAAATTTATCACAAGCTAACACCACTGCTAGAAATTCTTCTTCAGTAGTAGCATAATTTCTTTGAGCACTGTCTAGAGTTTTACTAGCATAATGAATAACATTCAGTTTCTTATCAACTCTTTATCCTAGAACAGCACCAACAGCATAATCACTAGCATCACACATAATTTCAGAAGGCAAGTTCCAATCAGGTAGTTGAACAATAGGTGCGGAAATTAAGGCTTTATTGAGTGTTTCAAAGGCTTCTAAACAATCATCATCAAAAACAAAAGGAACATCCTTTTGAAAAAGGTTTGTAAGAGGCCTAGAAATTTTAGAAGAGTCTTTGATAAATCTCCTATAGAAACCAGCATGACCTAGGAAACTACGAATACCTTTGATATCTTTAGGACATGGCATTTTCTCAATTGCATCAACCTAAGCTTCGGCCACTTCAATACCTCTTTTAGAAATTTTATGACCCAAGACAATACCTTCATTAACCATAAAGTTGCACTTCTCCCAATTCAAGACAAGATTTGTTTGTTCACATCTCTGCAAAACTCGATCAATATTGCTTAAACAATCATCAAAAGACTTCCCATAAATAGAAAAGTCATCCATGTAAACCACAACAATATTTTCACAGAAGTCAGAGAATATAGAAGTCATACATCTTTGAAAGGTAGCAGGTGCATTGCATAAACCAAAAGGCATACGTCTATAAGCATAAGTTCCAAAAGGACAAGTAAAAGTGGTCTTTTCTTGATCAGGTTGAGAAACAAGTATTTGTGAAACACCAGAGTATCCATCAAGGAAGCAAAAATGTGTGTGCTTAGATAATCTTTCTAGCATTTGATCGATAAAAGGCAGAGGGTAATGATATTTTCTAGTTGCTTTGTTTAATTTTCTAAAATCAGTTACCATTCTATAGCCTGTAACAACTCTTTGTGGAATAAGTTCATTCTTATCATTAGGAACAAAAGTAATACCTCCTTTCTTAGGGACACAATGAACAGGACTTACCCATCTACTATCAGCTATAGGATAGATTATACCTTCTTTCAGAAGTTTTAATATTTGCGTTCTTACCACTTCCTTCATTTTCGAATTTAACCGACGTTGGTGATCAACAACGGGTTTAGCATCAGGTTCCATATTAATCTTGTGCTGACATAGAGTGGGACTAATGCCCTTTAAATCATCAAGAGTATATCCAATAGCAACTCGGTGCTTCCTTAGAACTTCCAATAATCTTTCTTCTTCATGTTCTGAAAGGTTAGCACTAATAATAACAGGATATATCTTATTTTCATCAAGATAAGCATATTTCAAAGTGTCTGGCAATTGTTTAATTCAAACACAGGATCACCTTTAGGTGGAGGAGGACCTCCTAGAGTTTCCATAGGCAAATTGTGTTTAAGTAGAGGATGTTGTTCAAAGAAAATCTTATATATTTCATTCATGCATATGTAAATCATTTTCATGGTCTAACAGATATGTTCTAGAGGATCAGTAGGAGACACAACAATAGAAGCAAGACCAATTATTTCATCCTTAATAGGCAATTCTTTTTCATGAAGCTTTCTACTAAACTTGGAAAAAATTCAAGTCATGAGATTCGTCACCAAAGCTAACACCGACAGTTTGTTTCTCACAATCAATTTTAGCATTAAAGGTGCTCAAGAAAGGTCTGCCAAAGATAATGAGACAAAAGTCATCTTGTGAGGAACCAAGGACAAGAAAATCAGTAGGGTGTTATATTTTCCCACACAAGACTTCAACATCTCTAACAATCCCAATTGGTGATATAGTATCTCTATTAGCAAGTTTAATAGTAACATCTATGTGTTCTATCTCTGCAGGTGCTATGTCATTCATAATTTCTTGATATATAAGGAATAAGGAATAGCACTCACGCTAGCACCTAAGTCACGTAAACCATGATAACAGTGATCTCCTATTTTAACTGAGACAACGGGCAGGCCAACAACAGGTCTATGTTTATCCTTTTTATCAGGTTTGGCAATTCTAGCAGCTTCTTCACAGAAGTAAATAACATGCCCATCTATATTTTCTTCCAAGAGATCCTTAACTATAGCAACACTAGGTTCTACTTTGATTTGTTCATCAGGTTTAGGTGTTCTAATATAACTTATGTTGACCACAATTGAAACTTTAGCATGTTCCTTTATCCTAACAGGGAAAGGTGGTTTCGTAATATAAGAAGTAGGAACAACTGGATCCACATTATAAAGTATAGTTTCTTCCTTAGCTAGTTTCGATTCTTTAATTTCTTCTTTAATAGGTGGGTGATATTTAAACCACTTCTCTTTAGGGATATCAACATGAGTAGTAAATGATTCACAAAAGGAGGCTACTATCTCAGAGTCAAGTCCATATTTAGTGCTACACTTTTGAAAAGCATCGGTATTTATAAAAGATTTAACTCAATTATACTTAAGCTTAATACCCGACTCTTTACCTTCGTCGAATTCCCAATCTTCAGAGTTGCGTTTAATTCTTTCCAAAAGATTCCACCGGAATTCAATAGTCTTCTTCATAAAAGAACCAGTACAAGAAGTATCGAGCATGGATTGATCATCACGAGAAAGCCGAGCATAAAAATTCTGAATAATAATTTCTCTTGAGAGCTCATGATTGGGGCATGAATATAACATTGACTTAAACCTCCCCCAAGGTAGAGCGATACTTTCTCCTTCACGAGGCCAAAAATTATATATGTAATTTCTGATCAGGATGAACTAGATGCATGGGATATTTTTTGGTGAAACTCCAATTTCAATCAATTCCAATTCCAAGATCCACTATCATCGCATAGCCTATACCATGCCAATGCTTTTCCCTTCAAAGCTAACGGGAAAACCTTCTTCTTAACTTCATCTCCGGGTAAACCTGCAAGCTTAAGAAATCCACAAATTTGTTCCACATATATCAAGTGCATATCAGGATGTTGTTTCCATCTCCTTCTTACTACGCGGTTTAGGGTTTCCCATTCAGCCCTTCCTCCGGGGTCTGCTAGAGTTCTACGGGACGCAACTTCATCACCTTACCCCTGATACGTCCATTTTGCATCATGTTTTCTTACTGTTATTTTTGATGTTTTTATGCATAATAATGCTTTTTGGAGTAATTCTAATGCCCTTTTTGCCATAATTTGCAAGGTACACACAAAGAAGGAGAATTCTGACAGTTGGAAATCTGGACCTGGAAAAGTGATACGTCTCCAATGTATCTATAATTTTTTATTGTTCCATGCTATTATATTATCTGTTTTGGATGTTTGGGCTCTAATATGCTCTTTTATATTATTTTTGGGACTAACCTATTAACCGAAGGCCCAATGCCACTTTCTGATTTTTTGCCTATTTCAATGTTTTGCACAAAAGGAATACTAAACGGAATCCAAACGGAATGAAACCTTCGCCATGATCTTTCTTGGAACGAAAGCAATCCAGAACACTTGGAGCTGAAGTCTGGAACTCCGCGAGGCGGCCACGAGGCAGGAGGGCGCGCCCAGGGGGTAGGTGCGCCCCCACCCTCGTGGGCCCCATGGAGCTCCACCGACGTTCTTCGTTCGCCTATATATATATACTCTTATACCCTAAAAACATCAGGGGGCCACGAAACCACTTTTCCACCGCCGCAACCTTCTGTACCCATGAGATCCCATCTTGGGGCCTTTTCCGGTGATCTGCCGGAAGGGGAATCGATCACGGAGGGCTTCTACATCAACACCATGGCCTCTCCGATGATGTGTGAGTAGTTTACCACACACCTTCGGGTCCATAGTTATTAGCTATATGGCTTCTTCTCTCTCTTTGGTTCTCAATACAAAGTCCTCCTCGATTTTCTTGGAGATCTATTCGATGTAATACTTTTTGCGGTGTGTTTGCCGAGATCCGATGAATTGTGGATTTATGATCAAGTTTATCTATGAATAATATTTGGTTCTTCTCTGAATTCTTATATGCATGATTTGATATCTTTGCAAGTTTCTTCAAATTATTGGTTTAGTTTGCCCTACTAGATTGATCTTTCTTGCAATGGGAGAAGTGCTTAGCTTTGGGTTCAATCCTGCGGTGTCCTTTCCCAGTGACAGTAGGGGCAGCAAGGCACGTATTGTATTGTTGCCATTGAGGATAAAAAGTATAGCGATCCAACCTCAAACGGTCAAATCTCTGTGTATAAGTGTCATCCCTCGATCGGTAATGCTGACACACATAGTACTCGAGGATTTATAGCAGAGTGCAATCACACACTTATTACATCGAATGTCTCGAAGAGAGTACATATTACAATAATATGGTTGATGGTCATCTAAATAAGATAATAACGGAAGTTTCGAGGGTAAATGAGTCCATCAACTCCAACGGCATAGCTGAGTGCATGACAACGACCTAGTGCACCTTCTCTTTGTCTGAAAACTCTGCAACATAATATGTTGCAGCCTGTGTAGGTCAGCACATGGAATATGCTGGCAAGATAACACTATAGAGCAATGAACAAGTAACGGCTATAACTATATGCATAAATGGCTGGTGGAGGCTCTATGGTTATCATTTTTGCGAAAAGCCAGTTTTTCCCTACAACTAAGGAATATATTTTATTTAACTACAAAGTGTGTTGAAAAACATTGAGAATGGTAACCCCATATCAATCCCAAATTAATAATTAATAACCCAGCAAGTTAATTAAGTAAACTGATGAGATCAACATAGTAATTCAAGCACCAGATACTCAAGATGTACATAACCAGGGACACGGCTAAGCATGATTAGTTTATACACTCTGCAGAGGTTTGCGCACTTTTCCCCACAAGACTAGATGGGCTAGTACTGCATGATGTTTGAGAAACGGATGACCAAGACACAGTCTTTCCGGAGAGGTCCCCTTAACCGATAGATGGGCTAGTACACCTACAATCCCCTACATCTGCTAGCCCATCATTTAAAGGTTTCCCACAACATACTCAACTATGCCAGAGCCCATAATGGCTTGTGGCTACACACGGAAGTTTCCACCATGAATAACTATAACACCCACGATGCGGCTATATCTCCCACATGTCGAAGCACGACTTAGAGGCATAACCGCATTGTAAGCAACGTCGCAAGTGGGGTAATATTCACACAACCCATGTAATGAATAAGGAAAAGAGGTACATAGTTGGCTTACACTCGCCATGTCACACAATAGCATAAATAACATTACAATCATCCAAATACAATCAAGATCCGACTATGGAACCAAAATAAAGAAGACCACCCCTAATGCTAGATCCCCGATCGCCCCGACTGGGCTGCACTACAGATCAACTGGAAACGAAACAAAACAACGAACAAGATCTTCATCGATGGGTATCAACGGCACCTACAACTGGTTTTGGAAGTAAACTGTGAGTCACGGGGACTCAGCAATCTCACACCCTCGCGATCAAGACTATTTAAGCTTATGGGTAGGAAAAGGTATGTGAGGTGGAGCTGCAGCAAGCACTAGCATATATGGTGGCTAACTTACGCAAATGAGAGCGAGAAGGCAAGGCACGGTCGTGAACTAGAAGTGATCAAGAAGTGATCCTGAAACTACTTACGTTCAAGCATAACTCCAACACCGTGTTCACTTCCCGGACCCCGCCGAGAAGAGACCATCACGGCTACACACGCGGTTGATGCATTTTATTTAAGTTAAGTGTCAAGTTCTCTACAACCAGACATTAACAAATTCCAATCTGCCCATAACCGCGGGCATGGCTTTCGAAAGTTCAAAACCCTGCAGGGGTGTCCCAACTTAGCCCATCACAAGCTCTCACGGCCAACGAAGGATATTCCTTCTCCCAGGAAGACCCGATCAGACTCGTAATCCCGGTTACAAGATATTTCGACAATGGTAAAACAAGACCAACAAAGCCACCCAGATGTGCCAACAAATCCCGATAGGAGCTGCACATATCTCGTTCTCAGGGCACATCGGATGAGCAAGATGTCGGGTTGGCATAGACCCTAGTTGCCCAGGGGGCGCCGGACATCGCTCAGGTAGGACCAACACTTAGACAAGCACTGGCCCGGGGGGGTTAAAATAAAGATGACCCTTGAGTCTGCAGAACCCAAGGGAAAAAGGCTAGGTGGCAAATGGTAAAACCAATGTTGGGCCTTGCTGGAGGAGTTTTATTCAAGGCGAACTGTCAAGGGGTTCCCATTATAACCCAACCGCGTAAGGAATGCAAAATCAAGGAACATAACACCGGTATGACGGAAACTAGGGTGGCAAGAGTGGAACAAAACACCAGGCATAAGGCCGAGCCTTCCACCCTTTACCAAGTACATAGATACATTAAGTAAATAAGATATATTGTGATATCCCAACAATAATCATGTTCCAACATGGAACAAACTTCAATCTTCACCTGCAACTAGCAACGCTATAAGAGGGGCTGAGCAAAGCGGTAACATAGCCAAACAACGGTTTGCTAGGACAAGGTGGGTTAGAGGATTGGCTTAGCAATATGGGAGGCATGATATAGCAAGTGGTAGGTATCGCATCATAGGCATAGCAATAGAGCGAGCAACTAGCAAGCAGAGATAGAAGTGATTTCGAGGATATGGTCATCTTGCTTGCAAAGTTCTCTGAGAAGGCGAAAGCTTGATCCTCGTAAGCTTACTCAACGGGTACCTCGAACACGAACTCGTCTCCCAGCTCTACCCAAAGCAAGACACAAGCAAAAGGTTACCACAATCAACCACGGTGCAATGTGCAAGCAACATGATGCAAAACATGGCATGATATGCGGGAAGTGATATGCAATGCATATGCGTGCTCCGGAAGGAAAAGATTGAACCAGGCCTCAACTTGGCAAGCCAAGAGTGCCTCTGGAAAGATGTGATGATTTCGGTCGAAATAGATATACAGATCACCGGAAACGGATGCACGGTTTGGAAATGGCAAGCAAAACAATAATGGCACTATTCTGCGATTAACAGCACGATGCCATCTGGAATGCAACAAGGAACTAAGCTACTGCACTCTAACATAGCAACAAAGCACATGGCAGTGATCTACTCAAGATGCTTGACAAAAGATGAACACTAAGCTACGGCTAAATCACGCAATAGCAGGTTCAAACAAGCATGACGAAAGTGCAAAAGATAACAGCATCTCAGACTTAGTGAAAATAACACGTCAGGAATTAACATCAGGAAGCAATGTTTAGAGCAAGATAACAACATGCTACATGATTAGATCATGGCAAAACAAGGCATGGCATGAATCTACTCAAAGCATATAACAAAAGTCCCTTACTGACCATAAGCCAAAAAGGATCAGAAGGTATGACGGCACCCATGTAAACATAGCAAGTTTCTTAACAGATTCAGACTTAGCAGAAAACTGGACATGGCATAAACAGAGTTACGTAGGCATGTTTACGAGCTCGATGCACTCACCACAAGGCATTGCATGACAAACTAAGCATACAACCAGCAAGAAGACATGATGAAGAAGCTAAACATAGCAAGAACAATCTCACAGCATGCAAGGATCAACTACAACAACCTCGGCAAAATTGATTAACACGTAAACAATCTGCCAGGAACATTTTATAGCAAAAGTAGAGCAAGATTGATCATGCTAGGGTGCTCCATAATTGCAAACAAAGACATGGATGGATAGAACATAACAATCTCTCAAAATCATCCTTACTGAATATGCTCAAAAGAGGCATGGATCACTCTGTAGCAACAAGAATACATGGCATAAAAATAACAGCAGGAAAATGACTGTGTGAAATTCTAAGTCCCTGAAATCAGCAACATCACGAGAGCTACTTTGCATGCTTGTGCTAGTCACCACATTGATTACAAAAATACATGGCATACACCCCTGTAAAGATGGCATGGCATATAACAAAACACATGTAGAGCTCATTCTCATATGCAGCACACAATAATCATGGCAAAAATGACAAAAGCTCATAAACTGATAAGAATCAGCACCTAACATTTTATAGCACTCTTACAACAGCATTTAGGGCATCAAGATGAACTCAAATGAACATGGTGCAATGGAATGAAATGAAGTACTCGTCGAGACAAACAATTTGATATGCTACACGCCCAAAACGGAACCACTGATGCAGAGTTATGATGCGATGAAAAACGCTAAAAGTTACCACCTTAAGTGTGTTATGATCCTTGGACAACACTGGATTTCCCTAGGTGCCCACAAATCAATCCACCCAGATGTGTGTTTAAGTAGCCACCTTAAGTAATCCCTTAGTTCATAATAATACTCACAACTGTCATGAATCACTCAAACCAAACCGCGTCTACGAGCATAGCATAGCAAAGTATAATAAGCATAATGTAGTAACTCCCAAGGTTTGAATAAAAGGGCAATAGGTAGTACCTCAACAACTACTTCCCAAAACCCACATGTTAAACAGATCCTACTCATGCAATGTTTGAGGATTGAAACTAATGCAGAAAAACTGGGTAATAAGGGATATGATCAAAGTGTTACTTGCCTTGCTGATGATCTGAAAACCCTAGTGACTCGTTGTAGCATGCTTCGCACTGTGGAAAATCTATTGTGAACAAACAATAGCATACATAAGCACTCAAGAATAATATGCAAGGGTAAAACTCAAATGAAAATATCCAAACTGAAAGTTCAACTGAAGAGCTTCGCTTTGCAAAAAGAATCTAACGAATTGGAGCTACGAAACACAAACTACGATCAAAAGAAGTTCAAAACCAAATCTGCTTGAAACCAAAATTTTAAATTATCAAAATCATGTTCAAGTTGATTATCTGGAAAGAGGGGAAGAAGATGAAAATTTTGGTGTTGGTTTCACTGGATTTGGACGAATGAGCAAAAAGTAACGAGGGTTTGAAGATCAGGGACTAATCTGTGATAAAAGTATTCATGGATAGGTCCCCGGCCAAAAATAAAATAAAAAGAAAAACCTAACGAACGAACGTTCGATACGAAACCCTAACGAACAAAAATGTATGCTACCGCGGATTAACAGACGAACGTCCGCAAAATAGATCTGGTCGAAAAAACCGAGAAAAACCCTAACCCTAAAAATAAACCAGGAGAAAAACTGAGAAGACCGAACAAATGGTCGGTCTTTTACCGGTTAACGTCGGTGGCGGGATCAATGGCGGCGGTGAAATCCGGCGGCTCCGGCGAGGCAAAGCGGCGGCGGCGGCGCGAGACGACGATGACGGATCGCAAGCGGCTGCGACAGCGCGCAGCAGCGGCGGGCGGCGATGGCTGTGGCGGCGAGCGGGTGGTGGCAGCTGCGGGGTCGGGTGGGGAGGAGGCGACAGGGTGGGGTAGGCTTTAAAGGGGGTGGGGCTGCGGCTGCCTTGGGCGAGGGGGCGGCCCGACGGGAGTCCGAGCCGGACTCCCTCAGCGTGCGTGCGGCGGCGGGATTCCTCCCGCCCGGGAGGAAGGCGGCGGCCTGGTGGGCTGGCTGGGCCTTCGGCCCAGTCAGTCTGAAACCTTTTTTTAATAAATTCCATCGGAAAGAAAAATCCTAATAAAATATAAAAAAATCTAAAAATACGAGAAACAATTTTCACCGTCTAAATCTAATATTTAGAACAAAGTGAACATTTTTCTGGCCTAAAATGCAATTTTCAAAAATGCATATTTTTTTAATCCAAAGAAAATCCCATTAAAAATTAATTTGATTTTAAAATTTCTTCTCCAATATTCCTTTCTTTTGAAGAAGTCATATTATCTTCTCTCTTTTATTTTTAATATTGAAAATAATTGGAGAGAAAAATATTAAAATCAAATTGATCCTCTTTTCAAATTTGATAAAAATTCAAATATGAAAATGAATGAAATCTCCAACTCTCTCCTTGGGTCCTTGAGTTGCTTAAGATTTCTAGGATCACAACCAAAATGCAAATAAAATATGATATGCATATGATGACATCTGTATAACATCCAAATTGAAAATCGGGATGTTACAAACCTACCCCCTTAAGATGAATCTCGCCCTCGAGATTCGGGTTAGCTAGAAAATAGGTGCGGGTGGTCTTTCCATAGGTATTCTGCTTGCTCCCGGGTGGCTTCATCCTCGGTATGGTGGCTCCACTGAGCTTTGCAAAACTTGATAACCTTGTTGCGGGTAACTCGGCTGGAAAACTCAAGTATCTTGATGGGTTTCTCCTCGTAGGTTAGATCACTATCTAATTGTATTGCTTCCAAGGGCACTGTATCTGTCAGAGAAATATCGGCCATCTCAGCATGGCACTTCTTCAACTGGGAAATGTGAAACACATCATTTACTCCTGACAATCCTTCGGGTAACTCCAACTTGTAGGCCACCTCTCCCATACGTTCTAGAACTCGATATGGTCCTTAAAATCTCGGGGCTAACTTTCCCTTAACTCCAAATCGTTTAACTCCTCGCAGTGGTGACACACGAAAATATGCTCGATCTCCAATTTCATAAACTACCTCCTTGCGTTTAGTATCAGCGTAAATCTTCTGCTTGGACTGAGCTACCTTCAGTCTATCTCGAATCAACTTAACCTTCTATTCAGACTCTTTGACCAAATCTGGTCCAAACAACTAACGGTCTCTAACTTCATCCCACATCAATGGCGTCCTGCACCTTCTTCCATACAAAGCTTCAAAAGGGGCCATCTTCAAACTAGCCTGATAACTGTTGTTGTATGAGAACTCTGCGTAAGGAAAATTAGCATCCCAACTAGATCCATAATCTAGCGCACAAGCTCTCAACATGTCCTCTAGAATCTGATTTACTCTCTCGGTCTGTCCATCTATCTGCGGATGAAAGGCTTTACTAAACTCTAGCCTAGTACCCAAAGTCTGATGCAGCAGATTCCAAAACTTCAAGGTAAACTATGTCCCTCTATCTGATACGATGGTCCTCGGAACTCCATGCAGACATACGATCCTGGTCATATATATCTTGGCCAACTTCGCACTTGTATAGGTGGTTTTCAAGGGGATAAAGTGAGCCACTTTGGTCAAGCGATCAACTACTACCCATATTGAGTCATATCCCGATAGGGTCCTGGGTAATCCGATGATGAAATCCATGCCAAGTTTGTCCCACTTCCAATCGGGTATCGGCATAGGCTGTAATAATCCGGCCGGCTTTTGATGTTCTGCCTTCACTCTATGACATACATCGCATACTGCTACATACTCGGCAATATCCTTCTTCATACCTGTCGACCAGAAACGTTCTTTCAAATCCAAATACATCTTGGTGCTTCCGGGTTGAATAGAGTATGGTGAGTCATGGGCCCTGAAGTTTTAACTTCCTGATCTCTGCATTATTGGGCACATAAACACGATCCTCAAACCATAAGGTTTCGTGCTCATCCTCACGGAAATCTTTGGTTCTTCCTTTGCTCATCTTCTCCTTTATCTCAGCGATTTACTTATCATCCTTTTGAGCTTCTCGAATCTTTCCCAATAAGGTAGACTGAACCTCCATTGCTGCAACAGAACCTTTTGGAACTATCTCCAAACGAAGTTCCTTGAGATTGTCTACTAACTCATGCGGTAATCCTCCGCTTACAAGGGTATTGACATAAGTCTTGCGGCTCAAAGCGTCTGCTACGATATTGGCCTTTCCTGGATGATAATGCAACTTCATATCATAATCCTTTTATGAGCTCGAACCATCTCCTCTGCCTGAGATTCAACTCCTTCTGCGTGAAAATGTA
The DNA here is from genome assembly GCF_002162155.2 of Triticum dicoccoides. Classification (NCBI taxonomy): domain Eukaryota; kingdom Viridiplantae; phylum Streptophyta; class Magnoliopsida; order Poales; family Poaceae; genus Triticum; species Triticum dicoccoides. The sequence goes on from NC_041388.1 coordinate 245,845,106, forward strand.
CTTCAAACTTGTGATCCATGTACACATCACATCGGTTTCCAATCAGAAAATGTCTCCCGGTTTTGAGCGCATGCACTACGGCTGCTAACTCCAGATCATGCGTGCATAGTTCAAGTCATGAGGTCGAAGCTGCTGTGAGTCATATGAAACAACTCTTCTGTCTTGCATAAGTATGCCTCCAAGTCCCAAGCGAGAAGCGTCGCAATACACTTGTAAATCCTTGCGTATATCTAGAAGAATCAGCACTGGGGCTGTGACCAAACATTTCTTCAATTCTTGAAATCTGGCCTCACAATCCTTGACCCATTTGAACTTGGTGTCCTTCTTCAACAACTCCGTCATGGGTTTCGCAATTTTGGAAAAATTCTCAATGAATCTCCGATAATATCCTGCGAGTCCCAGAAAACTGCGGATCTCTCCAACTGAGGTGGGTGCCAACCACTCAGTGACAGACTGAACCTTGGTAGGGTCTACGGCTATACCTTCTCCTAATATAACATGTCCAAGAAATCCAACTTCCTTCAACCAAAACTCACACTTGCTAAACTTGGCATACAACTGGTGTTCCCTGAGCTTCTCGAGAACTAAGCGCAAGTGTTCCCTGTGTTCCTCTTCATTCTTCGAGTACACCAATATGTCATTAATGAACACCACAACAAACTTATCCAAGAACTGCATGAACACCTTATTCATCATACTCATAAAATAGGCAGGGGCTTTAGTCAATCCAAATGACATGACGTGTACTCATATAGCCCGTACCTTGTGGTAAAAGATGTATTAGGTATATCCAGTTCTCGGATCTTCAACTGGTGGTATCCTGATCGAAGATCGATCTTGGAGAATACTTTAGCTCCTTGCAACTAGTCAAACAGATCATTGATCATCGGTAGTGGGTACTTGTTCTTGATCGTCACTTCGTTCAAAGCCCGATAGTCAACAACCATTCTCAAAATCCATCCTTCTTCTCAACTAAGAGCACTAGGGCTCCCCACGGTGATGAACTTGGTCGGATATAACCTTTCTCCAATAACTCCTTAATCTGCTTCTTAATTTCCTCCAGATCATTTCCGGGCATCCGATATGGTCTCTTCGATATTGGTCCGATGCCTCGCAACAGCTCTATCAAAAACTATATGTCTCGATCTGGTGGCATGCCTGGTAATTCCTCTGGAAATACATCCGGGTAATCCTTCACAACAGGCACTTCTTCCTGAACAACCCATGAGAGGGAATTCACTTGGGTCCTCCATGGCGCATGCCTAGACACATACTTGATCCTTTTTCCCTCCGGGGTGGTGAGTAGAATTGACTTACTAGCACAATCAATATTTCCACCATACATTGATAGCCAATCCATGTCGAGTATCACATCCAATCCTTGTGACTCCAGGACTATTAGGTCTGAGGGGAAAACATGCCTACCTATGGTTAATGGCATCTGAAAACATCCTTTGCTTGCCATATACTCCGCTCCATGTGAGCTTACTAACATAGGTGTCTTAAGAACTTTGGTGGGCAACTTATACTTATCCACAAATCCCCTTGATATGTATGAATGCGATGCACCATTATCAAAAAGTACAATTGCAGTAAATGACTTGATCAAAAACTTACCTATAATTGCATATGGCTGTTCTTCAACCTCCTCCACGTTAACATGGTTCACTTGTCCTCTGGTGAAAGGGTTGGGCTTCTTCCCAGAGTTTCCATTTCCATTACCATTCTTTAACTCTGAGAAATCATTGGCATAGTGTCCAGTCTTCCCACACTTCTAACAGGTGACATGGCTCAGGTCCTTCTTAGCGGGCGTTGCTGGATTGGAACGGTTCTGGCTGCTGCTTGCTCCATTCCAATTCCCATTCTTATGGCCACTGTGGTTATGTGTGCTTCCTCCGTTATGAGTATGTCCTCCATGGTTATGGGTGTAACCTCCCGAGTTAGGGGTAAAGCGAGGCTTCTGCTGAGCTCCAGAATTATACTTCCCCTATCCATACTTCCGTTTGCGGCTCTCTACCTGCTGCTGCTTGCTTTCAATCATAAGGGCCCTGTCTACCAACTCCTGGTAGTTAGTGAATGTTGCAACCATCAACTGCATACTCATCTCATCATTCATCCCTTCCATAAACTTCCCCTGCTTCGCGGCATCTGTGGCCACATCATCTAGGGCATAGCAAGCTAACTTACTAAACTCATCCATGTACTACCCAACAGTACGATTTCCCCGGCGTAAGTTGCGGAACTCACGCTTCTTCATACTCATTGCTCCAGTTGAGACATGGGATGTGTGTAAAGCTTGCTGAAACTGATCCCATGTGACATTGGCTATGGGAAAAGTGGTTGTGTAATTCTCCCACCATGAGGTTGCAGGTCCATCCAATTGATGTGCAGCAAAACGCACCTTCTCAGCATCTGTGCAACCTGCGGTGGTCAGCTCCCTTCCAATCCTGCGGAGCCAATCATCGGCAACAATCGGCTCGGTGCTACTGGAAAACACCGGCGGATTCAACCTCAGAAAATGGGCTAAGTTGTCAACTGGAGGTGGTGGCGGTGGGTTGTTGTTGTTGTTGTTGTTGCCTTGGTTCTGGACTAGTAGCGGCATCAAGGCATTCTATTGTTGGATCAACTAGGTGAGCTCCAGTGGGAAGACAAATCCGGGGTCACGTCTCGGAGGCATCTGATAGCTTTAGAGGGGAGAGATTAGAATAGAGTGAGGTCTAAGGAGAAAATCACTACCCATATGCACATGAGACAAACACATTCATATCACACCACTCAATTCAAACAAAGGCATACAATCGATCTAGCTACCGTTATAAAATACTCAGACTACTACTATATACATGGGGGAATACTATTGAGAATATGATGGTCGACTAGAAATTTTGATCGGAAGAAGACTCCATGATATCTGCTCCAGCTTCGTCTTCATAATCATCATCATTGTCGGGGTCGGAGTCGGTGTCGTCGATGATGATGTAATCCTCAGGGTGGTTGTCCTCCCCTGGCGTGGGGTCTCCCATGAATGTTCCTAGCTTCTTCTTCAGGTCTTCATTCTTCTCTAGTAACATTGCAATTTCCTCTTCATATCCATCGCGTGTAGACTTGAGTTCCCCTTTTAGCTCCATGTCCCCGGTTATCACCTTCTTTAGGTCTATCATGCCGGCGCACATCTGTTTCTCCTGACGACAAATGTGTTGGTTCAACTCCTAGATGTAGGCTGCAATGGACTTGTCCCTCCTAGTGCAAATCATCTCCCATTGCTCATCTCGACATCCACATATCTGGTAGATGGTGTCCTTAAGATCCTTATGGTATACTTCGTCGATGTGTCCCATGGCGATGTGAGTTGCCATGCTTTTTCCTGGACTCCAGGTTGGTGCATCACAGGAAAACTCTATGTGCTTAGTAACTGGTGTGAATGTCCTTCCTGGAACATGTACTCGAATTGTCCAGCGCTCTTCTTCAGGTAGAGTGGCGGTGTAGGTCCGGTGAAGCTTGGTATTCCGATGCTCAGGTACTTAGTGGCTTCCTTCAAGTGTCGTCCAAAAGGGGTGTCTTCATCTAGTTGAGCAAAGTTGTTCCTTAGGTCCGCCATCTATAGAATGGAAAGTGGAGAAGAGTCAGAAATAAGTAGAGAAGAGTGTCCTATGGCTCATCTTAGTGGTCGCGTCCTACAGTCAGCGTGGGCTCTGATACCATCTTGTAGCGATCTGACCTCAAACGATCAAATCTCTGTCTATAAATGTCATCCCTGGATCGGTAATGCTGACACACACAGTACTCGAGGATTTATAGCAGAGTGCAATCACACACTTATTACATCGAATGTCTCAAAGAGAGTACCTATTAAAATAATATGGCTGAAGGCCATCTAAATAAGGTAACAACATAAGCTTCGAGGGTAAATGAGTCCATCAACTCCAACGGCATAGCTGAGTGCATGACAACGACCTAGCGCACCTTACTCTTTGTCTGGAAACTCTGCAACATAATACGTTGCAGCCTGTGTAGGTTAGCACATGGAATATGATGGCAAGATAACACTATAGAGCAATGAACAAGTAACAGCTATAACTATATGCATATCTGGCTGGTCGAGGCTCTATGGTTATCATTTTTGCGAAAAGCCAGTTTTTTCCTACAACAAAGAAATATATTTTATTTAACTACAAAGGTTTTTGAAAAACATTGAGAATGGTAACCCCATCTCAATCCCAAATTAATAATTAATAACCCAGCAAGTTAATTAAGTAAAGTGACGAGATTAACATTGCAATTCAAGCACCAGATACTCAAGATGTCCATAACCGGGGACACGGCTAACCATGATTAGTTTATACACTCTACAGAGGTTTGTGCACTTTTCCCCACAAGACTCGATCTCCTCTGTTGAATTTCTCGTACTGCATGATGTTTGAGAGACGGATGACCGAGACACAGTCTTTCCGATCAGGTCCCCTTAACCGATAGATGGGCCGGTACACCTACAATCCCCTACATCTGCTAGCCCATCATGGAAAGGTTTCCCGCAACTTACTCAACTATGCCAGAGCCCATAATGGCTTGCGGCTGCACATGGAACTTTCTAGCATGAATAACATAATGATCCCTTTGAGCCTGGGTGGCAAACCATAGGAAAAATCACACGGATACCCCGGGATTCTCCTTGGACAACACTGGATTTCCCAGGTGCCCACAAATCAATGCACCCAGATGTGTGTTAAAGTAGCCACCTTAAGTAATCTCTCAGTTCATAAAAATACTCACAACTGTCATGAATCACTCAAACCAAACCACGTCTACGAGCATAGCATAGCAAAGTACAATAAGCGTAACATAGTAACTCCCAAGGTTTGAATAAAATGGCAATAGGTACTACCTCAACAACTACTTCCCAAAATCCACATGTTAAACAGATCTAACTCATGCAATGTTTGAGGATTGAAACTAATGCAGAAAACTGGGTAATAAGGGATATGATCAAAGTGTTACTTGCCTTGCTGACTATCTGAAAACCCTAGTGACTCGTAGTAGCATGCTTCGCACTCCGAAAACTCTATCGTAAACAAACAATAGCATACATAAGCATTCAAGCATAATATGCAAGGGTAAAACTCAAATGAAAAGATCCAAACTGAAAGTTCAACTGAAGAGCTTCGATTTGCAAAAAAATCAAACGAATCGGAGCTACGAAACACAAACTACGATCAAAAGAAGTTCAAAACCAAATCTTCTTGAAACCAAAATTTTAAATTATAAAAATAATGTTCAAGTTGATCATCTGGAAAGAGGGGAACAAGACGAAGATTTTGGCGTTGGTTTCACTGGATTTGAACGAACGAGCAAAAAGTAACGAGGGTTTGAAGATAAGGGACTAATCTGTGAGAAAAGTATTCATGGATAGGTCCCTGGCCGAAAATAAAACAAAAAGAAAAACCTAACGAACGAATGTTCGCTACGAAACCCTAATGAACGAAAACGTTCACTACCGCAGATTAACGGACGAACGTCCGCAAATTAGATCCGGTCAAAAAAACCGAGAAAAACCCTAACCCTAAAAATAAACCGAGAGAAAAACCAAGAAAACCAAAAAAACGGTCGGTCTTTTACCGGTTAACGTCGGCGGTGGGATCAACGACGACGGCGAAATCTGGGGGCTCCGGCAAGGCAAAGCGACGGCGGTGGATGGCGGCACGTGGCCGGCGGCGGCAGCGGGCGGCGACGGCTGCGGGGTCAGATGGGGAGGAGGCGGCAGGGTGGGGCAGGCTTTAAAGGGGTGGGGCGGTGGCTGCCTTGGGCGAGGGGGTGGCCCGACGGGAGTCTGAGCCGGACTCCCTCGGTGTCCGTGCGGCGGACGAATTCCTCCCGCCCGGGAGGAAGGCGGCGGCAGCCTGGTGGGTCGGCTGGGCCTTCGGCCCGGTCGGTGCGAAACCTTTTTTTAATAAATTCCGCCAGAAAGAAAAGTCCTAATAAAATATTAAAAAATTCTAAAAATACCAGAAACAATTTTCACCATCTAAATCTAATATTTAGAACAAAGTGAACATTTTTCTAGCCTAAAATGCATTACTCTGTTCTTCTGAACTTAATACTCTAGATGCATGCTGGATAGCAGTCGATGTGTGTAGTAATAGTAGTAGATGCAGAATCGTTTCGGTCTACTTGACACGGACGTGATGCCTATATTCATGATCATTGCCTAGATATTCTCATAACTATGCGCTCTTCTATCAATTGCTCGGTAGTAATTTGTTCACCCACCGTAATAGATGCTATCTTGAGAGAAGCCACTAGTGAAACCTATGGCCCCCGGGTCTATTTTCCATCATATAATCTTCTATTTTACATCATATAAGTTTCCGATCTACAATTATAGTTTTCTATTTATTTTATTTTGCAATCTTTACTTTCCGATATATACAACAAAAATACCAAAAATATTTATCTTACTATCTTTATTAGATCTCACTTTTGCGAGTGACCGTGAAGGGATTGACAACCCCTTTATCGCGTTGGTTGCAAGGTTCTTCATTGTTTGTGCAGGTACTAGGTGACTTGCGTGTTATCTCCTACTGGATTGATACCTTGATTCTCAAAACTGAGGGAAATACTTACGCTACTTTGCTGCATCACCCTTTGCTCTTCAAGGGAAAACCAACGCATGTTCAAGAGGTAGCAAGAAGGATTTCTGGTGCCGTTGCCACGGAGATTTTCGCCAAGTCAAGACATACCAAGTACCCATCATAAATTCTTCTCCCATGCATTACATTATTCGACATTTGCCTCTCGTTTTCCTCCCCCCACTTCTAAAACGATTTTCAAAAATATTTGCCTTTTTCTTCACCCTTCTTCCATTCGTCCTTCTGTTTGCTCGTGTTACCATGTGCCTCCATTAGCTTGCATCTTTGCTTGCTAAATATCTATTGTTATGGATCCTCATCCTCTTGCTAATCTTTTTAAAAGATCCAATTATGATGAACCAATTGCTAGTGAGTTGAGTGCACTAGATTATCTTTATGAGGTTTTGCTTGAAATTCCTGAATCTGAAAATTGTGATGAAGTGTTGAAAGAAGAAAATTATAAACGATATATCCTTGAATGAAAAGCATGATTGTAATGATGTTATTATAAATTCTATTAATGTCAATTGTGTTAATGATATGCAAAACCCTAAGGTTGGGGATGCTATTTTGCTATGTCTACTACTTCTTGCAGTGATCATGATTGGGGTGATTTTTCTTCTGCTCTTGAAAATTTATTTAAGCCCCATGATGAAGATGAGATTGATAATAATGTTTGCAATAATATTGAAAGTGGGTTTGGAAGAGTATCAACTTTAGATCCCACATATTTGGATAATGTTCAATCTTATGAAGTTTTTGATAAAAGTAGGTTCGGAGAGGTCATGACTTTATTTTATTATAATCCCACTATTTCGGAAGAGTGTCAACTTTGCATGCGTGTGGATCATGAAGAGAAAATTTTATGTGACAGTTATATTGTTGAATTTGATTATGATCCTACATGTAATTATTTTGAGAGAGGAAAATATGGTTGTAGAAATTTTCATGTTACTAAATTACCTCTCGTTATGTTGAGATTGCTACTATTCCTTTCTTTTTCCTTGCATATGCTAGTTTTTGCTTGCCTTGATAATTTGTTTGCTTATAAAATGCCTATTCATAGTAAGTATGTTAGGCTTAGATGTGTTTGTAACATGCTTTATGATGCTCCTTTTGTGCTTCAATTCTTATCTTTCATGTGAGCATCGTCAAAATTATCAATGCCTAGCTAGGGCCGTTAAACGATAGCGCTTGTTGGGAGGCAACCCAATTTTATTTTTGTTCTTTAATTTTTGTTCCTATTTAGTAATAAATAATTTATCTAGACTATGTTATTATTGTGTTTTTATGTTTTAATTAGTGTTTGTGCCAAGTAAAGCCTTTAGGATCTTCTTGGGTGATTGTTGTTTGATCTTGTAGATAAAAACACAAAGTATGCGCTCACGAAAATAATTTTCATTTTTCACCAGAGAGCGATAAAATACCAATTCTAACCGCAGTAGATCAATATACAAATTTTCCTAGTCATCCTAATGTTTCAGAATTTTTGGAGTTACATAAGTATTCGAAACTTCCAGATTTCTCTAGACTATTCAGTTTTGACAGATTCTGTTTCCCGTGTGTTGTTTGCTTATTTTAATGAATCTATGGCTAGTATCGGGGGGTATGAACCATAGAGAAGTTGGAATACAGTAGGTTTAACACAAATATAAGTAAAGAATGAGTTCAACACAGTACCTTAAAGTGGTGGTTTGTTTTGTTATACTAACAGAGCTCATGAGATTTTCTGTTGAGTTTTGTGTTGTATTGTTTTCAAGTTTTTGGGTAAATATTTGATGGATTTTGGAACAACGAGTGGCAAGAGCCTAAGCTTGGGGATGCCCAAGGCACCCCAAGGTAAAATTCAAGGACAACCAAAAGCCTAAGCTTGGGGATGCCCCGGAAGGCATCCCCTCTTTCGTCTTCGTCTATCGGTAACTTTAATTGAGGCTATATTTTTATTCACCACAGGATATGTGTTTTGCTTGGAGCGTCTTGTATGATTTGAGTCTTTGCTTTTTAGTTTACCACAATCATCCTTGCTGCACACACCTTTTGGGAGAGACATGCATGAATCGGAATTTATTAGAATACTCTATGTGCTTCACTTATATCTTTTGAGCTAGATAACTTTGCTCTAGTGCTTCACTTATATCTTTTTAGAGCATGGTGGTGGTTCTATTTTATAGAAATTATTGATCTCTCATGCTTCACTTATATTATTTTGAGAGTCTTTCAGAACAGCATGGTAATTTGCTTTGGTTATAAAATTAGTCATAATATGATGGGCATTCAAGATTGGTATAATAAAAACTTTCATATAGAGTGCATTGAATACTATGAGAAGTTTGATACTTGATGATTGTTTTGAGATATGAAGATGGTGATATTAGATTCATGCTAGTTGAGTAATTGTGAAATTGATAAATACTTGTGTTGAGGTTTGCAAGTCCCGTAGCATGCACATATGGTAACCGTTGTGTGACAAATTTGAAGCATGAGGTGTTTCTTTGATTGCCTTCCTTATGAGTGGCGGTCAGGGACGAGCGACGGTCTTTTCCTACCAATCTATCCCCCTAGGAGCATGCACGTAGTGCTTGGTTTTGATGACTTGTAGATTTTTGCAATAAGTATGTGAGTTCTTTATGACTAATGTTGACTCCATGGATTATACGCACTCTCACCCTTCCACCATTGCTAGCCTCTCTTGTGCCATGCAACTATCGCCGGTACCATAAACCCATCATTTACCTTCCTCAAAATAGCCACCATATCTACCTATTATGGCATTTCCATAGCCATTCCGAGATATATTGTCACGCAACTTTCCACCGTTCCGTTTATTATGACACGCTTCATCATAGTCATATTGCTTTGCATAATCATGTAGTTGACATCGTATTTGTGGCATGGCCACCATTCATAATTTTTCATACATGTCACTCTTGATTCATTGCACATCCCGGTACACCATCGGAGGCATTCACATAGAGTCATATTTTGTTCTAAGTATCGAGTTAGTAATTCTTGAGTTGTAAGTAAATAAAAGTGTGATGATATTCATTATTAGAGCATTGTCCCAGGTGAGGAAAGGATGATGGAGACTATGATTCCCCCACAAGTCGGGATGAGACTCCGGACGAAAAAAAAGAAAAGAAAAAGAGGCCATAAAAAAGGAGAAGGCCCAAACAAAAAAATAGAAAAAGAGAGAAGGGGCAATGTTACTATCTTTTTTCACACTTGTGCTTCAAAGTAGCACCATTATCTTCATGATAGAGAGTCTCTTATGTTGTCACTTTCATATACTAGTGGGAATTTTCCCTTATAGAACTTGGCTTGTGTATTCCAATGATGGGCTTCCTTAAATTGCCTTAGGTCTTCGTGAGCAAGCAAGTTGGATGCACACCCACTTAGTTTCTTTTGTTGAGCTTTCATACACTTATAGCTCTAGTGCATCCATTGCATGGCATTCCCTACTCACTCACATTGATATCTATTGATGGGCATCTCCATAGCCCATTGATATGCCTAGTTGATGTGAGACTATCTTCCTCTTTTTTGTCTTCTCCTCAACCACCATTCTATTCCACCTATAGTGCTATGTCCCTGGATAGAGCTCATATATTGCATGAAAGTTGAAAAAGTTTGAGAATACTAAAGTATGAAACAACTGCTTGGCTTGTCATCGGGGTTGTGCCTGATTGGAGTATTTTGTGCGACGAAAATGAAGCATAGCCAAACTATATGATTTTGTAGGGGTGAGCTTTCTTTGGCTATGTTATTTTGAGAAGACATAGTTTCTTGATTAGTATGCTTGAAGTATTATTATTTTTATGTCAATATTAAACTTTTGTCTTGAATCTTTCGGATCTGAACATTCATGCCACAATAAATAAATTTACATTGAAAAATATGTTAGGTAGCATTCCACATCAAAAAATATGTTTTTATCATTTACCTACTCGAGAACGAGCAGGAATTAAGCTTGGGGATGCTTGATACATCTCCAGCGTATCTATAATGTTTGATTGTTCCATGCTATTATATTATCTATTTAGGATGTTTAATGAGCTTTGATATGCTCTTGTATATTATTGTTGGGACTAACCTATTAACCGAAGGCCCAGTGCCAGTTTTTGTTTTTTTTTGCCTATTTTAGTGTTTTGCGGAAAAGGAATACCAAACAGAATCCAAACGGGATGAAACCTTCGCGATGATCTTTCTTTGAACGAAAGAAATCCAGAAGACTTGGAGTTGAAGTCTGGAACTCTGCGAGGCGGCCACAAGGGAGGAGGGCGCGCCCCCACCCTTGTGGGCCCCACGAAGCTCCACCGACGTACTTCTTTCGCCTATATATATACTCTTATACCCTAAAAACATCAGGGGGAGCCACGAAACCACTTTTCCACCGCCGCAACCTTCTATACCCGTGAGATCCCATCTTGGGGCTTTTTCCGGTGATCTGTCGGAAGGGTAATCGATCACGGAGGGCTTCTACATCAACACCATAGTCTCTCCGATGATGTGTGAGTAGTTTACCATAGACCTTCGGGTCAATAGTTATTAGCTAGATGGCTTGTTCTCTCTCTTTGGTTCTCAATACAAAGTTCTCCTCAATGTTCTTGGAGATCTATTTGATGTAACACTTTTTGTGGTGTGTTTGCCGAGATCCGATGAATTGTGGATTTATGATCAAGTTCATCTATGAATAATATTTGGTTCTTCTCTGAATTCTTATATGCATGATTTGATATCTTTGCAAGTCTCTTCGAATTATCAGTTTAGTTTGGCCTACCAGATTGATCTTTCTTGCAATGGGAGAAGTGCTTAGCTTGGGTTCAATCTTGCGGTGTCCTTTCCCGGTGACAGTAGGGGCAGCAAGGCACGTATTGTATTGTTGCCATCGAGGATAAAGAGATGGGGTATATATCATATTGCTTGAGTGTATCCCTCTACATCATGTCATCTTGCTTAATGCAATACTCTGTTCTTCTGAACTTAATACTCTAGATGCATGCTGGATAGCAGTTGATGTGTGGAGTAATAGAAGTAGATGCAGAATCGTTTTGGTCTACTTGACACGGACATGATGCCTATATTCATGATCATTACCTAGATATTCCCATAACTATGCGCTCTTCTATCAATTGCCCTGCTGTAGCGACCCGACCTCAGACGGTCAAGCCTCTGTGCTTAAGTGTCATCCCTGTATCGGTATGTTCACACGCACAGTACTCGAGGATTTATAACAGAGGTAAATCACATTTATAATATAACGTAAATACTATTACCTCAATCCAAATAGCGGAAGTAACAACAAGGTTGTGGATTCCCATCAACACGAACGGCAAAGTTGAGTGTAGAAATCATAACCCTAACGTATCACTTACTCGTCGTAAGAATCCTGCAACATGAGACGTTGCAGCCACAAAGGTGAGTACATTGAATGTACTGGCAAATTCACACCATAGGATAATGATGAATAATAGCTATCACTACATGCATATATGGCTGGTGGAAAAGCTCTATGGTTATAATGTTTTTGCGAAAAGCCAAATTTTCCCTACCGCAAAGGAATATAATTTATTTAACTACAAAGTTGGTTGAAAATATTGAGAAGATTCCTCCAACTCAATACCAAATTAACATCAATAACCCAACAAATTATTTAAGTAACGTGATGAGATCAATATGATAATCCAAGAACCAGATACTCAAGATTTGTCCATAACCACGGACACAGTTAACCATGATTAGTTTATACACTCTGCAGAGGTTTGTGCACTTTTCCCCACAAGACTCGATCTCCTACGTTGGATTTCTCGCACTACATGATGTTTGAGAAACGGATGACCGAGACATGGTCTTTCAGAAGCATTAACTCTCTACTCCAGATAGACTATACCACCAACAACCCACTACCTGCTAGTCTATCTCTTCAAGAGCTTCACGCAACTTACTCAACTATGCTAGAGCCCATAATAGCTTGTGGCTGCACACGTAAGTTTCTAGCATGAATAATCTTATGATCCCTTTGAGCCTGGGTGGCATTCCATAGGGTGATCACACGGGTCCCCCGGGATCCCCTTGGGCAAACACTGGGTGCTCCAGGTGCCCTGGCAAACCACTGGGTGCTCCAGGGTGCCCCAACCAAACACCCAGATGTGTATTAAAGTAGCCACCTTAAGTTAACCATTAAATAATAACTCTCACATCTGTCATGAATTCTCTCAAACCAATCCATGTCTCTGAGCATAGCATAGCAATGTGACCATAACATAAAAGTAACTCCCAGGGTTTGAATGCAGGGCAATAGGTTCCTACCTCATCAACTACTTCCCGATACCCACATGTTATCAAGTCCTAACCATGCAATGTTTGAGGGTTGAAACTAATGCATAAAAAACTAGGTATGAAAGGGATATGATCAAAGTGTGAACTTGCCTTGTACTATTGATGAAGATGATTCGCACTCATAACTCTTGATATTTCTACTCGTCACACTCCGTTCAATCTATCGTGAGCAAGCAATAGTAACCACACATAAGCAATCACTCAAAAGATCGGGAAGAACGAAGAAGACAGTTCAGAAAACATCAAAACCAAAAAATAACTCTTGCAACATAAAACAATTTCTAACAGTACCAGAATTATGTGAATTTGGCCTTATCAGAAATCTTAAGTCAAGAGCTTTGATTTGCAAAAAGGATCAACTAAATCAGACTTATAAACTCAAGTTATGAACAAAAGAAGTTTGAATACAATCTGTTTGAATTCAAATTTTAAAACTTTCAAAAATCAGAACGAAGAAGTGGGCGTTGGTTTCGTTGGATTTGGACAAACGAGTAAAAGGTAGTGATCGATTGAAGAACAGGGACTAATCTGTAAAGAAATCATCATAGATAGGTCCCTGGCCGAAATAAAATAAAACAGAAAGGCTATTTAACGAACATTCGCCACCAAGGGCTTATCGAACGAACAGTGCGCCAGATAGGAAAGAAAACGAATGGAGTCGGATCTGTTGGATCGAGATCCGAAGGCCGAGATTAGGGCGGGGTGGTTACCACGGTGGCGACGAGATCCGGCGATGTCGGCGGCGGTTCCGGCGATGGAGCGAGACGTAGGCGGTGGCGCAGGCGAGCGGCGGATGCGGCAGAGGGCGGCGTGGGTAGCGGCGCGATGCGACAGCGGCGAGGCGCGGAGCAGCGTCGGCGACAGCAAAGTCGGCGGCGGCGACGAGAAGTGCGGCGGCGGCGGCGTGACACGAAAAGGAGAGGAACGGGGCCGCGGCGACGCCCTTTATAGGAGGGGAGGGGAGGCAAGGCGGCGCGGGAGTCCGTGTGGAGCACGGCGGCGTTGGCGTGCGGCAGCCGGTCTCCGACCGGAGGTCGGGGACGGCGCGGTTGGGCTGGGCCGTGGCCTGGCCCGGTTGGCTGGGCCGGCCCAGTCGGGGAAGAAGCTCTTTTTTTAATAAAAACAGCATAAAGAAAAAAGAAAACCTTAAATAAATAAAAATACTATAGGCATATACTATATCAGAATTTTCGAAAAAAAGGTTGTCTACAACGTGAACATTTTTATAACTTTAAATAAAATCTACAAAAATTCACATAATTCAAACAGTGCTACTGATACAATAAAACCCACTAAAAATCATTTTAAAAAAATACCAAAATGATTTCAAATTAATTTTTCTCCAATTTTCTATTGTAGGGAATCATGTTACCCTATTTTCCGTATAGTTTATTTTTGGAGAAAAATAATTTGAATAAAACCCAAATAGCTCCAAATTGAAAATAATTTCCAAAAGGACTTTAAATTTGACCCTTTTAAACTCCCAACTCATATTTCATATAATTTGAAGAAGTCATTTTATCTTCTCTCGTGAAAATCATTGAGTTTCATAAAGTTTCTGAATTTGAAATATTTCCAAATAAAATTCAAATCTTTTCAAAACCCCTTTTCATTTGAATAAATGGAAGAAGTCATGTCATCTTCTCTCCAGAGTTTTGTGGTGAAAAGAATTTGAATTCACGGAGATCATAAATGCAAAACTGAAAGTTTGGGAAAGTCCTTTTATTCCCTCTCATTTAACTTTCAAAAAGGTTTCGAATTTCACTCAATTTCACTCAATCAATCAAACAGCAATCAAACAATCAACCAATCGATCTCTTTATTATAACATTCCAAAATTTAGAATTTTTGGATGTTACAAACCTAACACCCTTAAAATGAATCTCATCCTCAAGATTCAGAGAGGCTAGCAAGAAAAGGTTAGGGTTTGGGGGTCTCCTCAAAATCCATCAATTGTCGCAGGAGGGGGTCTGGGGTGCTACCACCCTTAGAAGAATGGTTACGGTTCCATCAAAACTCATATACTTCATCCATATTGTTAACAGTGTCGGTCTTCTCAGATCCTCGGGAAAATTCTTTCTCTGGGCACTTCCGGTAGTGGCATAACCTTTTCCTCAATACTTCTGTCCTTTCATCCTGGTAAGGTTATTCTGAGATTGGCTCTTCTTAGCTGACGGGTCTGGCGCCAATACTAATCAACTATTGATATCTCATGGCGGTCAAAAATTTATGGTTTCTCCTGCAGGAAATGGGTCTGGGTTGATCCTCACCGTATAACCTACGGTTGGCAAAAGCTGCCTTGTACAAGGGAAAAATTCTTATACCATTCTAGGGTTTATACAAGGTTTGATCGTCGTCTCTCTACTATAGGTAAGTCTATCAGATTTACCATCCCATATAGCAAGGCGAATAATAAGAGTAAGTCGGTATGGTGATCAATCCATCCCGCACCCAAATCATTACCCTGTATACGGTTTAGTGAATCTCACATTCTAACACTTGGTCATCCTCACAAGCATTGCAGAATTTCTCTTGTTGACGAACCAAGTTCGGTTAAATCCATTAATTCTGCAAGCCAAACAAACATCTATCGTTCCTTCACAACCCTCAGGTTTTGCGTAACTCCTATAAGATCGTCTGTCGATAAAATCGTAACTTCTTCCAGGGTTTTTCCTTCAGCAAGAATGTGCTTGCTTCTTGGCAGAATGACTTATTTTTTCTAGGTCAAAATGACTTATATACCAGAAGATGGGCACCGGAGGTGGGCCTGGGTGAGCACAATCCACCAGGGCGCGCCTGGGCTTCCTGGCGCACCCAGGTGGGTTGTGCCCACCTGGTGGGCCCCTCTGGTACTTATTTGCTCCTATATTCTTCATATATTCCATAAAAATTGTCCGTAAAGTTTCAGCTTGTTTGGAGTTGTGCAGAATAGGTAGCCTGACGTACCTTTTTGCTACCTCTTGAGCATGCGTTGGTTTTCCCTTGAAAAGGGAAGGGTGATGCAGCAAAGTTAGCGTAAGTATTTCCCTCAGTTCTTGAGAACCAAGGTATCAATCCAGTAGGAGATAACACGCAAGTCACCTAGTACCTACACAAACAATCAAGAACCTTGCAACCAACACGATAAAGGGGTTGTCAATCCCTTCACAGTCACTCGCAAAAGTGATATCTGATAGAGATAATAAGATAAATATTTTTTGTATTTTGTTGTATAGATTGGAAAGTAAAGATGGAAAAATAGTAAACAGGATGCGATAATAAAAGAGATGCAATATAATAAGAAAGAGACCCGGGGGCCATAGGTTTCACTAGTGGCTTCTCTCATGATAGCATGTAACACGGTGGGTGAACAAATTACTGCCGAGAAAATTGCATAGTTATGAAGATATCTAAGGCAATGATCATGAACATAGGCATCATGTGTGTGTGTCAAGTAGATCAAAACGATTCTGCATCTACTACTATTACTCCACACATCGACCGCTATCCAGCATGCATCTAGAGTATTAAGTTCATAAGAACAGAGTAACGCATTAAGCAAGATGACATGATGTAGAGGGATAAACTCAAGCAATATGATATAAACCCCATCTTTTTATCCTCAATGGCAACAATACAATACGTGCCTTGCTGCCCCTACTGTCACAGGGAAAGGACACCGCAAGATTGAACCCAAAGCTAAGCACTTCTCCCATTGCAAGAAAGATCAATCTAGTAGGCCAAACTAAACTGATAATTCGAAGAGACTAGTAAAGATATCAAATCATGCATATAAGGATTTAGAGAAGAACCAAATAATATTCATAGATAATCAAGTTCATAAACCCACAATTCATCGGATCTCGTCAAACAGACCGCAAAAGAGTATTACATCGAATAGATCTCCAAGAACATCGAGGAGAACTTTGTATTGAGAACCAAAGAGAGAGAAGAAGCCATCTAGCTAATAACTGTGGACCCGAAGGTCTGTGATAAACTACTCACACATCATCGGAGAGGCTATGGTGTTGATGTAGAAGCCCTCCGTGGTCGATTCCCCTTCCGGCAGATTGACAGAAAAGGCCCCAAGATGGGATCTCACGGGTACAGAAGGTTGCGGCAGTGGAAAAGTGGTTTCGTGGCTCCACCTGATGTTTTTAGGGTATAAGAGTATATATAGGCAAAAAAGTACGTCGGTGGTGTCGTGGATCTAAGACTGACAATAGAATGGGGGTAGGTATGAGGAGGCAAGATCCTAGCTATGGCGAAGTTGTACACACGAGTTTTACGAGTTCAGGCCCTTCGCGGAGGAAGTAACAGCCCTAGGTCTCGGTGCCCTGAGGCGGTCGACTGGATTATGTATGTGTGTGTTTACAAGGGGTGCGAACCTTTGTGCCAGTGGAGGGGGGTGGCTTATATAGAGTGCGCCAGGACCCCAGCCAGTCCATGTTACTAAGGGTTTAAGGTACATTAAGAAAGGGGCGTTACTGGTAATGCTAGTAATTAAGTGACATAAATGTCTATTAAGTCTATGAAGTAAACATCCGACCGTTGTCGCGCAGAGTGACTTTAGGTCTTCTGTCCGTCGAGTGATAATTGTTGCGGTCGAGTGACCTTGAATCTTCCGAGTGGAATGACTTGTAGTCGAGTGGATGATGCAATCCCTTGAATGCTTCTAGTTTTAAGATGGCGTCCTAGGGGAGGGTGTCTAGGTCAGACCTATGACCCTACCCTAGGTACATAGCTTCATCATTAGCCCCCGAATGGTTCAGGGCTTGAGTGGAGAAGGAGTTGAGAACACCTCTGATTCAATTTTCGCGCTTCGGAAGCATCTTATTGGGACCAAATGAACAATCATGATGACTTCAACTTCTTTTTCAGTCACCTTGATCCATTCTTGGTTCTGCCGAGTGAACTTTTACTACGATGCTTTGAGTACTGATATGGAAAAAATCTTCCATCTGACAGGTTGCCCTGCTGCTCGCGGATATCGTGGGATTCATATTTTGGGGAAGCGCGTGGGATGGAGGAGGCTGCAGTAACCGGACGGGATTAGGCAAGGCCGCCTCGATCACCACGCCACCTTTTTCGCCACGTACCTCGCGTGCGACTGTTGCAGGATTTGATAGGATCGTCCGGACCCACAGGTCAACCACTCGGAAGCGGCCTCATATAAGGTGCCGGATTGGGGTTTTCTGCACAGTGCGTTCCCATTCTTCTTCTTTCACCTCCGCTCTCTCCACTAGATCCACCTCTACTCCCGACGTCGCTGCTCTATTCGAGTTTTGCCCGAGGCCATGGGGAAGGAGAAGACGGTAGCTCTAGAGCGCACGAAGAAGGCGATGACGAAGGCGAAGGGGAATAAGTCCAGCCGGGGCGGATCTTTGTCGAGGTCCGGCCTGCCGCGCGGCTGGATCCAGGGCGACTGGATTCGGTCAACGATTAGTCAGGACGACATCGACAACCTGGTCGAGGGGGGCTGATTCCCCATGAATCGGCGCGGCTCTCGGAGGGCGAGACCGAACCGCATCCGCGAGAGGGTGAGTGCGTTCTCCTCGCCACCCATGTTGACCATGAATTTTCTTTGCCTGCCCATCCTTTTTCTGAGGCTTCCTGAACTTCTTTGGAGCACAACTCCACCACTTTACTCCCAACACCATCATATATCTCGCTGCCTACGTGTCCATGTGCGAGAACTTCTTAGGTTGTAGGCCACACTGGGGTCTTTTCAAGCACATTTTCACGTGTCGTTCCTAGTCGGTCAAGAAGGCCAACCCGAGTGACTAGAGGACACACGTGATTCAGATGTGCGGGGGTCTTGGGATTCAAATGAGAGGTAAAAGCACTTTCCCAGCCATGATCCTTCCTGAGTCGGTCCGAGGATGGCAGTCGACTTGGTTCTATTGCAAAGACCAGCCGACTCTAGGTCAGTCAACCGGACTTCCTCCTTTCTCCATGGCTCGGGTCGAGAAGCCCTCCTCCTTGAAAGTGATCCCAGAGGAGAAAGCGCAGGTGAAGGTGTTGGTCGAGCGGGTGGTCCAGCTCGTCCGGGGCGGCGTGACCGGTATGGATCTGTTGGAGGTCTTCCTTAAACGACGCATCCAGCCGCTCCAAGCCCATGACCATCCGATGTGGATGTACTCGGGTATTGAGGATTCCACTTGGATCCACCCAGAGGAGGTCGACGAGGACATGGTGGAGAAGTGGTTGAAAAGCATCACTGGCAACAAGGATAACCCCAGGGGGTCCAGGAGAGTCCCTCCATTCAACAACTCACGCCAACCAGACAAGGTCCAACTCTGAATTGCCGAGTGTTCTCTTGATTCATCATGTAATTTCTTGTTGACAACCGAATGATTTTTGTTTTGCTTGTTATCTTTCAGACCCTTACTGAGATGTACTCGATGCCCAACGTGGAGCAGGAGCAGGATCCGGAGGGGGAGGCGAGCGGAGGCGAGAGCGGCGAGTGGCACTCTAATGAAGAGGAGGACGAGGAGAGTGACGACCCGAGTGATGAAGAAGAGGTCGACTCACCTCCTCGTAGAGAAAAACGATCCAAGCACGCTCATGACTCGGCAAACATCCACGAAGCGACCGCACCGACTGGACAGTCATTGAAGCACCCTCGGACATATTCTCCAGTGTCGACTGAGAGGGCACCGAAGCAACCGAAAGCTACACCGTCTCCAGCGCCGAAGGTGCCGAAACAACTGAAAGCTGCGTCATCCAAACCGCCAAAGGCTTTGCCCAAGATCAAAGTGTCATTCCTACTGTCTCTGGGTAATAATCAGACCTGATTCTTTGGTTGACTCAGTGCGATAGATGTGACCGACTGAATATTGAAATTTGCAGAGCTGCTACCTCCGGGACTTCTACCCGCAAGTACGAAGATGAAGAAATGGAAGATGCAGTCACCTCGAACCCAGGTACAACTCTCGTAATCCTGTCTTTGGTTACTTGGTCGATTAAATTCTGACGACTGATCTGGGGTCGACTGATCTCTTTGCAGCCCCTCTCAATATCATTGAGCTTCTAGATGATGACGAGGACGTGTCGCTGAGGCCCGGGAGAAACAAGAAGGCATCAGCTGGCAAGACATCCCAATTGGAACCGACGGTAGAGCCAGTGGCTCAACAACATGAAGATGTGAGCAGGGCTTCTGTTACTTTTTCTGATCCAGTATCGAGTGTACGCCCCACATCGTCAACTGTGCCAGTGCCTGCTTCGGCCGTCCAACTTCATACCTCAGAACTTCAAGTTGATGTGCCTGGACCGTCAGTCCCATTCTTCACCACTCATCACATTCCAGAAAGCCAGGCGGACACCGCTGGAAAACCATTCGCCAGGCTAGCATGATGATGGAGCGGGTGAAGGTGGTGCACGAAAACAGTCAAGCTGCTTACGACACTAGTGTGGCCCTTCGGGCCAATGTCCAAGTAAGTTGGCTTCTGACTGAACTTGTTCAGTTAGGATATGCTACCTGAATACTTTTCTCCGTGCAATCTCTTGTTGTCCTGCACTTCGTATCTGCACACCCACTGGGTGTTTTGACATCTTTGTTGTTTTCACTCTTCCACTCGGTCTAGGCGGACCATGCCGAGTGGAATCTGAACCAGTGGGGGCACGCTAAGTGCACCCACTGGGTCTAGTTCCCGAGTCCGCAATCGGCTGCTGACAGTCAGTTGGGGTCCGAGTACTTCTTTCTCTCTCTGTTTTTTTACTCTTCCACTCGGTCTGGGCGAACCATGTCGAGTGGGATCTGAGCCAGTGGGGGCACGCTAAGTGCACCCACTGGGTCTAGTCCCCGAGACTACTGTAGAATGTTTGATTCTGCAGTAGTCTTAAAGTTTTATTCACTCGGAAGTAAATAATCTTTGATCTTGTTCATTGACATGTCTTTTACTCATTGTAGAAATCATGTGCGCTTCTCTCCAAGTTCGCTGAATTCGAGGAAAAGCAGAGGCAACTCAACCTTGACTTGGAGCTGGTCCAATAGAACTTAAAAAGGCTCAAGATGAAGTTGCTGGTACGGAAGGTAACGGCATGTCGACTGCTTATCTCGACCATCCTTCAAGTTATCCCTTTGTTCTTCTGTTTGACCGAAATGCGTATTTTGCAGAGAAAATGAGGCTGGCTCTGGCGAAGAAGGGCCTCGACCTTGCAGCTGTGCAAAAGGAGGCTCAGGAGAAGACTGCCCTTGCTGACAAAAAGCTGGCTTCGGTCAGAGCGCTAGAGGAGGAAATAACCAAGCTAAAGTCGTCTCTTATTGAATCCAACTGAGAGGCGACTCGTCTGAAGAAAGATAAGGTGACTCTGAACGAGCAACTGGAAAGCATGTCTCGTAGGAGAAACGACTTGGAAGCTTATCTGAAAGCCCTCGCCAAGAAGCTCTTCCTTATGCTCGAAGGTACCTCTTTTTTATCCGACTGATTTACTGTTTTGCAAGTCACTGCGGATCAGTCGACTCATTAACTCCCTGAATCTGCAGAATTCTGCCAAAACTTTGAAGAGGAAACTGGACGGATCGAGACGGGCTTGGATCCTATCCTTTCTCCAGTCGGCGACGAGGCTGCCATGAATGTGCTTTCACTGGAATCTCGCGTTGCTAGCGTTACCAACTATCTTGCTCGCCTGAAGGTGGCGGTGTCGCGCATTGATACATCACTCTAGCCAAGGGCAACGTTTTAGAATGATCTCGAGTCTCTGATGACTCGACTCAATGAGGTTCCTGGTCAAGTGCAGGAATGGAAGAAGTCTTCTGCCCGATGCGGTGCTGACGCGACTTTGTGCTGGTTAGGGTCCACTGCAAAGAAGCTCGGGAAGAGAAGTTGGCGGCGATCAAGGTTGCTAACACCAAAAGACACGACTTGCAATCCTTCATGGAAACTTTCATCGCTGCTGCCACTCAGATCGCTGACGGGATCGATCTGGACGAGTTCGTCGAGCCTGCAAGCCCTCCTCCTGCGAAGTGAACAAACTTGATACCTCGCCTTAAATTTGCCTCGGAATGCCGAGTGATTTTGTAACCGTTAAACTCCTTCGGGCCCAATGCCCGAGTACTTTTGTCTTCGTCCTGGAACTTTTAAGATTCATTCAAACTTGGTTTATCTTCTGAATGTGCTTGCGTTTGCCTTCGAGTGGAACTTGTTCTTCACTCGGAATATTCTTTGAACTTGAGATGCAATTCTGAGGAGGATGTCCCAGTCGACCTCGTCGTCCTTGCGGATAGGGATGGAGCGCATGTTATACTTGCGGTGTCGCTCTGAAGAGAGGGTTGCAGTCAACCTGCACCTCGTCGTCCTTGCGGATAGGGATGGAGCGCACGTTGTACTTGTGACACAACTCAGAGGAGAGGGTTACAGTTGACCTGCACCTCGTCGTCCTTACAGATAGGGATGGAGCACATGTTGTACTTGTGGCACAACTCGGAGGAGAGAGTTGAGTCGACCTGCCCCTCGTCATCCTTGCAAATAGGGATGGAGCACACATTGTACTTGTGGCGCAGCTCGGAGGAGAAGGTTGCAGTCGACCTGCACCTCGTCGTCCTTGCGGATAGGGATGGAGCGCACATTGTACTTGTGGTGCAGCTCCGAGGAGAGGGTTGCAGTCGACCTGCACCTCGTCGTCCTTGCGGATAGGGGTGTTTTTCAAACTTAGGCGAGTACTGGACTGCAGCTAAGCCTCCAAGTGTGAGGGTTGCTCTCACTCG
>NC_041388.1:245868086-246038022 GCF_002162155.2 Triticum dicoccoides
AGGATTTTTCAAACTTAGGCGAGTACTGGACTGCAGCTAAGCCCCCGAGTGAGAGGCTTGCTCACCACTCGATAGGATTTTTCAAACTTAGGCGAGTACTGGACTGCAGCTAATCCTCCGAGTGAGAGGCTTGCTCACCACTCGATAGGATTTTTCAAACTTACGCGAGTACTGGACTGCAACTAAGCCTCCGAGTGAGAGGCTTGCTCACCACTCGGTAGGATTTTTCGAACTTAGGTGAGTACTGGACTGCAGCTAAGCCTCCGAGTGAGAGGCTTGCTCACCACTCGGTAGGAATTTTTAAACTTGGGCGAAATGGATTCGCAGCTAAGCCCCCGAGTGAGAGGCTTGCTCATCACTCGGTAGGATTTGTTAAACGTAGGCGAAATGGATTCGCATCTAAGGCACCCACTGGGGGATTTAGAACATACAAAAAAGGAAGAACGATCATTTACGAGACTATAAAACTGTGTCTTTGATAATCAAACTAAAGGGTATTTCTTATTACATCTCAAAAGTCTAAATGCTTAAGTGTAAAAGGGGCGGAGCAACTCCGCATTCCAAGCGCGTGGCTCATCTTTCTTATGCTCGACGTTGTAGAGGTGGTACGCTCCATTGTGGAGCACTCTGGTGATGATGAAAGGACCTTCCCAAGTAGGGGCGAGCTTGTGTGGTTTCTGTTAATCCACTCGAAGAACCAAATCTCCTTCCTGAAATGCTCGACCTCTCACGTTTCTGGCGTGGAATCGATGCAGGTCTTGCTGATAAATGGTCGATCGGATCAGAGCCATCTCTCTTTCCTCTTCCAGGAGATCAACTGCGTCTTGCCGAGCCTATTCTGCTTCATCTTCTGAGAAGAGCTCGACTCTGGGTGCATTGTGAAGCAAGTCACTCGGAAGCACAGCTTCAGCTCCATAGACTAAGAAGAATGGAGCACAGCAAATCACTCGGGTCTGCATTCTTCTGGTATTCTTGCATTTCGACTGCCGCCATTTGTGCATCGACAATTTTTGAGCCCTTCTAGAAGCACTCTTCTGCTTTTTGTCGATTGCCAGTGATAGTGATCACTCCTCTGGGACCAGGCATTTTCAATTTGAGGTACACGTAACACGGTCGATCCATGAAACGTGCATAGGAAGGCCTACCCAGAATGGCATGATAAGCACTCTTGAAATCCACTACTTCAAATGTCAACTTTTCTTTGCGGTAATTCTTGGAATCACCGAAAACCACATCAAGGGCAATCTGGCCAAGTGACTCAGCCTTCTTGCCGGGTATAACACCATGGAAACTCATATTACTTTCGTTGAGTTTGGACATCGGAATAACCATTCCCTTCAAGGTTTCAGCATAAAGGATATTCAGGCCGCTACCACCATCCATCAGCACTTTAGTCAGTCGAGTTCCTTCAACAACTGGGTCGACCACCAACTCTTGCCTCCCAGGGGTGGCTATACGTGCTGGATGATCAGACTGGTCGAATGTGATGGCAGTCTAGGACCAATTCAAATAACTTGGTGTTACCGGAGCAACCATGTTCACTTCCCTGTTGATAACTTTCAATCGACTTTTGCTCTCAACATCGGCAAAAATCATCAGAGTGGAGTTGACATTGGGAAAACTGTCAACATCCTCTTCCTTGTCCGACTCCTTTTCCTTCTCCTTGGGCTGCTTCTCTCGGAATTGCTGGATCAGGAGTCGACACTGCCGAGTGGTGTGTTTGGGATAAATCAAATTACCCTCTTCATATTTCTTGGTCTAAATGTGACATGGCAAATCAAACACATCATTTTCGTCTTGATCTTTCACTTTCTTGGGATTCCAGGGCCCCTTGGGCTTCCCCTTGAACTTTCCTTGAGCCGCAACTAAGGCTTCACCAGGAGCAACTGGCTCGGCCTTACGCTTCTGTTTCCGATTGGAAGTACCTCCACCGGTGTCCAGGGCGACTGCTTTGTGGTTGCCACTTCGGAGTCGATCTTCCTCTTCACCGTTAGCGTATTTGGTGGCGATCTCCATCATCCGAGTCAGAGTCATATCTCCTGTCCGACCGAATTTCAGATTCAACTCGTGATACTTAACGCCTTCCTTGAAGGCACAAATTGCTTGGTGATCTGACACATTGTCCACCGTATGGTGTCACGTGATCCATCTCTGGATATAGTCTCTCAAGGTTTCATTCGGTTTCTGTACACAACACTGCAATTCTATCAACCTTGCTGGTCACTTGCAAGTACCCTCAAAAGTTCTAACAAACACTCTGGCGAGTTCCTCCCAACTGTATATGCTACCAGGCGCTAACTGGTTCAGCCACGCCTTGGCCGAGCCTTCCAACATGAGAGGAAGATGTTTCATTGCCACTTCATCATTTCCACCACCGATTTGTACAGCCACTCGGTAATCTTCAAGCCAAGTGTCAGGCTTAGACTCACCGGTGAACTTGCTGACTCCAGTCGCTAACCTGAAGTTGGGAGGAATCACTGCGGCCCTGATGGCTCTGCTGAAACACTCGGGACCTGTCGTGGAACTTTCATGGCAGATGTCCTAGCAAAAGGACTTAGTCATAGGGCCATCGCAACTAGGAAGCTTAAAGGGGTTAATCGGGACAAAGGACACGAGAGGTTTTATACTAGTTCGGCCCCTTACGATGAAGGTAAAAGCCTACATCTAGTTGTGTTGGAATTGCTGGGGTTTGGATCACCAAGAGGCTAATCCACCGGCTTGGTTATTGATCTCTTGTTTCTTGCCCTAAGCCGCCACCGGGTCGTCCCCTTATATACACGGGTTGACGCCTGGCGGCCTACCGAGTCCCGGCCGGCTCATGAAGCGTGTCTGGCTCGGTGACTTCTTTTACATGCCTTTCCTTACAAGTCTTTCCTTACATACGGTGGTTTACAATATTGGGCCTTAAGCCGCCTCTGGGCTTAGGCCTTCTATAAGCCTTAATAAACTATCGCCTTGAATGTTTACTGGGCTTCTTTGTGACCCGTCATTGGGACTGACCCGACCCCTCCTGGGCGGGTAATAACTGATAGCTATATCCCCAACATTAGGCCCCAGGTTGACTTTGAACTTTGTTCTTTGTCAATCTTCAATACTTAGAAAAAAATCCATCTTCCTTTCTTCGCAGAAATTTTTATAACCCTCCATGACGTCATTTCTTGAAAACACAAAAAACTATTATGGCGTCATCTCTCTACGGATCTTTATTCTTTAATGCCTTTCGAGAATCGAGGCGTCCGTTTAGTTGGATAATCCTTATTCGGGTCTCCTTGATTTTTGCGCCCGCCTGTTCGCTTATCCCCTTATAAATAGGCACGCCCCGGTCTTTCTCATTCTTCTCTCTTCTTCATCCTCCTCCTATAGCAACCTCCACTGCTGCTCAAGCTCCGCCGATGCCAAAGAGCACCTCACCTCCTCGACTTCGGCCGCTGCATCGACCGGAATTAGTCCAGAAAAACGGCGACGACCTTCCGCGGAAGATCTGTGGCTGTAAGCGTTTCCCTTCTTGCTCCTCAGATCTGCATTAGGGTTTTCTAGGTTTCTGCATGTTCTTCGTAGTTCATCGCAGTTTCTCCGTAGTTCTTCCACTGCAGCCTCTTCTTGATCCCAAAAGAGATATATGCTTGTGCGGTAGTTGTTTTGTGCCTACTCTTGACACTAGTAGATCCCTTTTCCCACTATAAAGGCCTCATTAGGACTCACAAACTCATCTGCGCTAAACTTTTAGGTCTAGAATTTTTTCCATTTTGAATATCCATTTGATCTGGAATAATATCAAGCAATTAGGAAACTTGTTTGTCTCAACACTTAGCCGAATCTGCTTTCTCAAATATCTGTAGTCATGGCGGCTTATTGCGCCGCCTTACTTTTCCTTATATGACATTAGCCCTTACTTAAGCCGCCATTACTCCCCTATACCATCATCACTTAATTTCACCATTATCATTGAATTAAGCTGGCATGTAGCTTTCTTTTCAGTTCGTCTTTTGAACATCATGCCGACCAAAGCACCGACTGTCTGCAACTGGGGTTCCCTCAATAGTTACTGAGGACAATCTGAAGGAATTCTATACCATAGGTTTTTTGCCAGGGAAGAATGTTATGTCTTACCGTGCACCTGACCCGGATGAGGAACGGCCCAATCCAAAAGATGGTGAAGTTATCGTCTTTTCTGATCACATGAACCGTGGCTTTTCCCCACCCGGCTCAAAGTTCTTCACAGATGTCCTCCATTTTTTCAAACTCCACCCTCAAGACATCGGGCCTAATTCCATATCCAATATCTGCAACTTCCAAGTTCTCTGCGAGGTGTACCTTCAAGAAGAACCGACTGTGGAACTCTTTAGAGAGTATTTTTATCTCAACCGCCAGAACGAGTGCACCAATGGCCCTAGCTTGGAACTTGGAGGTATCTCAATTCAGCGTCGACAGGGCGCCGTCTTCCCCCTAATAGTCTTGCCGAGTCATCCCAAGGAATGGAATCAGACTTGGTTCTATTGTCAAGACACTTCACCAACAAATGAGAAGCCTCTCCCGGGTTATCGCGCAAAGCGTCTTGACTCCAAGTTTGCACTCCTGACAAACTCACTGCCACCGAACGCAAGAAGTTGATTCCATCCATTAAAAGGATTAACGCTTTATTGGGGAACGGCTTAACCGGAGTTGACTTGACCAGTTGCTGGGTTGCGTGGTGGGTCATCCCTCTAATCCGCTGATCCAAATTGATGTATGAATATGGTGGAGGCCCAAATGACTCTCTTCGTCACAACTCCGTTCAATTAACTGAAGAAGATATTATTTCAATGTCAACCCTTCAAGTGAACGGCAAATACGAAGACTGCAATAAAGTTGGGTTAAACCCCTTCTGCAAGCTTAACCCGGTGCCAGAGGTAAAGAACCTCTGCTCTCTTCCTCTTTGTATTTTTCTCAGCTATTTTAAATACCTGCATGACCTTTTATCTTGCTTATTTGTTTATAGGCCAAATCTGATTTCTGGAAAGCCAAGTACGACCACGAAGCTGCCAAGAAAGCCAGAGCCACCGCCATAACCGCCAAGAAGACGACCCAGAAATATAAGAAGAAGAAGAAGAAGAGCACCGCTGAGGATCTGTTGAAGCTTGACGATGATACTTCTGAGTCGGAGGTAGCCCTTGACTCCCTTGGCCAGCTTTTTAATAATCTTATTAACACTGATCATTGCCAGGACAACACGGGGGCCAGTCAGGCCATGGAAGAAGAGGTAACTATTTCCTCTGACTCAGCCCATTTGCCAAGACAGAAACTTCGAGTCGTAACCCGGAAAGTAAGGTTTTCACACCCTTTGGCTTATCTGGACTCTCATTTTCTTTTGAAAAAGCAGCAACATGAGAGCCGCCGTCAGGCCCGGAATGACGATGAACCGCCTTCCGTTCTTCAACAAACTCCTCAAAAACACCCGAATGAGGTTTATGTCTTCGTCTTTTACTTTTCATTAATGGATCTTCTCCCTTGCATTACTAACTTTATTTTTATCTTTGCAGGAGGTGTCTCGCTCTTCTGGTGACTCATCTCAAACTCAATTCCTGTCCTTTAAGACTGCCCCTGGGTAAGAAAGAAATTATCTTTCCTCCGTGTCTTTCAAACTGCTTCTTTATACTAACTGTTTCATAACATCTTTCTTAGTGGCCAAGCCAAGTCCAAGAAGACCAAGGTGACTAAGCCAGCGGAAGAACCGTCAGTCCTTGCACCTGAACCGGCCATGCCACCTTCTCCCCCTCAAACTGAAGCACCAGAAGACTCGGCTGCCAATGCTCAATCAGATCCTCCTGATCCGTCAGCTGACGATACCATCGTTAACCCTTCTGCTACCGGACCATCCAGCTCGGCCAACCCGCCATCACCGTCTGTCCAGGACGTTCTGATCACTGGAAGCCGCTTTGTTGAGCCGGGGAATCCCACCGTGTTGGCTCGTCACACCGCTAAACAAGAGGCCCTGGAGAGACAGAAAGTGCGTTTTGACATTTCTCATTATAGCCATCTGAACGCCAATGACATATTGTCCGGCTATCTCAGCCATGTGCACTCCAGCCATGACTCGAAAATCGAAATGGTCAAGCAGTTGCAGCTGAAGTATGAGGTATGCTTTTCTGGCTTAGTTATATTCTACCAGCCCCCAAGTCTGTAGATTATGATAAAACCTGAATGATTTGTAGACTTATGATATAGGCTAAAGCTTTATCTTTAGATTTTTCTGAAGTCCAATAAAGTAGAATAAACTTCACCTGTAGTCCCCAAGGGCCGGTTCACTTGATCATAAATGAGCTGGTACTTTTAATTTCATAACTGTCTTGTGCCGAACCCATTCAAATATTGTAATCCAGCTTAATCTTGAGAGACTTTCTGAATATTATGCATTAGCCCCCAAGTGCCAAGTGTTGTTACTTTGTAAGGTACTTGGGACTTGAAATATGTTAGAGTCATAAGAAATTGTTTTGGCATACATTAGCCCCCAAGTGTCAAGTGGTTTTGCAGTGCAAAGTACTTGAGGCTTGAATGTTGACTCTTGAACTTTAATTTAAACCTTGACACACATGTGTATGTTTTGTAGAACGCCCTATCTGAATTGGGTTCGCAATTAACTGATGCCTAGACCCAGCTGGCGGATCAGGAGACAGAAATCTTCAATTAAGTCTTGCTGAGACGGAAAAATTGAGAACCAGCTTGACTGTCAAGAAGAAAACCTGGGCTGAAGAGAAGACACTGCTGACACAACGCACTGAAAAAGCTGAAGCAGCTCTTGAGGAGGTTACTACGGAGCAGACCGGCTTAAAGAACCGGGTGTCTCAAATGGTTTCCGCTATCTTTGGTAAGCCATCTGTACTGATCTTTTTCACCTTCTTGTGACTCGGAATATAAACCGCATGCTGACCCCTTGTTTGAAAAATTATGTGCAGGACCGCGAAGCAAGAACCTGAACCAGGATAACATGATGAAACTGAAGGCGGTCTATACCTTAGTGGAGCAGTTGTACACTGGTGCTCAATGAGCACTTGCTGCTATCTCTCCCGCCAATCAAGGACCCAACCGGCTCAGTGATGTCTTGAAGAAATTGTCAATCTTACCCGCCAGGTTCCAAGAGGTCAAACGATCCTGCGCTAGAGCCGGAGCTTTGATTGCTCTGAGCCGTTCCAAGGCTTGGGTGCCAGATCTAGACCCGGTGGATGTAGCTAGGGGGTACCCGACTGTAAAGGAAGACGGGTCTCTCTTTGAGCAAGATGACTTCATGGCTTGCGTGTGGGGAGTTCGACCTCAAGCTACCATCCTTGAAGATGAAACCAATATTGACAAATATCAGCCGGGTTTTGATTTGGAGAATAAGAAGATGGCGACCCCTTCTTATAAGGTAACAGACCTTATTCCGCTGGTTCGTCAACACACGTTTGCTCCAGAGGTTGATCCGGCTGGCTTGATTGATGATGAATCAGAGTTCGTTGCCGTGAACGGCTTTGACTGGTCCAATCCTAGCTTTCAATTGACAAATGGAGGTGAACCGGCGAGGGAAGAGTGAGAACCATCTTTGTGGGCTTTAAGAAGCCTTGTAATAGAATTAGCTTTGAAACACTGCATATTTTTCCTATGCCATCGTGCATAAGATGCCGTTTGTGACTCTGTGCTTCTTGATGTCAATATATGCGTCACATTCATGGTTATCTTTGTAATATTTCCGCTCTGTTCCTGTATAAAAAGGAAACACTTGCTTGGCGGTTTAACATCGAAGGGTCAGAATACCCGGTTCATGACCAAAAGTTTTATCATAGTAGACAAATTGAACTAAACGTGAAAATAAACATGGTTGAAATAATCTGGGAGTAACACATAAGGAAACTGTTCATAAACAATAGTCATACATGTATCTTTGACCTTTGAACCACCAGTTTATATGACCCGGGTGATGAGGCTGACGATCCAGTCCTTTTTTGAGAAGTCAATGCTTCTGAATGCCTGATGATTCTTATGCCTTGGCGGCTTATTGTCAAATAGTCAAGCCGGCGAAAAGACCATGTTGATTGTTTAAAATTAAGACAATAAAAGACCAATAAGACAAAATACCAGGTGGCAAACAATATAAATAACCTTGTAACTAAAGGTTGGGGGTTTCTGATATGAATACTATCAGTAAACCGGACCAAAGGGGTTAAGCTAAGATTCAAATACGATCAAATAGCCCCCAGTGGCTTTGGCGTTGCGCCGATCAAGAGGGTACCGACAGCTATGTTCTCTTTGGTTCGAATACGACCTATGTTTGAACAGGAAACCCCCAAATGATCTTGAGAGGTTTTTAACAACCCTGATTCGAATACGATCCAAGTCGGACCCAAAAGGGGTTAAGCTATGATTCGGATACGATCAAGAAGCCCCCCCGGTGAGTTTGGCTTTGGGCCGATCAAGAGAGTTATGACAGCTATGTTCTCTTTGGTTTGAATACGAACTATGTTTGAACAGGAAGCCCCCAAGTGATGTTGATGTTTAAGCTAGATTCGAATACGATCACAAGCCGGACCAAAAAGGTTAGACTTGATTCAGATATGATCAGCTCCTTAATAGTCATTTTAAATACTAAAAGAGTAAAGATATATAATCTTTCAAAAGGAAAAGGACAGAGGTCCTGCTTTATTACTTATCATAGTATATACAACGTCAAAGTATGTACATGATGAGAGCCGATGGCTCAGGTGTAGTACGGCCGAAGTTGAGCAATGTTCCACGGCCGACGGGTCTCCTCCTCCGACTTACGTGAGTCTGTGTGCTCTCGAACGTCAATGAGGTAATATGACCCATTGTTTAAGTTCTTGCTGACCACAAAGGGTCGTTCCCAAGGTGGGGATAGCTTGTGTGCATCTGACAGATCCTGGATGAGCCAGAGCACCAGGTCACCTTCTTGAAAAGTCCTGGACTTAACCCGGCGGCTGTGATAGCGGCGCAGGTCCTGTTGATAAATTGCTGATCGAGCCGCTGCTAAGTCTCTTTCCTCATCTAATAAGTCAAGTGCATCCTGTCTGGCTTGTTCGTTATTAGCTTCAACATAAGCCGACACACGAGGCGAGTCATGATGGATGTCACTAGGTAGCACTGCTTCCGCTCCATAAACCATAAAGAAGGGTGTATAACTCGTAGATCTGTTATGGATGGTGTTAATACTCCATAATACCGAGGGTAACTCCTCTACCCAGCAACCCGGCGTCCGTTGTAAGGGAACCATGAGCCGGGGTTTGAGACCTTTTAAGATTTCCTGATTTGCTCTCTCAACCTGCCCATTAGATTGAGGGTGAGCTACAGAAGAAACATCAAGCCTGATATGCTCACGTTGACAGAACTCCTCCATAGCCCCTTGGGATAAATTAGTGCCATTGTCAGTGATAATGCTGTGTGGAAAACCAAAGCGAAAGATCACCTTTTTCATGAACTGAACTATTGTGGCTGCATCACACTTACTCACTGGCTCCGCCTCAACCCACTTTGTGAATTTGTCGACTGCTACTAAAAGATGTGTCTTTTTATCTTTAGACCTTTTGAAAGGTCCAACCATGTCAAGCCCCCAAACCACAAACGGCCAGGTGATTGGAATCATCCGCAACTCTTGAGCCGGCACATGTGCTCGCCGTGCAAATTTTTGACATCCATCACACCTACTAACCAGATCCTCTGCATCAGCGTGAGTCGTTAACCAATAAAAACCATGACGAAAAGCTTTGGCCACAAGAGACTTTGACCCGGCGTGATGACCACAATCCCCTTCATGGATTTCACGAAGTATCTCTTGGCCTTCTTCAGGAGAAACACACCGCTGAAACGCTCCAGAGACGCTGCGATGGTATAACTCTCCGTCAGAAATCGTCATTGACTTGGACCGCCGGGTTATCTGTCGGGCCAAGGTCTCATCCTCTGGCAACTCGCCCCGGGTCATGTAAGCCAAGAATGGTACTGTCTAATCTGGGATGATGTGAAGAGCCGCCACCAATTATGCCTCCGGGTCAGGAACGGCCAAATCTTCCTCTGTAGGTAACTCAACAGACGGGTTATGCAAAACATCCAAAATGGTGTTAGGTGGCACCGGCTTACACTAAGACCCCAACCGGCTTAGAGCATCTGCCGCTTTGTTCTTCCTACGGTCAATGTGTTCCACCTGATAACCTTTAAAATGTCCTGCAACAGCATCGACTTCACGGTGATAAGCCGCCATGAGAGGGTCCTTGGAATCCCACTTGCCTGATACCTGTTAAGCCACCTAATCTGAATCGCCAAGACACCGGACCCGGCTCAGGCTCATCTCTTTGGCCATTCGAAGACCATGGAGCAACGCTTCATACTCTGTTGTGTTGTTAGTACAAGGAAACATCAGTTGCGGCACATAACAAAACTTGTCACCTCGAGGGGAAGTTAAAACAACTCCAGCCCTCGAGCCTTCCAATTGTCTGGACCCATCAAAGTGAATCGTCCAATATGTGTTGTCTGGTTTCTCTTCTGGCATCTACATCTCTGCCCAATCATTAATAAAGTCAACCAGCGCTTGAGATTTGATCGCAGTACGTGGTACATACTTCAACCCATGAGACCCAAGTTCAATGGCCCACTTGGCGACTCGTCCAGTGGCTTCTCTATTTTGAATAATGTCTCCCAACGGAGCAGAGCTAACCACATTGATTGGGTGACCCTGAAAGTAATGTTTGAGATTCCGGCTTGCCATGAACACCCCATATACAAGTTTCTGCCAATGTGGATATCTCTGTTTAGACTCAATCAACACCTCATTGACGTAGTAAACCGGCCGTTGGACCGGATGTTCCTTGCGAGCCTCCTTGTGTTCCACCACAATCACCACACTAACAACTCGTGAGTTAGCGGCTACATATAACAATAGCGGCTCTTTCTCAACCGGAGCAGCAAGAACCGGTGGCTCAACAAGTTGTTTCTTTAGATCCTCAAAGGCAAAGTTTGCAGCATCACTCCAAACAAAATCATCCATCTTTTTCATCATCTGATACAAAGGCATCGCCTTCTCCCCTAACCGGCTTATGAACCGACTCAAAGCAGCGACGCGACCCGCCAGCCGTTGAACGTCATTGATGCACACCGGTTTGGCCAGAGAGGTGATTGCCTTAATTTTCTCCAGGTTAGCTTCAATACCTTTGTTAGATACCAAAATCCCAAGAGTTTGCCAGCGGGGATTCCAAAAACACACTTAGCCGGGTTAAGCATCATCTTGTAGACCCGGAGGTTATCAAAGGTCTCCTTCAGATCTGTTGCTAAGGTTTCCTCTTTTCTGGACTTCACCACTATATCATCCACATAAGCATGAACATTGCACCCAATCTGATTGTGAAGGCAATTCTGCATACACCGTTGATAAGTCGCCTGGGCACTCTTAAGCCCAAAAGGCATAGACACATAGCAGAAGGCTCCAAACGGAGCAATGAAGGTTGTCTTCTCTTGGTCCTTAACTGCCATTTTAATCTGATGATAACCTGAATAAGCATCCAGAAAACTCAAACGCGCGCAACCCGCCGTAGCATCAATGATCTGATCAATACGAGGGAGAGCAAAAGGGTCAGCTAGACAAGCTTTGTTTAAATCGGTGTAATCCACACACATACGCCAGGTGCCATTCTTCTTGAGTACAAGCACTGGGTTGGCCAACCACTCTGGGTGAACAACTTCCACAATGAACCCGGCCTCCAAGAGCCGGCCCACCTCTTCTCCAACGGCCTTGCGCCTTTCCTCGTTAAACCGCTGGAGAAACTGTCTGACCGGCTTAAACTTCGGATCAATATTGAGAGTATGCTCAGCAATTTCTCTCGGGGCACCCGGCATATCAGAAGGTTTCCATGCAAAGATGTCCCGGTTCTCATAGATGAACTCGATGAGCGCGCTTTCCTATTTTGGGTCCAAGTTGGCACTGATGATGAACTGCTTGGATGAGTCGTCGGGCACAAAATCAACCATCTTGGTGTCATCTGCTGATTTGAATTTCAACACCGGCTCATGCTCCGTTGTTGGCTTCTTTAACGATGTCATGTCTGCCGGGTCAACATTATCTTTATAAAACTTTAACTCCTCTGTTGCACAAACAGACTCAGCATACGCAGCATCTCCTTCTTCACACTCCAGGGCTATTTTCCGGCTTCCATGCACTGTAATGGTGCCCTTATAACCCAGCATCTTGAGCTGTAGATATACATAACACGGCCGAGCCATGAAATTGGCGTAAGCCGGCCGTCCAAACAGAGCATGATATGGGCTTTTGATCTTAACCACCTCAAAAGTTAACTTCTCTGCCCTGGAATCATATTCATCCCCAAAGGCTACTTCCAGTTCAATCTTACCAACTGGGTATGCCGATTTGCCAGGTGCAACACCGTGAAAAATAGTGTTGGATTGCTTAAGACTCTTATCAGTCAACCCCATCCGACGAAACGTCTCATAGTAGAGGATGTTGATGCTACTACCTCCATCCATGAGCACTTTAGTGAATTTATATCCACCAACCTGAGGTGCCACTACCAAAGCTAAGTGACCCGGATTGTCAACCCAGGGGGATGATCTTCTCTGCTCCACACAATAGGTTGTTCAGACCACCTCAAATAACGTGGTATCGCCGGCTCAACAACATTGATAGACCTCTTATGAAGTTTCTGGTCCCTCTTGCATAAACTAGTGGTAAATACATGGTATTGCCCACTATTCAACTGTTTTGGGTTGCTCTGATATCCGAACTGTTGTTGCTGACTGCCTTGGCTAGGTTGTTGATTGTAACCTCCCTGGTTACTTGTATGGCCTTGACCGTGAAAACCGCCTCCACCTGAACCGGCGCTCGGGCCATGAAAGCCGCCTCCGCCTGAACTTCCGCCAGGCCCGTGACTTCCATCAAATGCGTTTGAATTTTTAAATGCCTTCATGATCGTACAGTCCTTCCACATATGGGTTGCTGGCTTCTCCGGGTGCCGTGTCTTGGGCAAGGTTCATTCAATAGTTGCTCGAGGGTGGGACCTGACCCGCCTGACCGAGGGGGTTGCCTACCCTTGCGCTGTTGATTGTTGCCCTGTGTATTGGTGTTAGCCAAAAATTCGTCAGCCTTATGTTTATTACCTCCTTGATTTGCCGGGTTATGCTGGTGACCCTTGCCATTGCCGTTCTTCTTTCCCTTCCCTGTTTTCTCCTCATCAGACAAGGGATCCTTGGTATTGTCAGAATCAGCATACTTGATCAGAGCCGCCATCAACTGGACCATGTCATTGCAGTCACGCTTGAGCCGCCCTAGCTTCTGCTTCAGAGGTTCAAAATGGCAATTTTTCTCCAACATTAAGACTGCCGAACCAGCATCCATCTTATCAGATGAATGTATTATCTCCTTGACCCGACGCACCCAATGAGTTGTGGACTCCCCTTCCTCTTGCTTACAATTAGTCAGGTCCACGATTGACATAGGTTGCTTACATGTGTCTTTGAAGTTTTGAATGAAACGGGCCTTCAACTCTGCCCATGAGCCAATGGAATTGGGCGGCAACCCTTTCAACCAAGTGCGAGTCGTTCCATCCAACATCATGGTGAAGTACTTAGCCATTGCTGCATCGCTGACCTCCAAAAGCTCCATTACCATCTCGTAACTCTCAATCCATGCCCCAGGCTGCAAATCGGCCGTGTAGTTAGGCACTTTACGAGGCCCCTTGAAGTCCTTATGTAAGCGCTCATTACGTATAGCCGGCACCAAGCAAGGAACGCCTCCGGTCCTTGTGGCTACTCCTGCCTCAACAGAGGTTGCTGGGTTGAAACGCCCTTGATGCGGCTGTATCTCCCACGTGTCGAAGCACGACTTAGAGGCATAACCGCATTGAAAGCAATGTCGCAAGTGAGGTAATCTTCACACAACCCATGTAATACATAGGGGGAAAAGATACATAGTTGGCTTACAATTGCCACTTCACACAATACATGAATAAAGCATTACATTCATCCAGATAAAATCAAGGTCCGACTACGGAACCAAAATAAAAGAAGACTACCCCAAATGCTACACAGATCCCCAATCGACCCCAACTGGGCTCCACTACTGATCAACTGGAAACGGAACAACACAAAGAACGAGATCTTCATAGAGCTCCGCCTTGAGCTCGGTCGCGTCACCTGCACGGTTCAACGGCACCTGCAAGCTGGTTTTGGAAGTATCTATGAGTCACAGGGACTCAACAATCTCATACCCTCGCGATAAAGACTATTTAAGCTTATAGGAAGGGCAAAGGTATGATGTGGAGCTGCAGCAAGCGACTAGCATATATGGTGGCTAACATACGCTAATGAGAGCGAGAAGAGAAGGCAAAAGCACGGTCGAGAAACTATGATCAAGAAGTGATCCTAGTACAACCTACGTCAAGCATTACACCAACACCGTGTTCACTTCCTGGACACCGCCGAAAAGAGACCATCACGGCTACACACATGGTTGATGTGTTTTAATTAAGATCAACTTCGGGTTTTCTACAACCGGACATTAACAAATTCCCATCTGCCCATAACCGCGGGCACGGCTTTCGAAAGTTCAAATCCCTGCAGGGGTGTCCCAACTTAGCCCATGACAAGCTCTCACGGTCAATGAAGGATATTCCTTCTAGCGGGAAGACTCGATCAGACTCGGAATCCCGGTTACAAGACATTTCGACAAGGTAAAACAAGACCAGCAAAGCCGCCCGATGTGCCGACAAATCCCGATAGGAGCTGCACATATCTCGTTCTCAGGGCACACCAGATAGGTCAAGCTACGAGTAAAACCAACCCTCGAGTTGCCCCGAGGTGGCCCCGCAGGCTGCCCGTTTCGGACCAACACTCAAAGGAGCACTGGCCCAAGGGGGTTTAAAATAAAGATGGCCCTCGGGCTCGCGAAAACCCAAGGGAAGGTTATAGGTTGTTAGTGCAAATGGTAAAACCAAGGTTGGGCCTTGCTGGAGGAGTTTTATTCAAGGCGAACTGTCAAGGGGTTCCCATTATAACCCAACCACGTAAGGAACGCAAAATCCGGGAACATAACACCGATATGACAGAAACTAGGGCGGCAAGAGTGGAACAAAACACCAGGCATAAGGCTGAGCCTTCCACCCTTTACCAAGTATATAGATGCATTAATTAAATAAGAGATATTGTGATATCCCAACAAAATATCCATGTTCCAACAAGGAACAAACTACAATCTTCACCTGCAACTAACAACGCTATAAGAGGGGCTGAGCAAAGCGGTAACATAGCCAAACAACGGTTTGCTAGGACAAGGTGGGTTAGAGGCTTGACATGGCAATATGGGAGGCATGATAAGCAAGTGGTAGGTATCGTAGCATAGGCATAGCAATAGAGCGAGCGTCTAGCAAGCAAAGATAGAAGTGATTTCGAGGGAATGGTCATCTTGCCTGAGATCCCGCAAGGAAGAAGATGAGTCCATGAAGAAGACAAACGGACGTAGTCGAACGGATCCTCACACACACAACATTATCGGAACTAACCCAAAGAAGCAACACCGGAAAGAAGCAAACAACATGGTAAACAACCATCACATAATCATGGCATGATGCACAACCAAGTATGATGCATGTCCGGTTTAATGAGGCATGGAATGGCAAAGTGCACAAGCAAAACTACAAGTTAAGTGGAGCTCAATATGCAACTCGTTGCATATTGATGGAACACCACATTCAAGTTGTTTAGTTCGATCTCGTTTATGTACCCAATAATATTAAATGTTTATTAACATGGCAAGAGGTGAAGCATAAATAAACTAACTATCTAGTCAAGTTTAAATGAGGTCGGAAATAAACAAACAACAATTCCGGAAATCCCCACATGCATATTTATGGATTTGGTAATGTTCTTCCCTAAACCATATTTTAGGGTTGTTAAACATGCAAGAAGAGCGCACCATGTTAAATGACGCATTTTTCTACCCCATTTACATATAAATTTTATTAAATTCATAGCTACGGTTAATTAGTTATGAAATATTTCATTTTAACATGGCATTTAAGCAAGATTAAACAAACAGCAGGTTTAAACATTTTAAACATGGATGAAAATTGCATATTATGAAACTAGATGAAATTCTAAGCATTTTTCATATATAAAACATTTTAATACGATGCACGGTTATTTAAATATGAGCAATGCAAGATGATGGCATTCCCTGTAATATGCAAAAGAAATTAAAACAACAGGGAACACGGGCTGGGCCAACCACTCTCAATGACGAGAGGGCCCAGGGTGCTGAGCTGGTAGGAGTGTGGGTGTGGAGAGGGGCGTGTGGACAGAGAGGATGATGAGTGGGCATTCCCTGTAATATGCAAAAGAAATTAAAACAACAGGGAACACGGGCTGGGCCAACCACTCTCAATGACGAGAGGGCCCAGGGTGCTGAGCTGGCAGGAGTGTGGGTGTGGAGAGGGGCGTGTGGACAGAGAGGATGATGAGTGGGGCTCTACGGTGTGTGTGTGTGTGTGTGTATGGCAGGTGGGACGCATCTGTCATCCTCACGCATATTGCAAAAAAAGGGGGGAATCAAACCGCGCCCGCGGGGATCGAACCCGGGTCTCCCTGGTGCGGGCATGCGTGGTCAACCACTGCGCTACTGAGGGCGGGTGTGCATGGAGTGGGCGCCTGGTTCCTTTTGAACCAGAGCCAGAAAGCCGAGCCTTTTGCCATGACAACACAGAAAATCACCAGCGCCGGCAGTGACGAGCTAGACGGCGACGGCTTGCAATGCAGAGCCACGGCGGGCGTGCGGAATGGGGTATAGATATGTGTGTGTGTGTGCATGTGCATGCGGACCAACTGCAGGGTGTGCGCGCGCAAGTTCTCTCGAGGACGAGCTCGTGCTCACCTCGGGCGATGGCGAGGTTTCGGGTAGGAGTTGGGCGAGGCCCTGAGCATGTGCGCGAATGGACGCGAGGCACTGACATTGCTGCATGCGTGTGGTGAAGAACACTAGGGATCCGGAGCAGAGCGATGCACGGGCAACTACGAACATGAAAGGAAGCACCAGCCTTGGCCGGAGCATGGAGTACGCGGCATTGGCAGGGACGTAACGACATCTACGGGGCTCGATGCGCGACGGGACGGAGCAGGGAGGGGAAGCTGCTCACCTAGTGCCCCCAGGACATGAAGACGAGGCAGAAGGCATGGCAGAGACGACGCAAGGGCGCGCGGAACTTGGCGGTCTTCGGGTCCGTGAAGAAGAGGGAGGAGACAGGTCGGAGAGGTCGATCCAGAGGCCGTGGCGGTGCGGGCGTGGTGGCAAGGGACGAAGAGGGACTTGGCGTTCCTCTCCATGACTGCCGAGGGGGTAGGAGGCATGGCGACGAGCTACCCTGAGCTCGAGCTCAAGCTCGGCTGGAGCATGGTGGGCAGGGCGATGGCATGGGCGTGGAGGCTCACCTCGCGGCGGAGAGTGGAGAAGGGGAGGGGGGTCGGTGGAGGGAGGATAGGGTTAGGTCTAGGACATGATATATAGGGGCTAGGGACGTCGGATGACCGTCAAATCAATGAGGTTGTCGACGTGGACATGCTGGATGCGCGCCGTACAGTAGGTTGACGACGCCTCTGTACGCGTGGGCTGGATGGGCTGCTGGGCTGCGCCTGGCTGTGGTGCCTAGGTGGGCTGCTGGCTGCGGGAGGCCCAGGTAAGGCCTTTTCCCTTCCCTTTATTTGTTGTTTAACTAATAAGCAGCTACAAGGAAAATAAAAAGGCCATGGGCTAGGAGAGGAGTTTTGCAGATATAAAAAATATCCTCAAGCTCCTGGAATTATGGGCCATTTGAATAAATTGCTTTGGGGATTTTTAAAGGAAGAAAATTAAATCAAGTTTGAATTAAATTCAAACTTGAGTCAATTTTTAACCTAACCAAAACATATTCAAATGAGTTGAAAATTGGCAGAGAGGATTTACACATGGTGCAAGATTTACAGGGAGAAGATGAACATTAAAAGAGAAGGGAAAGTGGCACTTGTCAAAAGAAGGAAGTAGAGGGAAGGAGGAGGTGGTGATGCATAGAACAATATTATGGGCATCTCAAGGCATATGTTGAGCATGCAAGAATAAGATGCAATAAGACAAGGATGGCATGAGATGAATATGCACTATATGATGATGACATGAGATGAAATGCACGACATGAACGAAAAGCAAAACCAAACCACGAAGGAAATATCATATCGTATAGCCGGAAATGGCAAGAGTTGGAGTTACAATTATGGAAAGTTACATCCAGGGCGTTACAACACTCCACCACTACAAGAGGATCTCATACCGAGATCTAGGACGGCACCGGAGAAAAAATGGAAGAGGAAGATAAGAGGTAAAACTAAGTTGCTTCTTTGACCAATGAGTGAAACCAAAGAACCTTGAGAGGTTGAACAAATCGAAAGAAAGAATACAACGAAGATGAACACAGTTGAAAACACTCCGTTAGAAAAGAGGAACAAGGAACATCACGAGAATCCTATAGGTTGAAAGACATGTGAAAAGGGTTGCAATGGACAAGAAGTGCATCCAAGCACTCCGGTAGAAACGAGATGTACAAGGAACGATAAGGATCAATTACAATAACACTCCGGTTAAAGCAAGATACAGAAGGAATAAGACTGTTATAATTTGGACAGCACTCCAGCTATAAATGGAAAGAATCGAACATGATCTTGACAAGATGAGGATACTTGATGAAATCAACAACACACTGCCTTCGGAACTGTTGAAATAAAGGCACAATGGGTAAGAACGATTTCAGACGGAACTCCGGTTGAGAAGGGAGGCAAAAGTTGATAAAATGAGAGAACTTGAATGAAGGACATGACACTCCGGTAAAATGGATAAGCACGAAAAGAACATGATCCTGACGATCGGAGATGATGAGTGAAGAGAGCAACATCACAATGCCTCCGGAACGAAAGAATAGAAGTTGGATCGTTGGAAAGGAAAGAATTGGGAGGAAAAAGACATCTTCTACCACAATTGAATTTGAAAAGCATCCTTAAAAAAAGAATTGGACGGAGTTGTTGGGAAATCAATAATGAAAAGAACAGCTTTGTTGTGGGCTTATGGAAAACATCTTAAAACTATGAGGTGAAATTCTGCCACTAACGGAAACTCTAGATTGGATTGATATCAACAAGGAGACGAGAAACTTATTTCACCGGGAGGATAAATGAATAACTTGGGTCATTTAAAAGCACCATAATAGCAACAATCCTTAGGGAATGCTTTAGGTGAAATATAGCCCAAGATAACTCCAATGACGAGATTGATGGATTTAAAATATCTCATTCTTAACAACATGTGAATCATGAAACATGAACTCAAATTATCAAGAATGACATAATACCACCTCCAATGATACGGTAGAAATAATTGCACTCCAGATTGCGAGATGAAGAATGCTTGAGCTCCTCTGAAAAGAATGTTGATGAACACTTAGAGAATAAATTAAATCCTTGATGAACCATCATGTAGAACCTTCATGAAGAACTCCGGTAAACAAAAGAATGATCAAACGGAAGAAGAAGAGGTTGAAAAACACAAGGTGAAGCCTTGTGATGATTTAGATGAATATCCGAGGTGAAATAATTGAAAAAGGTTGGAACTCCGAGAAAAAGAGAAGATGAAACAATTGAAACCAGGAATTTGATGAGCCTCCGGAATAGGGAATTGATTTCACACGATGAAACAAGAATAAGAATTACATTATGCTTATCCTTCACCCATTCAAATTGATGACAAGCAATGGAATTGGCATACTACTTATTCTCGTAGAAAGGATTTAAGATAGATATAGCGCAAACTTGAGAAGGTCTTCAACGAACCACCAGTAGGATTTGGAAACAACGAATGAATTGATATGATAACCAAGGAAGAGAACTCTTGAACGAACCACCGTAAGAATTGAAAATGAACGAAGTAAAGGGATGAATCACCATAAGAATTAGAGAACGAATGAGGATCCTTGCTGGGATTTAGATACAACTGAAATGAAGATATCACGAGCTGATTAGAGAATATTGAATGATGCACCGGTAAGATTTGGATAACGAGAGCTGAAAGCTAAGATGATGGCCTCCGGAGAATCAAACTAAAAAGACTCTTGAATTTCTCCGGATGGGTGAAAAGAGTTGTCACAATCAAAAGCAATTATGTGAGGACGGCATCAAGCTAGAATTACGACTCTTTGGGAGAACGGATAAGATTTGAAGGAAAACTCTTCTTTGCTCTTCAAAATCTGAGAATGATGACGAGAAACACCACCTTGAGTTGTTGAGGCACTTTGGAATGGAAATTAGAAAGGTTCAACCAATGATGAAAAGAATTTGAAAGATCTTGGAGAAAGGCAATTGACTAATGATAATTCATTCTTACGTCAAACTTGGAAAAGAATTTGAGAATAGCTCCGAGAATATAAGAAGAGTCAGGTAAGATCCTGGGAAAAGACCTGTGGGTTAGGGCCCACTCAAAAGATACACCGTTGAGATGATTACTTGAAAAGAGAGATGCACCGGTTGAATTAAATGGATTGAATGAGATAACAATCTAGAAAGAGCTTGAACGAAAGCAGAGTGGAAACACGAATCTTCTGAGATATCTTCAGCACTTCGGAACAAATGAATAGCGAGGAGTGGATGATTAAGAGGTGCACCGACATGAGAAGGTATTTGAAACGATAAAAGGATATAATTGACAAATCTTGACTTGAATCCACCAGAGATGAAAAGAATGAAGAATGATGAACTTGTGGAGCATCTTCATGAGAATTACCGGGTAAGAACGTTGATTGAAAAGAATGGAGAGACTTCACATCCATAAGATGGATACTTGATAAAGAAATCTGAGTCCTTGAAGAGACAAGGGTGGGAGGGTGGGAAAAAAACAAAGGCAATCTGGGACGGATTAAGCAACACCGTTGATAAGACTAGTAATAGATCTTGCTGATGTTGAAATGATCGAATCCACTTGAAGAGGAGCACACCGGTTGAAAAGAATTGACATGACAATCTCGATAACGAGAAGGATTGGTATTCACCTCGGAGTATGAGAACAACGCTTAGGAAAGGTATGGAATCAACATTTGACTTCGAAGCAACTCGAATACCACAACTGAAAACAAAACAAAGGATTGGCGTGCAGAATAAGCCAGAACAAACATATGATAGAGATTCCGTCCGAAGTTTTCGTGGTGGGGTCTACACGGGCTCGATCGTACAACACCATCATGTACAAGGCAGTGCACATGACATTCGAAGCGTCCTCGAGTCTG
The DNA here is from genome assembly GCF_002162155.2 of Triticum dicoccoides. NCBI lineage: Eukaryota > Viridiplantae > Streptophyta > Magnoliopsida > Poales > Poaceae > Triticum > Triticum dicoccoides. The sequence goes on from NC_041388.1 coordinate 245,889,395, forward strand.
CATAGCCAAGGACTCTTTAAGACACAACAAGACTACTGTAAAACTAACCGTGGATAGGCGGACCACTAGACATCGAACCCCAATTTCATATCATACATCTGTCGGAAAGATATCCTAAGAGCTACTTTAATTCCCACTTATAAACTCCCGAAATTTTCCGTTTATGCAATCAGGTGTTGGGGATACAGGGGAAGCATAATATCTCACCCAAAACTAGCAAATCCTACATCCAGCTGTATCCATCCTTCAACACATAACCAAGAAACCTTCAGAAATCGTTTACCTCAACCTTTGAAAAGCATCCGTTATACGAGTTATGGCAATACTCCTGAACTCCCGATCCAGTACTGGGGGGCGTCGAGGTTATCTCACCAACAACTGCATAAAAGAGATTTTCAATGTCGGCGAAACTCAGGTATTCCAGAATCTCAATGATAAAATTGTGATGACAACTCCTCGGAGCTCAACTCCTCGGGACACTGCCAAACCCCTAAATGTCAGGAGGCACCAAGAACATTGTTCTCGTCACAAAACCATCGGAACGATTCCAAGATACCTGCGTGATCCTAAATTTTTTTAGTGAAATTTGAGAAGAGAAGAGTCAAACTCTACGTCAGGATGCCTCACCAGAGCGACGAAGGGACTACGGAGTAAAAAGAATCCTACGCTCCGATATATATAATCCTAAATGACTCAAAATATTTTTCTAGACTCAACAACACTAGCGATTCGATCAAGCAGGGGGCTCCTAAGGTCGGGGAAGGCTCTGATACCAACTTGAAACGCCCTCGATGCGGCTATATCTCCCACATGTCGAAGCACAACTTAGAGGCATAACCGCATTGAAAGCAATGTCACAAGTGAGGTAATCTTCACACAACCCATGTAATACATAAGGGAAAAAGATACATAGTTGGCTTACAATCGCCACTTCACACAATACATGAATAAAGCATTACATTCATCCAGATACAATCAAGGTCCGACTATGGAACCAAAATAAAAGAAGACTAGCCCAAATGCTACACAGATCCCCGATCGACCCCAACTGGGCTCCACTATTGATCAACTGGAAACGGAACAACACAAAGAACGAGATCTTCATAGAGCTCCGCCTTGAGCTCGGTTGCGTCACCTGTTGGGTAACGTAGCAGAAATTCAAAATTTTCTACGCATCACCAAGATCAATCTATGGAGTAATCTAGCAACGAGGGGAAGGAGAGTGCATCTACATACCCTTGTAGATCGCTAAGCGGAAGCGTTCAAGTGAACGGGGTTGATGGAGTCGTACTCGTCGTGATCCAAATCACCGATGATCCTAGTGCCGAACGGACGGCACCTCCGTGTTCAACACACGTACAGCCCGGTGACGTCTCCTACACCTTGATCCAGCAAGGGGAGAAGGAGAGGTTGGGGAAGACTCCATCCAGCAGCAGCACGACGGCGTGGTGGTGGTGGAGGAGCGCGGGACTCCAGCAGGGCTTTGCCAAGCACTATGAGAGACAAGGAGGGAGAGGGGTAGGGCTGCGCCAACAGGGAGAGCAAATCACATGTGTTGGGCAGCCCCCAACCTCAATTATATATAGGGGGAGGGGAGGGGCTGCGCCCCCACCTAGGGTTTCCTCCCTAGGGGGGGCAGCCAGCCCTAGATCCCATCTAGGGGGCGGCCAAGGGGGGAGAGAGGGGGGCGCACCACTAGGTGGGCCTTAGGCCCATCTGAGCCAAGGGTTTGCCCCCTTCCCCTCTTGGAGGCACCTTGGGCCTTGGTGGGAGGCGCCCCAGCCCACCTAGGGGCTGGTCCCTTCCCACTATTGGCCCATGTAGGCCTCCGGGGCTGGTGGCCCCACCTGGTGGACCCCCGGACCCCTCCGGTGGTCCCGGTACACTACCGGTGATGCCCGGAACACTTCCGGTGGCCAAAACCATACTTCCTCTATGTCAATCTTTACCTCCGGACCATTCCGGAACTCCTCGTGAAGTCCAGGATCTCATACGGGACTCCAAACAACATTCGGTAACTGCGTACATACTTTCCCTATAACCCTAGCGTCATCGAACCTTAAGTGTGTAGACCCTACGGGTTCGGAAGTCATGCAGACATGGCCGAGACAACTCTCCGGTCAATAACCAACAGCGGGATCTGGATACCCATGTTGGCTCCCACATTCTCCACGATGATCTCATCGGATGAACCACGATGTCAAGGACTTAATCAATCCCGTATACAATTCCCTTTGTCTAGCGGTACGATACTTGCCCGAGATTCGATCGTCGGTATCCCGATACCTTGTTCAATCTCTTTACCGGCAAGTCTCTTTACTCGTTCCGTAACACATCATCCCATGATCAACTCCTTGATCACATTGTGCACATTATTATGATGTCCTACCGAGTGGGCCCAGAGATACCTCTCCATTTACACGGAGTGACAAATCCGAGTCTCGATTCGTGCCAACCCAACAGACACTTTCGGAGATACCTGTAGTGTACCTTTATAGCCACCCAGTTACGTTGTGACGTTTGGCACACCCAAAGCACTCCTACGGTATCCGGGAGTTGCACAATCTCATGGTCTAAGGAAATGATACTTGACATTAGAAAAGCTTTAGCATACAAACTACATGATCTTGTGCTAGGCTTAGGATTGGGTCTTGTCCATCACATCATTCTCCTAATGATGTGATCCCGTTATCAACGACATCCAATGTCCATGGTCAGGAAACCGTAACCATCTATTGATCAACAAGCTAGTCAACTAGAGGCTTACTAGGGACATGGTGTTGTCTATGTATCCACACATGTATCTGAGTTTCCTATCAATACAATTCTAGCATGGATAATAAACGATTATCATGAACAAGGAAATATAATAATAACCAATTTATTATTGCCTCTAGGGCATATTTCCAACAGTCTCCCACTTGCACTAGAGCTAATAATCCAGTTCACATCGATATTTGATTAACACTCAAGGTCACATCCCCATGTGACTAACACCCAAAGAGTTCTGGGTTTGATCATGTTATGCTTGTGAGAGAGGTTTCAGTCAACGGGTCTGCAACATTCAGATCTGTATGTACTTCGCAAATTTCTATGTCATCTTGTAGATGCAACTACTACGCTACATTTGGAGCCATTTCAAATAACTGTTCTACTTGGAGCTATTCTAAATTGCTGCTCCATTATACGTATCTGGTATCTCTACTCAGAGCTATCCGGATAGGTGTTAAGCTTGCATCGACGTAACTCTTTACGTCGAACTCTTTATCACCTCCATAACCGAGAAACATATCCTTATTCCTCCAAGGATAATTTAGACCACTATCTGGTGATCTACTCCTAGATTACCTTTGTACCCTCTTGCCAGATATGTGGCAAGGCACACATCAGGTGCGGTACTCAGCATGGCACACCGTATAGAGCCTATGACAAAAGCATAGGGGACGACCTTCGTCCTTCCTCTTTCTTCTGCCGTGGTCGTGCTTTAAGTCTTAACTGCATACCTTACAACTCAGGCAAGAACTCCTTCTTTGACTGATCCATCTTGAACACCTTCAAGATCATGTCAAGGTATGTGCTCATTTCAAAGTACCATTAAGCGTTTTGATCTATCCTTATAGATCTTGATGCTCAATGTTCAAGTAGCTTAATCCAGGCTTTCCATTGAAAAACACTTTCCAAATAACCCTATATGCTTCCCAGAAATTCTATGTCATTTCTGATCAACAATATGTCAACAACATATATTCATCAGAAATTCTATAGTGCTCCCACTCACTTCTTTGGAAATACAAGTTTCTCATAAACTTTGCATATACCCAAAATCTTTGATCATCTCATCAAAGCATACATTCCAACTCCGAGATGCTTACTCCAGTCCTTAGAAGGATTGCTGGAGCTTTGCATACTTGTTAGCATCTTTCAGGATTGACAAAACCTTCTATTGTATCACATACAACTTTTCTTACGAAAACTTGGTAAGAAAACTTGTTTTGACATCCATCTGTAAGATTTCATAATCGAAAAATACAGCTAATGCTAACATGATTCCGACGGACTTAAGCATCGCTACGGGTGAGAAATTCTCATCATAGTCAACTCCTTGAACTGGTCGGAAAAAACATCTTAACGACAAGTCGAGCTTTCTTAATGGTGATACTTACCATCATTGTCCATCTTCCTTTTAAAATCCATATGTACCTAACAGCCTTACGACCATCAAGTAGTTCTTCCAAAGTCTACACTTTGTTTTTATATATGGATCCTCTCTCGGATTATATGGCCTCGAGCCATTTTGGAATCCAGGCCCACCATCGCTTCTCCATAGCTCATAGGTTCATTGTTGTCTAGCAACATGACTTCCAAGACAGGATTACGTACCATTCTGAAGTAGTACGCATCCTTGTCATCCCACGAGGTTTGGTAGTGACTTGATCTGAAGTTTCATGATCACTATCATAAGCTTCCACTTCAATTGGTGTAGGTGCCGCAGGAACAACTCCCTGTGCCCTGCCACACACTAGTTGAAGAGATGGTTCAATAACCTCATCAAGTCTCCACCATCCTCCCACTCCATTCTTTCGAGAGAAACTTTTCCTTGGGAAAGGAACCGATTCTAGAAACAATCCCTTATTGCTTTCGGATCTGAGACAGGAGGTACACCCAACTGTTTTGGGTGTCATATGAAGATGAATTTATCCGCTTTGGGTTCGAGCTTATCAGCCTGAAACTTTTTTCACATAAGCGTCGCAGCCCCAAACTTTTAAGAAATGACAGCTTAGGTTTCTCTAAACCATAGTTCATACGGTGTCATCTCATCGGAATTACGTGGTGCCCTATTTAAAGTGAATGTGGTTGTCTCTAATGCCTAACCCATAAACTATCGTGGTAATTCGATAAGAGACATCATGGTATGCATCATATCCAATAGGGTGCAGTTATGATGTTCGGACACACCATCATACTATGGTGTTTCAGGCTGTATTAGTTGTGAAACAATTTCCACAATGTCTCAATTCTGTGCCAAACTCGTAATTCAGATATTCATCTCTATGATCATATCATAGATATTTTATCCTCTTGTCACGACAATCTTTCAACTTCACCCTTAAATTACTTGAACCTTTCAATAATTCAGACTCGTGATTCATCAAGTAAATATACTCAACATCTACTCAAATCATCTATGAAGTAAGAACATAATGATATCCACTACACGCCTCAGCACTCATTGGACTGCACACATCAAAATGTATTACTTCCAACAAGTTGCTTTCTAGTTCCATTTTACTGAAAACGAGGCTTTCAGTCATCTTGCCCATGTGGTATGATTTGCATGTCTCAAGTGATTCAAAATCAAGTGAGTCCAAACGGTCCATTTGCATGGAGTTTCTTCATGCATATACACCAATAGACATGGTTCGCATGTCTCAAACTTTTCAAAACGAGTGAGCCCAAAGATCCATCAACATGGAGCTTCTTCATGCGTTTTATACCGATATGACTTACGTGGCAGTGCCACAAGTAGGTGGTACTATCATTACTATCTTATATCTTTTGGCATGAATATGTGTATCACTACGATCGAGATTCAATAAACCATTCATTTTAGGTGCAAGACCATTGAAAGTATTATTCAAATAAACAGAGTAACCATTATTCTCCTTAAATGAATAACCGTATTGCGATAGACATAATCCAATCATGTCTATGATCAACGCAAACACCAATCTCGATGGTAGAGGGAGCGTGCGATGCTTGATCACATCAAGCTTGGAAAAACTTCCAACACATATTGCCAGCTCACCTTTAGCTAGTCTCTGTTTACTCCGTAGCCTTTTATTTCGAGTTTACTAACATTTAGCAACCGAACCGGTATCTAATACCATGGTGCTACTAGGAGTACTAGTAAAGTACACATTAACACAATATATATCCAATATACTTCTATCAACCTTGCCAGCCTTCTCATCTACCAAGTATCTAGGGTAATTCTGCTCCAGTGGCTGTTCCCCTTATTACAGAAGCACTTAGTCTCGGGTTTGGGTTCAACCTTGGGTTTCTTCACTAGAGCAGCAGCTGATTTGCCGTTTCATGAAGTATCCCTTTTTGCCCTTGCCCTTCTTGAAACTAGTGGTTTCACCAACCATCAACAATTGATGCTCCTTCTTGATTTCTACTTTTGTGGTGTCAAACATCGCGAATATCTCAAGGATCATCATATATGTCCCTGATATATTATAGTTCATCACGAAGCTCTAGCAGCTTGGTGGTAATGACTTTGGAGAAACATCACCATCTCATCTGGAAGATCAACTCCCACTCGATTCAAATGATTGTTGTACTCAGACAATCTGAGCACAAGCTCAACAATTGAGCTTTTCTCCCTTAGTTTGCAGGCTAAGAAAATCGTCGGAGGTCTTATACCTCTTGACGTGGGCACGAGCCTGAAATCCCAATTTCAGCCCTCGAAACATCTCATATGTTTCGCGACGTTTCAAAACGTCTTCGGTACCTCAACTCTAAACCATTTAACTGAACTATCACGTAGTTATCAAAATGTGTATGTCAGATGTTCACAACATCCACAGACAACATTCGAGGCTCAGCACACTGAGCGGTGCATTAAGGACATAAGCCTTCTATGAAGCAATGAGGACAATCCTCAGTTTACGGACCTAGTCCGCATAATTGCTACTATCATCTTTCAACTAAATTTTCTCTAGGAACATATCTAAACAGTAGAACTGAAGCGCGAGCTACGGCATAATTTGCGAAGACCTTTTGACTATGTTCAGGATAATTAAGTTCATCTTATGAACTCCCACTCAGATAGACATCCCTCTAGTCATTTAAGTGATTACATGATCCGAGTCAACTAGGCCATGTCCGATCATCACGTGAGACGGACTAGTCATCATCGGTGAACATCTTCATGTTGATCGTATCTACCATACGACTCATGCTCGACCTTTCAGTCTTCCATGTTCCGAGGCCATGTCTGTACATGCTAGGCTCGTCAACTCAACCTAAGTGTTTCGCATGTGTCCCGAGGCCATGTCTGTACATGCTAGGCTCGTCAACACCCGTTGTATTCGAACGTAAGAATCTATCACACCCGATCATCATGTGGTGCTTCGAAACAACGAACCTTCGCAACGGTGCACAGTTAGGGGGAACACTTTCTTGAAATTTTAAGGAGGGATCATCTTATTTACTACCGTCGTTCTAAGCAAATAAGATGCAAAAACATGATAAACATCACATGCAATCAAAAAGTGACATGATATGGCCAATATCATTTTGCTCCTTTTGATCTCCATCTTCGGGGCTCCATGATCATTATTGTCACCGGCATGACACCATGATCTCCATCATCATGATCTCCATCATCGTGTCTTCACGAAGTTGTCTCGCCAACTATTACTTCTACTACTACAGCTAACGGTTAGCAATAAGGTAAAGTAATTACATGACGTTTATATTGACACGCAAGTCATAAATAAATTAAGACAACTCCTATGGCTCCTGCCGGTTGTCATACTCATCGACATGCAAGTCGTGATTCCTATTACAAGAACATGATCAATCTCATACATCACATATATCATTCATCACATCCTTTTGGCCATATCACATCACAAGGCATATGCTGCAAAAACAAGTTAGACGTCCTCTAATTGTTGTTGCAAGTTTTTACGTGGCTGCTATAGGTTGCTAGCAAGAACGTTTCTTACCTACGCCAAAACCACAACATGAATTGCCAATTTCTATTTACCCTTCATAAGGACCCTGTTCATCGAATCCGATCCGACTAAAGTGGGAGAGACAGACACCTGCCAGCCACCTTATGCAACTAGTGCATGTCAGTCGGTGGAACCGGTCTCACGTAAGCATACGTGTAAGGTTGGTCCGGGCCGCTTCATCCCACGATGCCGCCGAATCAAGATAATACTAGTAACGGCAAGATAATTGACAATATCGACGCCCACAACTACTTTGTGTTCTACTCGTGCATAGTAACTACGCATAGAACTAGCTCTGATACCACTGTTAGGTAACGTAGCAGAAATTCAAAATTTTCTACGCATCACCAAGATCAATCTATGGAGTAATCTAGCAACGAGGGGAAGGAGAGTGCATCTACATACCCTTGTAGATCGCTAAGCGGAAGCGTTCAAGTGAAAGGGGTTGATGGAGTCATACTCGTCGTGATCCAAATCACCGATGATCCTAGTGCCGAACGGACGGCACCTCCGTGTTCAACACACGTACAGCCCGGTGACGTCTCCTACACCTTGATCCAGCAAGGGGAGAAGGAGAGGTTGGGGAAGACTCCATCCCATCTAGGGGGCGGCCAAGGGGGGAGAGAGGGGGGCGCACCACTAGGTGGGCCTTAGCCCCATCTGAGCCTAGGGTTTGCCCCCTTCCCCTCGTGGAGGCACCTTGGGCCTTGGTGGGAGGCACCCCAGCCCACCTAGGGGCTGGTCCCTTCCCACTATTGGCCCATGTAGGCCTCCGGGGCTGGTGGCCCCACCTGGTGGACCCCCGGACCCCTCCGGTGGTCCCGGTACACTACCGGTGATGCCCGGAACACTTCCGGTGGCCAAAACCATACTTCATATATATCAATCTTTACCTCCGGACCATTCTGGAACTCCTCGTGACGTCCGGGATCTCATCCGGGACTCCGAAAAACATTCGGTAACCGCGTACATACTTTCCCTATAACCCTAGCGTCATCGAACCTTAAGTGTGTAGACCCTACGGGTTCGGAAGTCATGCAGACATGGCCGAGACAACTCTCCAGTCAATAACCAACAGCGGGATCTGGATACCCATGTTGGCTCCCACATGCTCCACGATGATCTCATCGGATGAACCACGATGTCAAGGACTTAATCAATCCCGTATACAATTCCCTTTGTCTAGCGGTACGATACTTGCCCGAGATTCGATCGTCGGTATCCCGATACCTTGTTCAATCTCGTTACCGGCAAGTCTCTTTACTCGTTCCGTAACACATCATCCCGTGATCAACTCCTTGATCACATTGTGCACATTATTTTGATGTCCTACCGAGTGGGCCCAGAGATACCTCTCCGTTTACACGGAGTGACAAATCCCAGTCTCGATTCGTGCTAACCCAACAGACACTTTCGGAGATAGCTGTAGTGTACCTTTATAGCCACCCAGTTACGTTGTGACATTTGGCACACCCAAAGCACTCCTACGGTATCCGGGAGTTGCACAATCTCATGGTCTAAGGAAATGATACTTGACATTAGGAAAGCTTTAGTATACGAACTACATGATCTTGTGCTAGGCTTAGGATTGGGTCTTGTCCATCACATCATTCTCCTAATGATGTGATCCCGTTATCAACGACATCCAATGTCCATGGTCAGGAAATCATAACCATCTATTGATCAACGAGCTAGTCAACTAGAGGCTTACTAGGGACATGGTGTTGTCTATGTATCCACACATGTATCTGAGTTTCCTATCAATACAATTCTAGCATGGATAATAAACGATTATCATGAACAAGGAAATATAATAATAACCAATTTATTATTGCCTCTAGGGCATATTTCCAACATCACCTGCACGGTTCAACGGCACCTGCAAGCTGGTTTTGGCAGTATCTGTGAGTCACGGGGACTCAGCAATCTCATACCCTCGCGATCAAGACTATTTAAGCTTATAGGAAGGGCAAAGGTATGATGTGGAGCTGTAGCAAGCGACTAGCATATATGGTGGCTAACATACGCAAATGAGAGCGAGAAGAGAAGGCAAAAGCACGGTCGAGAAACTATGATCAAGAAGTGATCCTAGTACAACCTACGTCAAGCATTACACCAACACCGTGTTCACTTCCCGGACACCGCCGAAAAGAGACCATCACGGCTACACACACGGTTGATGTATTTTAATTAAGATCAACTTCAGGTTTTCTACAACCGGACATTAACAAATTCCCATCTGCCCATAACCGCGGGCACGGCTTTCGGAAGTTCAAATCCCTGCAGGGGTGTCCCAACTTAGCCCATGATAAGCTCTCACGGTCAATGAAGGATATTCCTTCTAGCGGGAAGACCCAATCAGACTCGGAATCCCTGTTACAAGACATTTCGACAAGGTAAAACAAGACCAGCAAAGCCGCCCGATGTGCCGACAAATCCCGATAGGAGCTGCACATATCTCGTTCTCAGGGCACACCAGATAGGTCAAGCTACGAGTAAAACCAACCCTCGAGTTGCCCCGAGGTGGCCCCGCAGGCTGCCCGTTTCGGACCAACACTCAGAGGAGCACTGGCCCGGGGGGGGGGTTAAAATAAAGATGACCCTCGGGCTCGCGAAAACCCAAGGGAAGGTTATAGGTTGTTAGTGCAAATGGTAAAATCAAGGTTGGGCCTTGCTGGAGGAGTTTTATTCAAGGCGAACTATCAAGGGGTTCCCATTATAAGCCAACCGCGTAAGGAACACAAAATCCGGGAACATAACACCAATATGACGGAAACTAGGGCGGCAAGAGTGGAACAAAACACCAGGCATAAGGCCGAGCCTTCCACCCTTACCAAGTATATAGATGCATTAATTAAATAAGAGATATTGTGATATCCCAACAAAATATCCATGTTCCAACAAGGAACAAACTCCAATCTTCACCTGCAACTAACAACGCTATAAGAGGTGCTGAGCAAAGTGGTAACATAGCCAAACAACGGTTTGCTAGGACAAGGTGGGTTAGAGGCTTGACATGGCAATATGGGAGGCATGATAAGCAAGTGGTAGGTATCGTAGCATAGGCATAACCATAGAGCGAGCGTCTAGCAAGCAAAGATAGAAGTGATTTCAAGGGTATGGTCATCTTGCCTGAGATCCCGCAAGGAAGAAGAACAAGTCCATGAAGAAGACAAACGGACATAGTCAAACGGATCCTCACACACACAACGTTATCGGTACTAACCCGAAGAAGCAACACCAGCAAGAATCAAACAACATGGTAAACAACCATCACATAATCATGCCATGATGCACAACCAAGTATGATGAATGTCCGGTTTAATGAGGCATGGCATGGCAAAGTGCACAAGAAAAACTACAAGTTAAGTGGAGCTCAATATGCAACCCGTTGCATATTGACGGAACACCACATTCAAGTTGTTTTGTTCGATCTCGTTCATGTACCCAATAATATTAAATGTTGATTAACATGGCAAGAGGTGAAGCATAAATAAACCAACTATCTAGTCAAGTTTAAATGAGGTCGGAAATAAACAAACAACAATTCCGGAAATCCCCACATGCATATTTATGGATTTGGTACTGTTCTGCCCTAAACCATATTTTAGGGTTGTTAAAGGGATCGAACCCGGGTCTCCCCGGTGCGGGGATGCGTGGTCAACCACTGCGCTAAGGAGGGCGGGTGTGTATGGAGTGGACGCTTGGTTCCTTTTGAACCAGATCCAGAAGGCCGAGCCTTTTGCCATGACAACACAGAAAATCACCGGTGCCGGCAGTGATGAGCTAGACGGTGACGGCTTGCAATGCAGAGCCACGGCGGGCGTGCAGTATGGGGTATAGATGTGTGTGTGTGTGTGTGTGTGTGTGTGTGTGTGTGTGTGTGCATGCGGACCAACTGCAAGGTGTGCGCGCGTGAGTTCTCTCAAGGACGAGCTCATGCCTGCCTCGGGCGATGGCGAGGTTTCGGGTAGGAGTTGGGCGAGGCCCTGAGCATGTGCGCGAATGGAGGCGAGGCACTGACGTTGCTGCATGCGTGTGGTGAAGAACAGTAGGGATTCGGAGCAGAGTGATGCACGGGCAACCGCGAACATGAAAGGAAGCACCAGCCTTGGCCGGAGCACGGAGTACGCGGCATTGGCAGGGACTAAACGACATCTACGGGGATCGATGCGCGACGGGACGGAGCAGGGAGGGGAAGCTGCTCACCTAGTGCCCCCAGGACATGAATACGAGGCAGAAGGTGCGGCAGAGACGACGCGAGGGCGCGCGGAACTTGGCGGTCTTTGGGTCCGTGAAGAAGAGGGAGGAGACAGGTCGGAGAGGTCGATCCAGAGGCCGTGGAGGTGCGGGCGTGGTGGCAAGGGACGAAGAGGGACTTGGAGTTCCTCTCCACGACTGCCGAGGGGGTCGGAGGCGCGGCGACGAGCTACCCTGAGCTCAAGCTCAATCTCGGCCGGAGCATGGTGGGCAGGGCAATGGCATGGGCGTGGAGGCTCACCTCGCGGCAGAGAGGGAAGAAGGGGAGGGGGGATCGGTCGAGGGAGGATAGGGTTAGGTCTAGGACATGATATATAGGGGCTAGGGACGCCGGACGGCCGTCAAATCAACGAGGTTGTCGACATGGACATGCTGGATGTGCACCGTACAGTAGGTTGACGACGCCTCTGTACGCGTGGGCTGGATGGGCTGCTGGGCTGCGCCTGGCTATGGTGCCTAGGTGGGATGCTGGCTGTGGGAGGCCCAGGTAAGGCCTTTTCCCTTCCCTTTATTGGCTGTTTAACTAATAAGCAGCTGCAAGGAAAATAAAAAGGCGAGGGGCTAGGAGAGGAGTTTTGCAGATATAAAGAATATCCTCAAGCTCCTGGAATTATGGGCCATTTGAATAAATTGCTTTGGGGATTTTTAAAGGAAGAAAATTAAATCAAGTTTGAATTAAATTCAAACTTGAGTCAATTTTTAACCTAACCAAAACATATTCAAATGAGTTGAAAATTGGCAGAGAGGGTTTACACATGGTGGAAGATTTACAGGGAGAAGATGAACATTAAAAGAGAAGGGAAAGTGGCACTTGTCAAAAGAAGGAAGTAGAGGGGAGGAGGAGGTGGTGATGCATAGAACAATATTATGGGCATCTCAAGGCATATGTTGAGCATGCAAGAATAAGATGCAATAAGACAAGGATGGCATGAGATGAATATGCACTATATGATGATGACATGAGATGAAATGCACGACATGAACAAAAAGCAAAACGAAAAGCAAAACCAAACCATGAAGGAAATACCATATCGTATAGCCGGAAATGGCAAGAGTTGGAGTTACAATTATGGAAAGTTACATCCAGGGCATTACATGGATAAGCCGGAAAAGTTTGATGAGTCGCCTACTCAGCCGCCAGTTGAACCGCCCGCTCAGCCTCTTGTCGGATCCTCTCCTGATCCACTAAGTTATGGGCTCCCGCCTGCACCGGCTCATGTCTGCGTGGTTGGTTGCGGCGTTGAGCGTTGCTAGACATGTCAGCTAAGTCCATATGCCTGCTATAGCTCGGGCTCTGGCTCGGGCGAGGGGTTGAATGGATTCTGTCTCGACTGTAAGAGTACGCATCCTGCTGTGCCAGAGCCGTCTGAAGAAGCTCTCTCACCCTTCGTGTTTCGACTGCGGTCGGAAAATCGCCTTCCATCGGGAGAGCCGCCAAACGAGCTGACACAGCAATGAGGTTTTCCAAAGGATTGGAGAAGTGACCTGGTGGTGTTGGTGCATAATGAGGCGGAGCGGCATACATGCGAGGTGGTTCCATGGCCCGCGATTGAACCGGTGCTCCGGGTGTCGTGATCCGATTTGCTTCCGGCGGGTTACTTGGACCGGCCCCAGTTGTATGGAAAAGGTTCCTAGGATCGAGCGTCAGAGGTAGACGTGATTGAGTTTTCTGATGCCTTCTCCTCATGACCTCGTTTGACGCATTCAGATCCACCGAGAGCCGAAAAGTCTCCGCTTGAAGCTGCTGAGCACGAGCGTCCAAAGCCACCCGCTCCGCAGCCATCCTGACCTCTTCAGCTGCTAAGTTTTCCTTGGCCTATGCCATCTCTTCGCGCACCCATGCCACCTCCACATCATGCTGAACTTTGTCTGCCGGTTCCACCATGGCAGTCAATAGGGACGTCAGCCTATCTGTGAGGTCCATTAGTATCTGAGCCGGGGGCGCGGGGGGTCTCCTGACCCGGCCGCTACCGACCCGGTGGTCGTCGCTGCCGCAGCCGTGGAGTTCTGCCCAGGCTGGGTGCCTGCCATGAAGACTCCTGCTCGATTCGGCGGCTCAAAGGGGTCCGAAATACTGCTGCCATCGGAACATCCCCCAAGCATGACATCCTGCAGCTGATACAACGAGTCCGTCTCGCTTGTTGATGACGTAGCGTCAGAACAGATGGCCGTCTCACTGCCATCCACTGATTCTTCCGAGTATTCACCTCCATGGATGCAACCCAAAAATACACGTTTTATGGCGGGTCAGGCCCGGGCGGGTCTCGCGCGCTGAGCCATCTCGATGATGTTGGTGCAGATGTCCCGCTCAAGGTCTGATTCGCCGATCCGGCCGATGAAGACATGAATCCCGCCGAAGGGGACCCGGTACCCGTACTCAATTGAGCCGGCCTCGGGGCCCCAGCCTTCATCGTCGATGTAGAGCTTGCCACGATGACTCTTGGTCATCTGGCCCACAACGTATCCCTTGAGCCCTTCGAAGCTGCCCTTCAAGAACTCAAATCCACCGTGCGCTGGCCATCGTGGAAATATCAGGGCAGATGTCCTAGCAAAAGGACTTAGTCGTAGGGCCATCGCAACTAGGAAGCTTAAAGGGGTTAATCGGGACAAAGGACATGAGAGGTTTTATACTAGTTCGGCCCCTTACGATGAAGGTAAAAGCCTACATCTAGTTGTGTTGGAATTGCTGGGGTTTCGATCACCAAGAGGCTAATCCGCCGGCTTGGTTATCGATCTCTTGTTTCTTGCCCTAAGCCGCCACCGGGTCGTCCCCTTATATACATAGGTTGATGCCTGGCGGCCTACAGAGTCCCGGCCGTATCATAAAGCGTGCCCGGCTCGGTGACTTCTTTTACATGCCTTTCCTTACAAGTCTTTCCTTACATACGGCGGTTTACAATATTGGGCCTTAAGCCGCCTCTGGGCTTAGGCCTTCTATAAGCCTTAATAAACTATCGCCTTGAATGTTTACTGGGCTTCCTTTGTGACCCGTCATTGGGACTGACCCGGCCCCTCCTAGGCGGGTCATAACTGATAGCTATATCCCCAACAGGCCGGAGACGTGCACTCTACTACCAGTCAGGTAATCTCTGTCATGACCTTCTCTATGCGCTTTGTTCCTGTCGACCAGACCTTGACCGAGAATAGATCTCGCATCAAAGCCTGGCTCCCTTGGGTCGACTGGTACTCTTCGCTCGCCGTTGTGGGGGCGCCTGCCATCCTGCCGCCGAGGAACGTATGACCCACTCCTCGGAGGAGGCGTGGGCACTCGACGATGGTCATCGTGGTCGAGTCGGTGATCATACTGCTCGTGGTTTCTGTATTGATCCTGTTGGTGCCCACGTCCTTCACGCCGCGGAGGCGATCTTGGGTTGTGAGATGACTGGACCATGTCCACCACCACAGACCTGTTGTGAATCCTATTCCACGACTGAGATACTGATGTATTCTGTTATCCAGCTGCTCGAAGCAAGGCACGGATCTGCATCAAACCCCTGCCTGCCTTCGACTGGGAAGGCTGGATTGAATCTGCTATTCGGGTTGCGGCTGTGAGATTTTTGATCGGAGTGTGGTATACCTGAGTTTGAGGCGGAAAAGCTGTCGTCGACTGGATTCAAGGATCCGCTGCCAAGCACGCTCATCGAGTGCATGCTGCAGGTTCTCCAGTCGAGTGCGCTCAGCCAAGTTCGCCAGGCGCGCTTCCTCCAAGGACTGGGCCTCGGGGGTTTCTCCAATGATAGGAGTGTGAAGTGCATCCATGTTGCGACGGCGAAGCTCTTCCCTCCGCTGCGAAGAAAGGGGCTCGGGGAGGTACTCCTCGTGGACGCGCGACGGATCACCGCCACCATCGCCACCGTCGTTGCGAGGGAAGCCAGGAGGACTGGGTGGTCCGTCGACCATCATGACTTCTACCGCGAGATCCCTGTTGTCGCATTCAGATGCGGTCTCGACAGAGCCAGCCGAACAGGCCGTAGAGAGTTTCGTCGGGCTCGATTGCCGCGACGTGTGAGGTGGCCAACTGGCGGGCCACCGCGTGCCTCACCCACCGCTGGAGTCGTGACTGACCAGAATGCTTGTGCCGGTGAGTGGCGGGGGATGAGGACACCATAGGAACCGACCGATACTGAGTCGACGGTTGCCGGAGAAGGACGCCGCGGACACATGTGTGAAAGTGCGTCACCCCGCGGATGGGGAGCGCATCGACATCGAGTGGAGCTTCTAGGAGCCAGGCGGAATCATCAGTGACGAACACAAGCGCGTCGAGACGGATCTCACGGCCCTCAACCAGTCCGCCGGCGGAAACCATGATGATGAGAATCAGAAAAATTGCAACTCCACCAGAAAGTCGCTAAGACACCTGCCCCAAGGTGGGCGCCAACTATCTTGGATCTAGACTGACAGTAGAATGGGGGTAGGTATGAGGAGGCAAGATCCTAGCTATGGCGAAGTTGTACACACGAGTTTTACGAGTTCAGGCCCTTCGCGGAGCAAGTAACAACCCTACGTCTCGGTGCCCTAAGGCAGTTGACTGGATTATGTATGTGTGTGTTTATAGGGGGTGCGAACCTTCGTCCCAGTGGAGGGGGTGGCTTATATAAAGTGCGCCAGGACCCCAGCCAGCCCACGTTACTAAGGGTTTAAGGTACATTAAGAAAGGGGCGTTACCAGTAATGCTAGTAATTAAGTGACATAAATGTCTATTAAGTCTATGAAGTAAACGTCCAACCGTTGTCGCACAGAGTGACTTTAGGTCTTCTGTCCGTCGAGTGATAATTGTTGCGGTCGAGTGACCTTGAATCTTTTGAGTGGAATAACTTGTAGTCGAGTGGATGATGCTATATCTTGAATGCTTCAGGTTTTAAGATGGCGTCCTAGGGGAGGGTGTCTAGCTCAGGCCTGTGACCCTACCCTAGGTACATAGCTTCATCAGGTGGAGCTCCATGGGTCCCATGAGGGTGGGGGGCGCCTACCCCCCCCCCCACGGGCGCACCCTCCTACCTCGTGGCCGCCTCGTGGAGTTCCAGACTTCAACTCCAAGTCTTCTGGATTGCTTTCATTCCAAGAAAGATCATCGCGAAGGTTTCATTCCGTTTGGATTCTGTTTGGTATTCCTTTTCTGCAAAACACTAAAATAGGCAAGAAAACAGAAACTGGCACTGGGCCTTCGGTTAATAGGTTAGTCCCAAAAATAATATAAAATAGCATATTAAAGCCCATTAAACATCCAAAACAGATAATATAATAGCATGGAACAATCAAAAATTATAGATACCCTGGAGACGTATCAAGCATCCCCAAGCTTAATACCTGCTCGTCCTTGAGTAGGTAAATGATAAAAACAGAATTTTTCATGTGGAATGCTACCTAACATATTTTTCAATGTAATTTTCTTTATTGTGGCATGAAGGTTCAGATCCGAAAGATTCAAGACAAAAGTTTAATATTGACATAAAAATAATAATACTTCAAGCATACTAACCAAGCAATTGTGTATTCTCAAAATAACATAGCCAAAGAAAGCTCATCCCTACAAAATCATATAGTTTGGCTATGCTTCATTTTCGTCACACAAAATGCTCCAATCATGCACAACCCCGATGACAAGCCAAGCAATTGTTTCATACTTTAGTATTCTCAAACGTTTTCAACTTTCATGCAATATATAAGCGGGAGCCATGGACATAGCACTATAGGTGGAATAGAATGGTGGTTGTGGAGAAGACAAAAAAGAGGAAGATAGGCTCACATCAACTAGGCGTATCAATGGGGTATGGAGATGCCCATCAATAGATATCAATGTGACTGAGTAGGGATTACCATGCAACGGACGCACTAGAGCTATAAGTGTATGAAAGCTCAACAAAAGAAACTAAGTGGGTGTGCATCCAACTTGCTTGCTCACGAAGACCTAGGGCAATTTGAGGAAGCCCATCATTGGAATATACAAGCCAAGTTCTATAATGAAAAATTCCCACTAGTATATGAAAGTGACAACATAAGAGACTCTCTATCATGAAGATCATGGTGCTACTTTGAAGCACAAGTGTGGAAAAAGGATAGTAACATTTCCCCTTCTCTCTTTTTTCTCTCATTTTTTTTGTTTGGGCCTTCTCCTTTTTTATGGCCTCTTTTTCTTTTTTTTTTCTTTTTCATCCGGTGTCTCATCCCGACTTGTGGGGGAATCATAGTCTCCATCATCCTTTCCTCACATGGGACAATGCTCTAATAATGAAGATCATCACACTTTTATTTACTTACAACTCAAGAATTACAACTTGATACTTAGAATAAAATATGACTCTATGTGAATGCCTCCGGCGGTGTAACGGGATGTGCAATGAATCAAGAGTGACATGTATGAAAAATTATGAATGGTGGCCATGCCACAAATACGATGTCAACTACATGTGTCGGACGTGGGGTTCCGGCAAACCCTTAAGGTTCGAACGCTGGGTGCGCGCGAAGTCTTTCCCTCCTACCGATCTACGCTCAAGCTCGCTAAGATCTCGCGGACGAACTTGACGAACTTGCAACACAGAAAGACACGGGGTTTATACTGGTTCGGGCCACCGTTGTGGTGTAATACCCTACTCCAATGTGGTGGTGGTGGATTGCCTCTTGGGCTGATGATGAACAATACAAGGGAAGAACAGCCTCCTGAGGTTGAGGTGTTCTTGTGCATATGAACTTGTGGTGTGAGGATTCGACTTCCTCCAGCTAAGATGAGATGCGATCTAGCCAAGATCCGATCTCCCCTACTATGGTGGTGGCTAGTCCTATTTATAGAGGCCCTGGTCCTCTTCCCAAATATTGAGCGGGAAGGGAGCCAACAATGGCGGGCTAATTTGAAGGGGGACAGCTAGTACGAGCCATCCTGACAAAAGTAATCTTCGCCTGCACAAAGCTCTGGTGGTGACGCCGTCTTGGGCTCCATGATGACCTTCGCCTTGCCGTCCACCTGGTCTTGGTCTTGTTGCACCGAAATGGCAACCTTTGCCCGAGGCCTCGGTACTCCGCGGTTGCGCTTACCTCCTTTGCACCAAAGGGGAAACAAGGACACTACGCATGCTGGCGCCCGCCTGGCACCGTTCGTCATGGCTCACGTCACGAGGGTCTCGTGAGGTTTGCCCTGCCTTGATATCTCCGCTCCTCGCGAGCCTGCCTAGCTAGGCCACTCCAGAGGAGGTCTTGCATCGTCCGCCTCACGAGGCTTGGCCCCTCACTAGGGTATTGGGTGCCTTGTTGGTGAAGATGGGCCGTACGGCCTGCTGCTTGGCCACGCCGAGGGCCGTAGGCAGGCAAGTTTGGGGACCCCTATTCCCAGAACGCCGACAGTAGCCCCGGGGCCCAAGGTGCGCTCAGGCTTGGCTTTGCGGCGAAGCCAAGGGTCAAGTTCGGAGCACTACGGGCCCCAAAAGCCTGCGGCCTCGATTGACGCGTGGCGGTTGATTGGACATGGGCGTCTCTGCTTCCCCACGTTGCCTCGGCAACTGCTTGACCTGACAAAAGGCTGGCGCGGGCGGCACTTGCCTTCATTGCTTCTTCCTTGCCTCGCTCCAGATCCTCTTTCTCGCTCTTCGCCGCCGCCACCTACAGATCTGCTCCGGCCTTGCTCTACACCTGTCGCCCATGGCACCGTGCAAGGTTAAGGCTTCCTTGGCTCTGGCTTGGTACGAGCCCGCTCTTGAGGCGCCCACTGTCACAGAGAAGAGCCTTGCGTCCATGCGCCTGTTGACGGCGGGAGAGAGCAACGAGTGGGGGAAGACAGAGCTCCGGCTTGCCTCCGACGAGCCGGAGCCTGAGGGGAGCACCTTCTTTCCCTTCTTTACGAGCAGCGTTGCCGTCGGGTTGGTTCCTCCCTTCTCTGATTTCTTTTATGAAGTCCTCGACCACTATGGGCTACAAGCGTTGCATCTGCATCCCAACTCTGTGCTCCTCCTGTCCATCTTTGCCTACTACTGTGAGCCGTACCGAGGCGTGATGTCGTCTGTGGCGCTCCTGTGCCATTTCTTCTTCCTCCACGTTAGCGAGGGTCACATCTCTGGTTGCGCCAACTTCGTTGCATCCAGCAAGGCCAACTCCATCTCGAGCACCGGGAAGAGGGCCAGCGTCATCGCCCACAGGGGAGCACCTTCCGCAGGCGATGGCGACATCCAGGGGTGACCTACTCTTCTCATTTCATTCCTGCGACATACATCAGGCCTCATGGAGGCGTTTAAACTTTTCATTTGGTATTGTGAGAACAATATGCTTGTAATATTTGCTTCAAGATTTTGTGTTTTCCTTCCTATTTGCTTTGTTCTGCGTTGGTAGAGCCCGGCCCCGCACATTACTCAACCGCCATTGGGCCCACCGGAGACTAGGACGGTCCAAGGAGTGAGGGGCTACGTGACCAGTTAGGCTCCTGAGTCGCGATGCTCAGGAGTCCCCCTTGACGTGCGAACAGCATATAGGGAGAGTTCGTGAGGATAGATTAATGTTCTACGTCGGCAGAGCCCGGCCCCGCGCATACCTCAACCGCCATTGGGCCGACCGGAGACCAGGACGAACCAAGGAGTGAGGGGCTACGTGACCAGTTAGGCTCGTGAGTCGCGATGCTCATGAGTCCCCCTTGACGTTCAAACAATTTCCATACCTTCCCTCGCCGAGGCCACGGGAGGGGCGCGCGACGCCCAGGTCCAGGGGGCCTGGTTGGGTGGCGTGCGCTTGGGCGTGACCCGAGCGCAGCCCCCGTGCCGAGCCCCCTCGCGTGACTCTCCCAAGGGGAGGTGTCGTGGTGAGGCTGGGCGCTAAGCTATGGGCTCCCTGAGGTTGGGACGACCGTGGGGTCGCCCTCAGTTGTTTATCACCAGCACGGAGCATAGTGCTTCCGCTGGTGCACGGGCATAGCCGCTCCTCGGCAGTGTCGACAGCCAGCGCGGAGCATGGAGCTTCCACTTGGGTGTGGGATGGGGGGCCCCCTCCGAGAGGAGCCCCCGGGGCATGTACAACCCTGCCCTGACACGTGGCTTGCACGGCAGGGCTGCAAGGTGTATCTGGGCACTCGTGAGCCAGCGCGGGACTCACGAGGCCCTACCTCAAGGCAGGTTGCGCCTGGTCTTGAGTCTTGGTGACTGTATGTCCCTGCAAGGCGGTTAGATGCAAGCACTCTACATCCTCAGGTCCTGGCCCTCGAGCGAGCTCAGCCGCCGCTGGTATGCCAGGTCGCGATGCCGTGGTCAAGGCCAGGGGATGAGGGCTGGAGAGCCAGTAAGAGCTCCTGAGTCGCGATGCTCAGGAGCCCCCCTTTTAACGTGCAAGTGGGTTGCATGGGATAAACAAACCCGCAACGGGTGGCAACCGAACAGGCGATAACCGTCGGCAGGTTAACCATGAAGAGCAGATCGACTTGGATAAATGCAGAAAGATACATGCCACTGGGTCTGGCCCGAGCGGCGTGGGGATGATGCAGCCCGAGGGGCGCCCCCACCAAGGTAAGTTAAAGACTTAAGCAAAAGGGATACATGCCACAGGGACGGACCCGTGTAGCCTGGGAATAATGCAGCCCGAGGGGCGCTCCCAGCTTAAATGAACTTGGAAGATGTCACCTGGTTCTGTAGACGAAGTAGAGTTGGTGCAGCAGAAGCCACACATTGAAGGAATGGCTCCTCATGAGCCACCGGGACCCTGAGCCTCGGGAGGCTCTGGGGGCTCAGGAGGTTCCCTGAAGACCGTCCCCATCTCCTCTAGAACGGCGTGGAACCTGGCCTCCTGAGCCGCCAGGGCTTGCCGCATGTTGCGCTGATAGGCCGATGCCACGCTCGGCAAGCCGAAGGGCATGCGAATGTAGCTGTGTGATGGACCCTCACAGCGGCCCGCACGCGATGGCCAGTAGCGTTCCTGAGATGCGGCCCTGTTGAGCCCTGGGATGTTGATGCAGACGCGCAGTTCAGCACCCTCGCCTGGGTGGTGAGCCACACTCCATGAGCGGCTGTCGCCGGGCATGGCTCTTGCGTCTTGTAGCTCTTGGGTGGTCTCAGTGATGAACTCCTGAGTGGTGGGCGCTCCTTGCCCTGTGCTCTCCTGAGGAAAGTGTGGCTGAAGCACGCTTCCAAGTGGTGCCGAAGCGCCTCCCTCATGAGGTTGGCAAGGTCTGAGGCTCTCCAGAAGAGAGCCCCCGAGCCCTGCCTAAGGAAGGCACCGGGTGCGCTTTCCTATGCCGTGGAGGGAGGCGCCCCTGGAGCGGGCGCTGATCCTGACGAGGCTCCTAACGTGACGCCATCTTCTTGGCGTCCTGCGCGGGGCGGCTTCTTCTTCTTGGGGATGGTCTCCGGAGGGCCTTCACTTCTGTTGTCAGGGTTGTCGATTGCTGCAGCTTGGAAGGCGCGCTCAAGGGAGCACACCGCATCCCTTTCTTCACATGGGACCGTGATGATTCCCCCTCTTCCTGGCATCTTGAGGACATTGTAGCCATGGCGAGTGACTGCCATGAACTTTGCCAGGGCTGGATACCCGAGGATGGCATTGTACGGCAGGCGGATGTGTGCGACGTCGAAGTCGATGAGCTTGGTGCGGTAGTTCTTGTGCTCCCCGAAGGTGATAGGCAGGCGGACTTGCCCTATTGGTGTGGTGGAACCATCGGTCAGTCCTGAGAAAGGCTTGGTTGGCTGGAGCTGCTTGTAGGGCACTTGGAGGTTGTCGAACGTGTCAACGGATAGGACGTTGAGCCCTGCGCCGCCGTCGATGAGAGTCTTGGTGACTTGCACATTGCTGATGACTGGGGAGCATAGCATTGGGAGTGCGCCAGCGGTGGCTGCGCACTTGAGCTGATCGGCCGAGTCGAAGGTGATGGCGCATTGGGACCACCTGAGTGGGCGCGTGGCCTCGAGCTTGGGGAGCGCCGCATTCACCTCGCGAGCGAACTGTTTAAAGATGCGTTGAGAGGCTGGGACCTGAGCACCGCCCAAGATGCAAGCGATCGCACTCCTGGAAGCCCCCAGCCCCCTCGTCCTGGTGGTGGTCGCCGTTCCTTCTTGGTGGTGGCAATGGGGGAAGACCGGCGTTGCCCTAGGGGCGATCCTCACGAGGCGGGTCCCTCCAGGCGCCCTCGCGAGGTTGGTCCTGCCAGCGGTCCTCACGAGGCCGGTCGCGCCACTCCTGGCGCGGGCCATGGTCGTCCCAGCGTCCGCCTCCACGTCCTCCTCCACGGTCGTAGCCCCGGTCGTTGTGCTCGGGGCGTCGACCGAAGCGTCCTTCCCGTATGGCTCTAAGCTCTTGGTAGTCGCTGGTGTTGTGGGTGTTCAGGTTGTGGAAGGCGCAGAACGGACGGCCGTTCTTGGATGGCTCGGGCTGATCTCTGCCTCGCTTGGTGTCGGGCTCCACTATGAGCACTACTGCCTCTTTGCGCTTCACGTCCTTGGCCTTGGCCTTCTTCTCCTCCACTCCTGCAGCTGGCAGCTCAAGGAGAGAGAGGCGCCCCTCCTCAGCTCTTGCGCACTTGGTCGCCAGGTTGAACAACTCCTGAGATGTGCAAAGCTCCTCATGGATAGCCAGATCTTCCTTCATCTTGATGTCACGCACGCCGTCTGAGAACATGGAGATGATGGCTTCGTCCGTGACCTTGGGGATCTTGAGGCGGGTGTTGTTGAAGCGCTGGATGTACTTCTGGAGGGTCTCTCCTGGTTGTTGCTTGATGCGGCGTAGATCGCCCGCGGCCGGTGGGCGGTCGCGAGTGCCCTGGAAGTTGGCGACAAAGCGGTCGCACATCTCATCCCAGGAGGAGATCAAGCCGTGCTGTAGGTTCAGGAGCCAGGAGCGGGCCCCATCCTTGAGAGCCATGGGAAACTAGTTCGCCATGACTTTTTCATCGCCGTTGGCCACTTCGATGCTCACCTCATAGAGCTGCAGGAACTCCACGGGGGTTGGCGGTGCCGTCATATCGAGGAGGTAGATCTGGCTTGAACTTGCGTGGCCAGGCAACACTACGCAGCTCAGGGGTGAAGGCGCGGTAGCCGGCCATGGTTGCTGGGGCCCGCTTCTGAGGCGGAGCTTGGTCTTGACAAGGTCTGCGCTGCGCCACCGCAGGCGGCACGCGGTCTTGACGAGGTGGCGTGGGGAGCGCCGGTGCAGCTTCTCGCGGCCGCGGGATTTCTTGGCAACTTCTTTCTTCACGTGCGGGCGCCGGGCGTGGTGGATCACACCGCGGAGGCGCGCGCCCTGGTGCCAAGGCACCGTCTTGGGGTCGAGGCGGTGGAGGCACGCCATGAGCCCCGTCGCCTTCGGCTGGTTGAGGGGGAGGCAGAGTGGGACGGTGTCGGAGAGCCCCCTGCGGCACGGACGAGCTCGGCGACACGGTCGAGCCACTCCTCGTAGAGGTCGTCGACGGGGCGGTAACGCAGGAGCTCGTTCGCCGCGATGAGTGCTGCCCATGCCTCTATGGGAGCACGGTGCACGTGAGACGAAGAACCAGCAGGGGTTAGTGATGGAGTAGCGGTGCGGCCGTCCTGCCGCACCGAAGGATGCTGCGAGGACGCCTGCTGCTCATTCCCCACCGTGCCGGTGGCATCGTTGGCGGCAGGGGACGGAGAACGACGAGGTGGCCCACCGACGGGAGCCGTCTGAGCGACGCGGGCGGCGAGGGCAGCCCGATGCTCAGCTCGAGCACGGCGAGCGTCCGACATGGAGACGACGGAGCGATGGAGCGATGGACTGACGGAAAGGAAGCTACAGCGCACCCCTACCTGGCGCGCCAAATGTCGGACGTGGGGTTCCGAAAATCCCTTAAGGTTCGAACACTAGGGTGCGCGCAAAGTCTTTCCCTCCTACCAATCTACGCTGTAGCTTGCTAAGATCTCGCGGACAAACTCGACGAACTCGCAACACAGAAAGACATGGGGTTTATACTGGTTCGGTCCACCATTGTGGTGTAATACCCTACTCCAGTGTGGTGGTGGATTGCCTCTTGGGTTGATGATGAACAATACAAGGGAAGAACAGCCTCCTGAGGTTGAGGTGTTCTTGTGCGTATGAACTTGTGGTGTGAGGATTCAACTTCCTCCAGCTAAGATGAGATGCGATCAAGCCAAGATCCGATCTCCCCTACTATGGTGGTGGCTAGTCCTATTTATAGAGGCCCTGGTCTTCTTCCCAAATATTGAGCGGGAAGGGAGCCAACAATGGCGAGCTAATTTGAAGGGGGGCAGCTAGTACGAGCCATCCTAACACAAGTAGTCTTTGCCTGCACAAAGCTCTGGTGGTGACGTCGTCTTGGGCTCCATGATGACCTCCGCCTTGCCATCCGCCTGGTCCTGGTCTTGTTGCACCGAAATGGCAACCTTTGCCTGAGGCCTTGGTACTCAACGGCTGCGCTTGCCTCCTTTGCACCAAAGGGGAAACAAGGACGCTGTGCGCGCTGGCGCCCGCCTGGCACCGTTCGTCATGGCTCACATCACGAGGGCCTCGTGAGGTTTGCCCTGCCTTGATATCTCCGCTCCTCGCGAGCCTGCCCAGCTAGGCCACTCTAGAGGAGGTCTTGTGTCATCCGCCTCGCGAGGCTTGGCCCCTTGCAAGGGTCTTGGGTGCCTTGTTGGTGAAGATGGGCCGTACAACCTGCTGCTTGGCCACGCCGCGGGCCGCAGGCAGGCAAGTCTGGGGACCCCCGTTCCCAGAACGCCGACAACATGATCATGCAAAGCAATATGACTATGATGAAGCGTGTCATAATAAACGGAACGATAAAAAGTCGCATGACAATATATCTCGGAATGGCTATGGAAATGCCATAATAGGTAGGTATGGTGGTTGTTTTGAGGGAGGTAAATGATGGGTTTATGGTACGGGCGAAAGTTGCGCAGCACAAGAGAGGCTAGCAATGGTGGAAGGGTGAGAGTGCGTATAATCCATGGACTCAACATTAGTCATAAAGAACTCACATACTTATTGCAAAAATCTACAAGTCATCAAAACCAAGCACTATGCGCATGCTCCTAGGGGGATAGATTGGTAGGAAAAGACCATCGCTTGTCCCCGACCGCCACTCATAAGGAAGGCTATCAAAGGAACACCTCATGCTTCAAATTTGTCACACAACAGTTACCATACGTGCATGCTATGGGACTTGCAAACCTCAACACAAGTATTTCTCAATTTCACAATTACTCAACTAGCATGACTCTAATATCACCATCTTCATATCTCAAAACAATCATCAAGTATGAAACTTCTCATAGTATTCAATTCACCCTATATGAAAGTTTTTATTATACCCATCTTGAATGCCCATCAATTAGGACTAATTTTATAACCAAAGCAAATTACCATGTTGTTCTAAAAGACTCTCAAAATAATATAAGTGAAGCATGAGAGATCAATAATTTCTATAAAATAGAACCACCGCCGTGCTCTAAAAAGATATAAGTGAAGCACTAGAGCAAAATTATCTCACTCAAAAGATATAAGTGAAGCACATAGAGTATTCTAATAAATTACGATTCATGTGTGTCTCTCCCAAAAGGTGTGCATAGCAAGGATGATTGTGGCAAACTAAAAAGCAAAGACTCAAATCATACAAGACGCTCCAAGCAAAACACATATCATGTGGTGAATAAAAATATAGCCTCAAGTAAAGTTACCGATAGACGAAGATGAAAGAGAGGATGCCTTCCGGGGCATTATCGATGGGAACGACACCTATGGGATCACAAGAATCCCTACGGTGGTTGGCGGGGTGCGGGGTCGTGAGAAGAGCGGATCAAACAGATAGCAAACGGTTCGTTTATCCAGGTTGGGGCCGCGAGGATGCGTAAAACCCTACTCCTGCTTTGGTGGATTGTATATTTGTGTTCTTGAGCTAGCTATGGGGCGTGAGGAGCTCCAAAAAGCTGAATCCTTCCTCTGGTCGCTTCGAGCCTCCTTTTATAGAAAAAGGGGTTGCCACAGTGGCACACAGGAGGTGGAAAGGGTACAGTGGTGCGAGGTTATCCCTCGCATTACATGACAAGGCGCATTTAATGAGTCTTGCTTAGGTGTCCTT
The DNA here is from genome assembly GCF_002162155.2 of Triticum dicoccoides. Lineage (NCBI taxonomy): Eukaryota > Viridiplantae > Streptophyta > Magnoliopsida > Poales > Poaceae > Triticum > Triticum dicoccoides. The sequence continues at coordinate 245,916,410 of NC_041388.1, forward strand.
GCTTTATCGGGGACGGGGGAGAAACCTGTCTCGTCCGTCGCCGCTCCTTCTTGTGTCGACACGCGCCCTGGCCAGCGACGCCTGCGATGCCACATAGGTAGGCAGGCAGCTGAGGTGGCGCAGTGGTGGGTCTTCACGAATATCTGCATGCCGCCACGCAGGTGCCTGCCCAGCTGGTTGGGTCGGCAGCTGCATGCACGCGGTGGTGGAGGTTTAGTCGGTGTGGGCCTAATGGTGGCCCTGTGGGTGTCCTCGGTAAGGGCCTTGCCGAGGCCCCGGCAAGGGTCTTGCCAAGGCGCCTGCTGTCATCCCCGGCAAGGCGCTTGCCGGGGGCCTTGTAGTCTTCCTCGGCTGGGATCCCGCCAAGGGTTGTCGTCTCCTTAGTGCGTATCTGATCTTGAATGTCTTCACAAAGATCTGCACGCCGCCATGGGGATGTCTCCCGAATCCTTGCCCTTTGGGAGAAGTGGACTCAAGGGTGGTTTGCTCCATAGGCGCAGGACGAGTCGCCGCGAAAAGAGTCTTGCCGGGGCTGCTAGAACTATCTCCCGGCAAGGATCTTGCCGGGGGAGTCCACTTCGTCCCCTTTGCTCTTCGTGGCCTTGGCCTTGGCGTCGTTCTAGTTCTCTTGAGCTTCAGTCTTACCCTGGCTCACCTCCCTTGCCTTGCTTGGTGTGGTGGTGCCCGTGGCTCAGACTGCCCGTGCACATTTATAGGGGTACAAAAAGTGTACCCCTCCTTTTGTACACTGACAGGAGCCCCCGGGCCTGGGCCACACATAAGCACAACGCGTTGTTGGGCTAGGCCCAAAAACGGTGCGCGGGCAGGTGGGCGGTTTTTACCGCGGTAAGGTTCTTTGCGCGTTGCGCTTCCCACGACTCCCGCGCGTGGCACGGTGTGGGGAGGCGCGTGTGGCGTGGGCGGCATGCGTGGGGTTGGTTCCCGCAGGCATGCGTCACATCGTAGTAAAGGGGCGGTTCACGCCTTCCCCATAACGGAGGGAGGTGTGGAGGCGCGGCCCATTTACTGAATGGGGCTGAGGCGCGATCTTCAAGGCGTCCACTCCCCACGATCACGGGGTGGGGAGTGGTCGTCTCACCCGTCCCCTCGGTTCTGCATGTCCGCCACTTGTCTCCCATGCGCCTGGGGTGGCAAACGGTAGAGGCGGGAAACTGGGACGTCGCTGGTTGGGGCGGCGGGTCGGTCCTGGCTCCCTGCGCCTTCCGTATCTTGATTGTCTGAGCAGGGCGGCCAAGCCCCATCCTCGATCCTTTATAAAGAGCGGGAGGGGGGATGGCGTCCCGCATTCTTTCATCTTCTTCTTCCTTCAGCTTCTGCTCCTCCCTTCCATCCGTCATGGAGAGAGGGAATCCCGGTCCTTCAACAGTGGCGGCGAGGGTCGCCGCTCGACAACGCGTCCCTCCTTCTCTTGCGCCTGCGGTGGCACAGCCAGCCGTGAGGGGAAGGGGGAGGGGGCGAGGTCGTGGGCGAGGCCGGGGCGCTCGAGGAAGAGGAGGACGGGGCGGCGCGCCGACCTCGCCTTCGCCAGCAGCTCCTCCTCTAATGGAGGGCCATGTTGGGGATGACCCTTGTGAGTTCTTCGTCAGGCTGCACTAGCCGCCGCGCCATCGCCTTCGTCTCCCGACTCCATTTGCGCGGGAGATGGAGCTGGAACCGTCGGAATCATTGCGGCCGCACATGAGGGGCTGCGGGATCAGTGGCACGCGGGTCCGCGTCGACTTCCCCGCCCCTCACGTGATGTATCTTCGTCGGGGATGGAAGACGTTTGCTCATATTCACCGCTTGAAGGAGGGGCTCACTCTCCATTTTAAGCTGATGGAGGGTGGCCTTCTCTCCGTCATAGTCTTCGGGTGCTTTGGGACCCGTGCAAGGTGCTGCGTGGAGAGCTCTTCTGATAGTGAAGACTCCTCCTCGGGCGGGAGTGACGAGGAGGACAGCGGCAGCGACGATGAGGGTAGTAGGCGGCAGGATGACGGGTCCGACTAGGTGTCGGGTGCCGCTCCGTGTGGCACCGACGACCCCATCATCAGTGTCGCCGGCTCCTTGAACTTCTCGGGGTCGTCTCCTTGGGCGGCTGGCGTTGGCAGGCTGCGGAAGAGGAAGAGGGCGGGTGGCAAGGTCGTCAAGTCGGAGTACGCGAGCACCGACGCCTTCGACGCGTGCTGACGTCCTACCGCCTCATCTTCGAGCTCTGCTTCCAGCGCCGCCATCACCATCCAGCCTTTGGACGGCCACCAAGATGTTCTCTTGGTGTCTTCTGCCACCCGTAGCTCGCCTAGGCGCTCCTTTTGTCCCTTTCGCCTCCTTGACCCGCCTCCTGAGGAGAGGGAGAAGAAAGGGATTACGGGCACCTTATCTCTTTTTAGTTTGTAAGCCTTCGGGCCTTTGTTGAATTTAAAACTTGTAATCCCATCATTCATGTTTTTCATTCCCTATGGACTGTACCTGAGTGGAATGTTTTTTTAATGAAAAAGGGATGCTTGCCGGGTCATTTGTTTGCTGGTGGAACCCACGACAAGGAGTAAATCCTTGATATCTTCAAGATAAACATTTCCTTGCCCAGCAACAGGCCTTGTCGTCTCCCCACTTTGCTTGACCTTCCTCACGCCTTTGGCGGAGGCAGGGATGAGGCGGGTTCAGGCTCCTTGTTTCATCCTTTCGCTGCCGCGACTACGACCAAACTTGGCCCCAGGAATGAGCCCTAGGGCCTAGAGTTATGGGAGCACGGTAGCTTAGGGGAAAATGAGGTTTCACATACCTCAGTCCATAATGGAATGCATGATAAGGGATGAAGAACTTATCTGAAGCTGCAGTCCCCAGCAACCCTGGTTCGCCGTGGGTGAATCTTTGCTCTTGCAGCCCCCGGCAATACTGGCTTGCCGGGGGCTAGATGCTGGTCCATTCCTCTTTTTTTCCTCCCCAAGTGGTTCGGCACGGATATCTGTGTGTCCTGTGAACCAAAGAAGACAAAAGAAAGACAAAGAGACGCACACTCGACCTCTAAGCTAGGGGTTAGTCGCCGCTAAGCACTATCAACCCTAACCAAGGACAAGACTCGACCAGCATGCATGCTATAACTTAGGGCGCCAGCGCTTCATTTATTTATGCTCAGGGTCTGCGCCTGGCTTTGTACAGAGGGTTACATGCGTCATCGGCAAGGCTCGTACAAAAGGTGGCTTGCCGGGGGGGCCGGCAAGCCGCGCCTCACGGGTAAAACTTGCGAAGATGCTCAATGTTCCAGGAGTTACTCACTGGAACGGCATCTTCGATCTCCAGGCAGACTGCACCGGGCCTGGTGACTCGTATTACCCGATAAGGGCCTTCCCACTTTGGCATCAACTTGTTGGAATTCTTGGCCGATTGAACGCGCTGAAGAACAAGGTCGCCTTCCTCAAAGCTTCGGGCATGAACCTTGCGGCTATGGTAGCAGCGCAAGGCTTGCTGGTAGCGCGCTGCTCTCACAGCCGCCCGAAGACGATCTTCCTCAAGGAGCATTGCGTCATCTTGCCGCAATTGCTCTTGCTCAAGCTCGTCATAAGCGAGTACTCGAGGTGACCCGTATATGAGTTCCGTGGGGAGAACTGCTTCTGCCCCGTATACCAGGGCAAAGGGTGTCTGACCGGTGGCTCGATTTGGTGTCGTTCTGGATTGACCAAAGAACCGTCGGCAATTCATCAATCCAGCGCCTTCCACTCTTGTGCAGTCTGTCAAAGGTCTTTGTCCTCAGGCCTCGCAGTACTTCAGCATTTGCCCTCTCAGCTTGACCATTGCTTCGTGGGTGAGCAACGGAAGCGAAACAGACCTTGCTGCCGAGGTCTTGAATATATTGCATGAAGGTGTGGCTTGTGAACTGCGTGCCGTTGTTGGTGATAACCCTATTGGGTACACCAAAACGGCACACCGGTCCTTTGAAGAACTTGACGGTTGACTGTGTTGTGACCTTCCTCACTGCTTCCACTTCTGGCCACTTTGTGAACTTGCCGATTGCAACATACAAGTACTCAAAGCCCCCGACATCGCGGGGGAAAGGGCCCAGTATGTCGAGCCCCTAGACTGAGAAAGGCCAGGAGAGAGGAATGGTTTGAATGGCTTGAGCTGGCTGATGAAGCTTCTTTGAATGGAACTGACACGCTTCACACCTGATGACTAGTGTCGTCGCATCCTGGAGGGTGGTGGGCCAGAAGAAGCCTTGCCGAAATGCTTTGCCGGCAAGGGCCCTTGACCCGATGTGGGATCCACATATGCCTCCATGTATCTCCACCAACAGCCCCAGTCCTTCCTCTCGAGGGATACAATTCAATTTCACGATGTTCGACCTCTTTCTGTACAAGACGTCATTGACGAACTGGTACATAGTAGAGCGACGGGCTACTTTTTCCGCTTCTTCCTGCTCCTCAGGAAGTTCCCCTGTTTGGAGGAATCGGACGGTATGCTGTGCCCACGCTGGAGCCTGGGGCTCGACGGCGAGGACTAAAGGCATTTCCTCCGCTATCGGAGCGGCTGTCTCCATGGCAAGAGCTTGATGCTCTGTCGGAGCTAGCCGTCCCATGGCGGGCTCAGTGTCTCCGGCAACATCCTTGACGGCGGCTTTGGGGAGCTCGGCGGGAAAGTACTTGCCGGGCCCTGATTTTCTCCTCTTGTTCTGCTCTGTTGATGGATCAACGGATGGCTGAGTTAGCCGAAGCACAAAGGTACCTGGTTCCACAGGTAGCTTGAGGGCAGCGCATTTTGACAGGTAATCGGCGATATCATTCTCCGCTCGGGGAACGTATTCTGCCTGTATACCGTCAAAACGCTCTTCCAGCTTTCTCACTTCATCGACGTAGGCCTTCATCAATGGGCTCTGGTAATCCTTGTTGACTTGCTTGACGACAAGTTGCGAGTCGCCTCTGACGATGAGTTTCTTGATTCCGAGGTCCGCCACGATCCTAAGACCGACAAGCAGCCCTTCGTACTCAGCCGTATTGTTTGTTGACACCTCCTTGGGGAAGTGCATCTGGATCACGTACTTGAGGTGCTCTCCGGTGGGCGCGACAAGCAGTACGCCAGCCCCGGCGCCCTGTAAGGAGAAAGCTCCATCAAAGTACATGATCCAGTCGCAACTTGCCTCCTTGCCGGGGAGAGCAGTCTCTTGGGTTTCTTCGTCAGGCGTCGCGGTCCATTCTGCAACGAACTCTGCCAGGACTCGGCTTTGAATTGTCAAGGTACTCTCAAACTTGAGGCCAAAGCTGGACAGTTCCAGTGCCCACTCTACGATCCTTCCCGTTGCGTCTGGATTGTGCAATATCCGTTGCAGAGGGAGGCGAGTGACGACAGTGATTTCGTGCGCCTGGAAGTAATGACGCAGCTTCCTCGAGGCCATAAGAAGGCCGAAGAGCAGTTTCTGCACACCGGAGTACCTCGATCTAGCCCCCTGCAGGAGGGAACTAACAAAGTAGACCGGGTGCTGCATCATTTTCTTCTTCGGCGGCACTTCAATTGGTGCGTCGTCTCGGCATCGGTGGCAGCGGGCTCCGTCGCTGCTATTACCTCATCATCAATTTTTCTCTACGCCACTAGTGCGGCGCTGACCACCTGGTTCGTTGCCGCCAGGTACAGCAGCAACGGTTCCTGTGGCCTAGGCGCAACTAGTATTGGCGCGGAGGAGAGGTACCTCTTCAAATCTTGCAATGATGCTTCGACTTCTGGCATCCACTCCATCGGGCCCGCCTTTTTCAGAATGTTGAAAAAGGGAAGGGCGCGCTCGGTGGGCTTGGAAATGAACCTGCTCATGGCGGCAACGCAACCAGCAAACCGACGCACATCCTTGACTCGCTTGGGCGCTTCAATCTGCTCTATAGCTTTGATCTTGTCCGGATTGACCTCTATCCCATGCTGTGACACAAAGAACCTAAGAAGCTTGCTAGACGGGACACTGAAGACGCACTTCTCAGGGTTCAGCTTGAGATTGATCTTGCGTAGGTTTGCAAATGTTTCTTGTAAATCTGATATGAGGGTTGCCCGTTCTTGGTTTTGACCACTATATCATCCATATAAGCTTCCATAGTTCTATGGAGCTGGGGTTCAAAACCAATCTGGACCGCCCTTGCAAACGTTGAACCAGCACTCTTCAACCCGAAAGGCATCCGTATAAAGCAATACGTACCACATGGGTTGATGAATGTCGTTTTCTCTTCATCTTCCCTTGTCATGAAGACCTGGTGGTAGCCGAAGTAGGCATCGAGGAATGACAACAGATCACACCCAGCTGTGGAGTCAACAATCTGGTCGATGCACGACAACAGGAAGGGGTCTTTGGGACAAGCCTTATTAATATTTGTGTAATCAATACACAGCCTCCACTTCCCATTTGCCTTGCGCACTACCACCGGATTGGTCAACCACGTTGGATGGAGCACTCCTCTTACCAAACCCGCTGCTTCCAGTTTCTGGATCTCCTCTGTGATGAACTCTTGTCGTTCCAAAGCTTGCTTTCTGACCTTCTGCTTGACGGGCCGCGCATGAGGACAGACAGCAAGGTGGTGCTCAATCACCTCCCTGGGAACGTCGGGGATGTCGGATGCTTGCCATGCAAACACATCGACATTCGCCCGCAGGAAGGTGACGAGTGCGTCTTCCTATTTGTCGTCAAGGGTGGAGCTTATGGTAAAAGCTCCTCCCGTGCCGTCCTCCTTGACAGAAACCTTCTTGGTTCCTGGCGGTGTGGCCCTGGACTTCTTGTTTTTGTCGGCGGAGCTCTCTGGCACGTCCTCGACGGGAGCGCTAAACTCTGAAGAGGTGCGCTTGCCGGAGTGGGTGCCTGAGGTCTCACCAGTCTTCTTCTTTTGCCTTCCCGGGGCTCCAGTGGCAGGAGCAAGCGCCTTAATAGTGGCGGCTGCTGCAACTGCTTGTTGGTAGAGTTGGTCAGCGCAAATTAGCGCATCCTTCTTGTCTGACGGGACGGTGATGATCGTCACAGGCCCCGGCATCTTCAGGGTGTTGTAGGCATAATGTGACGCCGCCATGAACTTGGCCAGCGCTGGGCGGCCAAGGATCCCGTTGTAAGGCAAGGGGATCTTGGCAACGTCGAACACAATCCTTTCTGTCCTGTAGTTCAGATCACTCCCAAAAGTCACGGGCAACGTGACCTTTCCCTTTGGTTGACTTCTTCCTGGGTTGACCCCTTGAAACGTGCCCGTCTCTTCGAGGTCTTCATCAGGAATCTGCAATTTCTCGATCACGGCAGGCGAGATTAAGTTCAGACCGGCCCCGCCATCGACTAGCATCTTTGTCACCTTGAGGTTGCGTATTGTTGGTGAAACTAACAATGGCAAGCACCCGACTGCAGTAGTGCGCTCAGGGTGATCCTTAGTGTCAAAATGATAGGTGTGCTGGACCACTTCAGCGGCCTTTGGGCATCAAACGACGGTTTCGCCGCTGTAATCTCACGCGCCCACTGTTTAAGCTGGCAGTGAGAGGAATGCAGCGAGGCGCCGCCATAGACGCACATGGCCTCTGTAGCTTTCTGAAATTCTTGGTCACCAGACTCATCGTCCTCTTCGTGATCATCGTCTTCTGGCTTTTTGTCACGGCCCGGGAGGGCCTCTCCTGCTGTTTATCTTTGCCGCGACGGCCCGCCTAGCCGTTACGCTTCTTGCTGGACCCCTCAGCACCGTCCTGGCCTTTCTCCTTGTCCCGCCTCTCATATTCAGCCCTCTGCTTCTCAGCAAGGAGCTCAACCTGTCGGCAGTTCTGGAGATCATGGCCTTTGGTGCGATGGATCTTGCAGTATTGCTTGTCGGAGTTTCCTGGCTTCTCGGCAGCCGCCAAGGCCCGGCAGGCGACACATTCGGCAATTTCCTTGTCGGGGTCATCTGCCTTGGTTTTCTTGGCGGAGCTGGCGTCGTCAGATCCCTCGACGGCAAGCTCAGCCTTACCTTTGCGCTTCCTATTGCAACACCGGCCTTTCTTCGCCGGGGTGGCAGTATCCTCATCTGAGGAGTCGGTTTCCACGCCGACATCTTCGCCGGGGTACTTCCTTCCCTCTTTAGCTCGGGCACATCTGTCAGCAAGAACATAGAGTTCTGCCACATCTTTCACCTTGTTCATTGCTAGTTCTTCGTGCATCTTGCGGTTACGCACGTTCTGATGGAACGCGCTGATGATGGCGGTAGGGTGAACATCAGGGATATTGTACTGTACCCGGTTGAACCTCTGTATATACTTGCGCAGACTCTCGCCTCCCTTCTGGGGAATGACATGCAGGTCGCTTGCTTGGCCATGGGCTTGGTGACCTCCAGTAAAGGCGCCCACAAACTCATGGCACAAATCCGACCAGGAGGAAATAGAGTCTACCGGCAAGTGCATCAACCACGACATGGCATTGGGTTTAAGAGCCAATGGAAAGTAATTCGCAAGCACCTTAACGTCATGGGCTCCGGCGGCTTGCATCGCGATGGTGTAGATGCCGAGGAACTCAGACGGGTGAGTCTTGCCGTTGTACTTTTCGCCAACGTCAGGTTTGAAGGTGCGGTGAGTGGGCCACTGGAACTGCCGCACCTCACGGGTAAAAGCCGGACAGCCTACCTCGTAAGGTAGGCCTCCAGGGCTCTCCGGGGCCGGGTGGTTCATAGCAGGCCCTGCTCGCCTGTCTGACTGGTGGCGCACTCCGCACCGACGCTCGATAGTGGTTCGAGCGTCTTCATGGGCTCGTTCCCGAAGAACTTGGCGCTGGTCACAGTGGGTCCGCGGGTCAGACGATGCTATGGAGATATCGTCGCCCGCGACGTCGTGACGAGCCGGCGTCCGCGGTACCGGATGGGGAAGAGGTGAATGCACCATGGTCGCGGCGCCGCCGGCTTTTCCGCCACTGGTCCGCGGGACTCCATCGGAGCGTCGACCCGGGGGGCCCACCAGACTTGGTTCGTCTTTGTTGGCCACCACAACAAGGCTTCGGATAGTGGCTCTCCATTCGTCGAGTTTCCCCGTAGTGGGAGGAAAGTCGAGGAGCAACTGCGCGCGCGCCAGGGCCTCTGCTGGCGTCGGTGGCAGCGAAACCTGCACAGATCGCGACGCGCTTCAACTCCTGACCATGTCAGAAGGAGCTCTATCACGACCCCATGGTCGCATGCCGTTTTCACCAGCGCCTCGGCGAGTGGGCAGGTCTTCTACGTCCCGGGAGTGGCGCTCGGGGCTCTTCCCGCAGCGACGCCCGGGATCTTCGGCGTGATTACGCCGTTCGTCACGCGCTGCCTGGGAGGAGCGCGCTGTTGGCGCCAGCGTGGGAGTCTTGGAGGCCCTTGCGTCGCCTTCGGGCGGGGCGGCGACGACCCTGGAAGGCCCCGATCCACCCGCGAAGGGCTTGGCTCCGCCTTTGGATTTGGCGACGTGTGGCCCGTTACCAGGCGCACAAACCTCGCCGCCTCCCAAACTCCGGCTGCTAGGATGGTGTTGGTGTTCGCGAGCAGTGCCCCGAGTCCTTTCTGCGACCGGTCTGCTGCTCGCCAGCGTCGGGACGGGCTGTCCGGCTTCCGATTGGCCAACCGCCACCGTCTTCTTCTTCTTGGGCGCCATGATGATGAAGAAGCACCGAACTAACTGCTAAAGCCGATTCTCACAACTGCGCCCCCTACCTGGCGCGCCAGAGATGTCGGTGGGAATGACACCTATGGGATCACAAGAATCCCTACTGTGGTTGGCGGGCGCGGGGTTGTGAGAAGAGCGGATCAAATAGATAGCACACGGTTCGTTTATCCAGGTTCGGGCCGCGAGGATGCGTAAAACCCTACTCCTGCTTTGGTGGATTGTATGTCTGTGTTCTTGAGCTAGCTATGGGGTGTGAGGAGCTCCAAAAAGCCGAATCCTTCCTCTGGTCGCCTCAGGCCTCCTTTTATAGAAAAAGGGGTTGCCACAGTGGCACACAGGAGGTGGAAAGGGTACAGTGATGCGAGGTTATCCCTCGCATTACATGACAAGGCGCATTTAATGCGTCTTGCTTAGGTGTCCTTGCTTTATCGGGAACGGGGGAGAAACCTGTCTCGTCCGTCGCCGCTCCTTCTTGTGTCGACATGCGCCCTGGCCAGCGATGCCTGCGATGCCATGTAGGTAGGCAGGCAGCTGAGGTGGCGCAGTGGTGGGTCTTCACGAAGATCTGCATGCCGCCACGCAGGTGCCTGCCTAGCTGGTTGGGTCGGCAGCTGCATGCATGCGGTGGTGGAGGTTTAGTCGGTGTGGTCCTGATGGTGGCCCTACGGGTGTCCTTGGTAAGGGCCTTGCCGGGGCCCCGGCAAGGGTCTTGCCGAGGCGCCTGCTGTCATCACCGGCAAGGCGCTTGCCGGGGGCCTTGTGGTCTTCCTCGGCTGGGATCGCGCCAAGGGTTGTCGTCTCCTTAGTGCGTATCTGATCTTGAATGTCTTCACAAAGATCTGCATGCCGCCACGGGGATGTCTCCCGAATCCTTGCCCTTTGGGGGCAGTGGACTCAAGGGTGGTTTGCTCCGTAGGCGCGGGACGAGTCGTCGCGGCAAGGGTCTTGCCGGGGCTGCTAGAACTGTCTCCCGGCAAGGATCTTGCCGGGGGAGTCCGCTTCATCCCCTTTGCTCTTCGTGGTCTTGGCCTTGGCGTCATTCTAGTTCTCTTGAGCTTCGGTCTTACCCTGGCCCACCTCCCTTGCCTTGCTTGGTGTGGTGGTGCCCGTGGCTCAGACTGCCCGTGCACAGTTATAGGGGTACAAAAAGTGTACCCCTCTTTTTGTACACCGACAGGCATCCCCAAGCTTAGGCTTTTGGTTGTCCTTGAATTTTACCTTAGGGTTCCTTCGGCATCCCCAAGCTTAGGCTCATGCCACTCCTTATTCCAAAATCCATCAAATCTTTACCCAAAAACTTGAAAACTTCACAACACAAAACTTAACAGAAAATCTCATGAGCTCCGTTAGTATAAGAAAACAAACCACCTATTTAAGGAACTGTAATGAACTCATTCTTTATTTATATTGGTGTTAAACCTACTGTATTCCAACTTCTCTATGGTTCATACCCCCCGATACTAGCCATAGATGCATCAAAATAAGCAAACAACACGCGAAAAACAGAATCGGTCAAAAACAGAACAGTCTGTAGCAATCTAGAGGTTTTGAATACTTCTGTAACTCCAAAAATTCTGAAAAATTAGGACGACCAAGACAATTTGTATACTGATCTACTGCAGTTGGAACTGGTATTTTATCGCTCTCTGGTAAAAAATGAAAATTATTTTCGTGAGCGCATACTTTGTGTTTTTATCAGCAAGATCAAACAACAATCACCCAAGAAGATCCTAAAGGCTTTACTTGGCACAAAAACTAATTAAAAAATAAAAAACACAATCATAACATAGGCTAGATAAATTATTTATTACTAAACAGGAACAAAAAGTAAAGAACAAAAATTAAATTGGGTTGCCTGCCAACAAGCGCTATTCTTTAAAGCTATTAAGCTAGGCATTGATAATTTTTGTGATGCTCACATGAAACATAGCAATTGAAACACAACGGGAGCATCATATATCATGTGAAAAACACATCTAAGTCTAACATACTTCCTATGCATAGGCATCTTATAGGCAAACAAATTATGATAGCAAGCAAAAACTAGCATATGCAAGGAAGAGGAAAGAAACAATAGCAATCTCAACATAACGAGAGGTAATTTCGCAACATGAAATTTTCTACAACCATATTTTCCTCTCTCATACTAATTACATGTAGGATCAAAATCAAATTCAACAATATAACTATCACATAAAATTTTCTCTTCGTGATCCATATGCATGCAAAGTTGACACTCTTCCAAAATAGTGGGATTATCATAAAATAAAGTCATGACCTCTCCAAACCCACTTTTACAAAAAAAATCATAAGATTGAACATTCTCCAAATATGTGGGTTCTAAAGTTAACACTCTTCCAAACCCACTTTCAATATTATTGCAAACACTATTATCAATCTCATATTCATCATGGGGCTTAAATAAATTTTCAAGATCACAAGAAGAGTCACCCCAATCATGATTATTGCAACAAGTAGTGGACATAGCAAAACTAGCATCGCCAAGCTTAGCTTTTTGCATATTATTAGCACAATTGACATCAATAGAATTTATAGTAAAATCATTGTAATCATTCTTTTTATTCAAGGAGCTTTCGTGGATCACTTCATAATTTTCTTCATCACAATTTTTAGATTCACGAATTTCAAGCAAAACTTCATAAAGATAATCTAGTGCACAAAACTCACTAGCAATTGGTTCATCATAATTGGATCTCTTAACAAGGTTAGCAAGTGGTTGAGGATCCATAAACTTTTAGCAAGCAAATATGCAAGAAAAAGAAGGCACATAGTAACACGTGCAAACGAAAGATCGAACGGAAGAGGGGCGGATAAAAGGCGAAGGTTTTCAAAAATCGTTTTAGAAGTGGGGGAGAGGAAAATGAGAGGCGAATGGAAAATAATGTAATGCGAGGGAGAAGAGTTTATGATGGGTACTTGGTATGTCTTGACTTGGCGTAGATCTCCCCGACAATGGCGCCAGAAATCCTTCTTGCTACCTCTTGAGCATGCATTGGTTTTCCCTTGAAGAGGAAAGGGTGATGCAGCAAACTAGCGTAAGTATTTCCCTCAGCTTTTGAGAACCAAGGTATCAATCTAGAAGGACATAACACGCAAGTCACCTAGTACCTGCACAAACAATCAAGAACCTTGCAACCAATGCGATAAAGGGGTTGTCAATCCCTTCACGGTCACTCGCAAAAGTGAGACCTGATAGAGATAATAAGATAAATATTTTTGGTATTTTGTTGTATATATTGGAAAGTAAAGATTGCAAAATAGTAAACGAGATGCGATAATAAAATAGATGTAATGTAATAAGAAAGAGACCCGGGGGCCATAGGTTTCACTAGTGGCCTCTCTCAAGATAGAATCTATTACGGTGGGTGAACGAATTACTGCCGATCAATTGATAGAAGAGTGCATAGTTATGGGAATATCTAGGAAATGATCATGAATATAGGCATCACATCCGTGTCAAGTAGACCGAAATGATTCTGCATCTACTACTATTACTCCACACATCGACCGCTATCAAGGTTGGGAAAAGCGGTAGGCGTAAACGAGGCGGTTGGCCTTCGCCTAGTGCTTATGCGGTGCTTAAGCGCCCTAGGCGTAGCCTAGGTGGTTATATAATTTTTACTATCAGGGCGTATATGTGGTTATTATATATGTATTTTATTAATTCATGGTATATAAGTATGTTAACTACCAACTACTACGATTGGAATATGGCCCATTTTGGCATATCAGTGCAATATGGCATGATTTCTCACCTGGGTAGACAATTTCTTACTTGCTCTGCCTAGAGTTCTGCTTATGCCCTAGGCGAGGAGTTTGGCCATTGCCTAGCGCCTAGGCGTGCCTAAGCGCCTCCTAGGCACAGTCTTTTCCAACAGAGACGGCTATCCAGCATGCATCTAGAGTATTATGTTCAGAAGAACAGAGTAATGCATTAAGCAAGATGACATGATGTAGAGGGATAAACTCAAGCAATATGATATATACCCCATCTCTTTATCCTCGATGGCAACAATACAATACGTGCCTTGCTGCCCCTACTGTCACTGGGAAAGGACACCGCAAGATTGAACCCAAAGCTAAGCACTTATCCCATTGCAAGAAAGATCAATATAGTAGGCCAAACTAAACCGATAATTCAAAGAGACTTGCAAAGATATCAAATCATCCATATAAGAATTCAAAGAAGAACCAAATAATATTCATAGATAATCAAGTTTATAAACCCACAATTCATTGGATCTCGGCAAACACACCGCAAAAGAGTATTACATCGAAAAGATCTCCAAGAACATCGAGGAGAACTTTGTATTGAGAACCAAAGAGAGAGAAGAAGCCATCTAGCTAATAACTATGGACCCAAAGGTCTATGGTAAAATACTCACACATCATCGGAGAGGCTATGGTGTTGATGTAGAAGCCCTCCGTGATCGATTCCCCTTCCGGCAGATCGCCAGAAAAGGCCCCAAGATGGGATCTCACGGGTACAGAAGGTTGTGGCGGTGGAAAACTGGTTTCGTGGCTCCCCCTGATGTTTTTAGGGTATAAGAGTATATATAGGCGAAAGAAGTACGTCGGTGGAGCTCCGTGGGGCCCACGAGGGTGGGGGCGCGCCTACCCCCCTGGGCGCACCCTCCTACCTTGTGGACGCCTCGCGGAGTTCCATGCTTCAACTCCAAGTCTTCTAGATTGCTTTCGTTCCAAGAAAGATCATTGCGAAGGTTTCATTCCGTTTGGATTCCGTTTGGTATTCCTTTTCTACAAAACACTGAAATAGGCAAAAAACAGAAACTGGCACTAGGCCTTGGGGTAATAGGTTAGTCCCAAAAATAATATAAAAGAGCATATTAAAGCCCATTAAACATCCAAAAAAGATAATATAATAGCATGGAACAATAAAAAATTATAGATTCGTTTGATACGTATCACTTTTCCTGGTCCAGATTTCCAGCTGCCGGAATTCTCCTTCTTTGTGTGTACCTTGAAAATTATGGCAGAAAGGGCATTAGAATTACTCCAAAAAGAATTATTATGCATAAAAACATCATAAATAACAGTAACAAAACATGATGCAAAATGGATGTATCAGGGGTAAGGTGATGAAGCTACGGCCCGTAGAACTCTATCAGACCCCGGAGGAAGGGGTGAATGGGAAACCCTAAACCGCGCAGTAAGGAGACGAAGCATGCCCTCTCGCCCTCTCTAAGAGATGGGTGATTCTTTGTGTGAACTTGACTGTACATGGATGTTAATCCTATGCGGGTCGCCATCAGATCTAAATCTGGCAGATATCCTTGCTTGGCTAGATGCTCCAAGTGAAGGCACGAGACAACACAACTGCCCCAATCGCCTCTGATAGGGCCATGAGGACGCCTCGAAGAGCCAGCGTCGCTCGCCATGAAAAGCTCTCAGGGATAGACTTGATAGAAGGGGAGCGCCCGATTTGCTCAAAAAAGAAGGGTTGTGGTTGTGTGGTGATTGGCATGACCAGCCTGTGAATAAAAAGGGGGAGCAGGCCGACACTTCAATGTTTCACCATAAAGCGACTCGCTTCCCCATAAAAGTGCGGTTACCGAGGTCAGAAAACTAGGGGCACGTGTGGCAGAGTCAAGCCCACCTGGCGGAATTGATAATTTCTAAAGACTACTTGTAGAGGAACTCGCCTGTCGAGCCGAAGGCTCCGGAACCAAAGTCCAGTCGTGTCGCCCTCGGCATCGAAGGGCAGTTCAGGGGCTAGTAATGGTGTCCTAGACTAGGGGGTGCTGACCTAGCCCATGCTCCTCGAATTGGGCTTGTAAGCCCCTATTCTTTGCAAAGATGGACTCTGGAGGTTGCACGACGAAACATGATCGAAACTACGTGTGCCAAAGACTTGTCATATACTCCAAGACTTCTCCTACCGCCTCCACGCTAGGATACCGACCTTGTAACCCTAGGTACCCTACCTAACATGTATATAAGCCAACGGGTTTAGCCCATAGAGGGACATCAACGCAATATCGTTCACCAAGCCCTAGAGTTAGACCACATCTTACGATCTCGAGGTGGATCAACTCTGTACTCGATACATCTATATCAATATAAACAAGAGCGGGACGTAGGGTTTTACCTCCATTAAGAGAGCCCAAAAGTGGGTAAAACATCGTCTCCCTGTTCCTGTTACCATCTTTCCGAGATCCATAGCTCAGGACCCCCTACCCCGAGGTCTACCGGTTTTCACACCTACACTAGGAGTGGTTCGGTCCAGGGTGCAATGACTACCATGACCTCATGAGCCAAAGTCGTTTTCTGGATAGCCGATCCACCCACTATGTCTTCTTCACTGTCTTCCTCGAGTTGGGCAGATTGCCCTACATCGTTTGACTCCGATGTGTGTTTGTCCTCTTGCCAGACTACAGATGGCTTAAAGAGCCGTTCGAGGGTGTTTTCGGGGACTTTATCCCATTTGGTGCCCATTCAAAGGAGAATGTATATGACCTGGTTACTATCTCGAGGGATATGATAGAATTCAAGCCCCTCGAACCTGGCCGATATTTTTAGGAAAACATTCCTGTAAGCTGTCATCTTCAGGTCTGTTGCGTCAAACTCGGCATTTACCTAGGAGATGGCGAGGTTGGAATCTTCATATACCTCGAGGCGTTTAACGCCCATTGATACTACTATCTAGAGTCCGTGGAAGAGGGCTTCGTATTCAGACGCGTTGTTGGAGTCCGTGTTCATGATTTGTAACACGTATCGAATGCTATCACCAGTTGACGATGTAAGCACCAGTCCAGCCCCTAGCTCGGTAAGCATTTTTGAACCTTCGAAATACATGGTCCAATGTGAGTATGTGTTGTAGTCTCTAGGGAGTCCGCCCTCTGTCCATTCGGCTACGGAGTCCGCCAGCACCTGAGATTTAATAGCTCTGCATGGCCGGTATGTTATTTCAAAAGGTAGGATCTCTATGGCCCATATGGCTATACGCCCCGTCGCATCCCGGTTGTTAATTATGTCGCTTAAGGGGACGTCAGATGCCACGGTCACTGAGCACTCTTGGAAGTAGTGTCGAAGTTTTTCGTGATGCCATACAGAATGTGCAAGCTATCTTTTGATATTGAGGGTAGCATGTCTTGCATGGGGTTAATACCTCGGAGACGTAATAAACATGTTTTGGACTTAAGACGTGTGGCCCTCCATATCTCCTTCGACCACGAGTACTGCGCTGACTACCTAGTTGGTGGCCGAGATGTACAATATCATTGGCTCACACATGCCTGGTGCTGCCAAGATGGGGTTTCTGGCAAGGAGGGCTTTAATGTCTTCTAAGGCTGCGGCCGCCTCCTCGGTCCATTTAAAAGTCTTGGTATGTTTTAGCAACCTATAAAGAGGTAAGGATTTTCCCCCAAGTCTTCAGATGAAGCGGCTTAATGCCTCCACGCAACTAGTGAGTTTTTGAGCATGCTGGTTGGTACCTCTAATCGGTCCAAGGCTCATATTTTTGCCGGATTGGCCTCGATTCCTCGGCTGGATACTATGAAGCTGAGGAGCTTGCCCGCTGGTACTCCAAAGACACATTTCTTTGGGTTGAGTTTAATTTGGTATTCCCGCAAGTTGGCAAATGTATCATGGAGGTTGTTGACCAGGTGTCCAACGTGTTTGGTTTTGACAACCACATCATCGACGTCGGCCTCAACGGTTTTTCCGATGTGTTTCTCCAGGCATGATTGAGTCATGCGCTAGTATGTAGCATCGGTGTTCTTTAGCCCGAAGGGCATTGTGCTAAAGCAGAATGTCCCATAGGGCGTGATAAACGTTGTTGTGGCCTCATTGGAGTCTTTCATCTTTATTTGATGGTATCCTGAGTAGGCCTCCAGAAAGCACATCAAATCGTCCCCAACTATGGAATTGACGATCTGATCGATCGTGGTAATGGGAAGGGGTCCTTGGGGCAAGCCTTATTGAGGTCTTTGAAATCGACGCATAGGAGCCATGACCTGTCCTTCTTTGGTTCCATGACCAGATTGGCGAGCCAGTCGGGGTGTTGGATGTCTCGTATGAATCCGACCTCGAGGAATTTGGCCAGTTCCTCACCCATTGCTTGACACTTGGCTTCAGAAAAGCGCCGAAGTGCTTGCTTGACAGGTTTATATCCCTTTAAGATGTTCAAGTTGTGTTTGGTGAGCCTGTGGGGTATTCCTGGCATATCGGAAGGATGCTAGGTGAATACATCCCAAATTTTCCTAAGGAAATTGCATAGGGCCTCATCAATCCCTAGCTTGATGTTTGCCCCGATTGATGTTGTTTTTATTTGGGTTTGTGGGGTGTACTTGAAATTTGACTATGTCGTCAGCCGGTTTGAATGAGGTCAACTTCGGCCGTTTGTTGAGGATGACATCGTCCTGATTGACTTCGGCTCGCAGTCACATAAGTTCCTCGGTCGCTAGGGCTTCAGGTAGAGATTCCTGGGCGAGTGGCACCATTTTGTTCTCGGCCTTGAGTGCTCTGTCGGGGTCGCTGGAGATTGTGATTATATTGTTGGGGCCCAGCATTTTGAGCTTCATGTAGCCATAGTGTGGGACTGCTTGGAACCTTGAAAAGGCGTCCTTCCCAAGCAGGGCGTGATATCCTCTCTTGAAAGGGGCAATATGGAACGTTATCTCTTTGGATCGGTAGTTGTCCGGTGTTACGAAGACCACATCGGAGGTAATTTTTCCATTGCAATGCGCCTCTCATCTCGGTATTATACCTTTAAAGGTGGCGTGGCTCTGTTCAATGCATGATTTATCGATTTGCATCTTTTCTAGAGTATCTATGTATGTCAGGTTGACGTTGCTACCTCCGTCCATGAATACTTTTTGAAGGCGGCAACTACCCAAGATCGAGTCTAGCACTAGCGCGACGGGGCACCTATTCAGTGGACCTTGGCTGATCTTTATGATCAAAGGTGATTGGCGTGTCTATCCATGCACCCCGAGATGGCACTTGCCTAATAGAATGAACTTCCCACGGAGCCCGCTTGTGCTAGTTATTAGATGTGAAGGTCTCATAAATCATCAAGATCTCGTCATCGCCCGAGGACTCCTTGGCATGCCACGGTGTACCGATGAGGAGGGCTAGGCCTCCTTTAGCCACTTGCCTCACCACCTAGCAGCGGAGGCTGTGAGTGGGCCAGAAACTCAGCAAGACGAAGTGTATTGGGCATGGCTTATCCAAGAAGCTATCGAGGGTTATCACATATCGGCTGGTGATTTTCTTCTTTTTCCTAGGTTTATCAACGGATGTATGCTGTGCGCAGGGTTTGTGCCGAGGTGCGAGCTAGTCGCACTTTAATTTGTTGTCGTGGATCGAATCTGTCTTTTTTCATGCCAGCCGGGCATCTTCGATATTTCAGAATCTTGGACACTAGATCGGATATCTCCGCAAGTGTTTGAATGCAGTGACGGGTGAGGGCGTTCGAAGTGCTTGTATGCTTGTATCCTTGCTATTATGTCGGAGTCCTGGTAGTCTGGTGTCGGATTACGGGTTCCGGCAAACCCTTGAGGTTCGAACACTAGGGTGTGCACGAAGATCTCTCCCCCTAGCTCACACTCCCGCAACGATCTCAAAGCCTAGCTTGTCGAACCCAAGGAACAAGGGACACAAGGGTTTATACTGGTTCGGGCCACCGTTTTGGTGTAATACCCTACTCTAGTGTGGTGTGGTGGATTGCCTTGTAGGCGGGGGATGAACAAGTACAAGGGAAGAACAACCTCCTAAGGAGAGGTGTTCTTGAGCTCGATGAGCTTGTGTAGTTGGGGATGATCTGAATCCTCTGTCTCCAGATGAGCCAATCCCTGACTATGGTGGTGGCTAGCTCTATTTATAGAGGCCCGGGTCCTCTCCTCAAATATTAGGCGGGAAGGGATCCCACAACGGCCAATTTGAAGGGGGACAACGAGTACAAGTTATCCTGACAAAAGGTGGTCTTCGCCTGCCAAAGGCTCTGGTGGTGACGCCGTCGTGGGCTCTGTGGTGACCTCCATCTTGTCGTCCTGCTGGTCTTGGTCTCGTTGCACCGATATGGAAACCTTTGCCTGACACCTCAGGACTCCTCGCTTGTGCCTGCCTCTTTAGCACCAAAGAGGAAACTGGCCCTCTGCGCCCGCTGGCGCCCGCCTGGCCTTGGTCGTCATGGCTCACGTCATGGAAACCTCTAGAGGCGCCCCTTGCCTTGATTTCTCCGCTCCTCGTGAGCCACCCTAGTGAGGCTACCCCTGAGGAGGTCTGGTGTCGTCCGCCTCGCGAGGCTTGGCCCCTCACGAGGGTCTTGAGCGTTGGTTGATGAAGATGGGCCATACCAAGCCGCTGGTGGAGCCACGCACTGGGCCGCAGGCAGGCAAGTCTGGGTACCCCCGTTCCCAGGACGCCGACAGTAGACCCCGGGCCCATGGCGCGCTCGCGCTTGGCTTCGCGGCGAAGCCAAGGGTCAAGTGCGGAGCGCCGCGGGCCCTAACAGCCTGCGGCCTTGATTGATGTGTGGCGATTGATGGGTCATGTGCGTCTCCACTTCCACGCGCTGCCTCGACAACTTCCTAACTTGACGAGTCCCCGATGCATGCAGAAAAATGTCATTATTACCTTAGATCACGGAGGCCGGCGGTTGGCCTCCTCCTGGCTATAAATGGGAAGGGGGCGGAGCCCCTATCACCCATCTCTTCCTCCACTCCTCTTGCTTCTCCTTGTTCTTCCTAGCCGCGACACCCATGGCGCCAGTGAAGAGGTTCTCTGCCGCCAAGAAGGGGAAAGCTCGCCGGGAGGGGCCCGGCTCGTCACCGCTCAAGAGGGGGCGCAACCATCCGCACGAGCATGCCGCGACCCCCGCTGTGATCCCTCATGGGTGTGAGCGGACTCCTTCAGGGTCCGGCGCTGTCCTTGGCGGCCGTGACGGCGCTCCTTCACGCGGCAGGAGCCGCCTAGGTCGGGGCAGGCTCGTCGATGAGGGGAGGCGCGCCATGGTCGCCCGGCCTCCTCGGCCGCGCTTTCACTCGACGGAGGTGCTGCCAAAGTTTGTCGTGTGGTCTGTGAACCCGACCGAAACTTGGCTTCAACTTCCACGCTCCTTCGCCGGGGAACTGCCGGCTCCAGGTCCTGGCGGCCTTTGGCTGCAGGCCGGTGGCTGATGCAGCAAGGCTTCGTGGGTTGCGGTGGAGGTCTCTGCCGCGGGCAACGTAGCCCTGGCCTGCGGCTGGAAGACGTTCGCCCCCGCGCGTGGCCTGGGCGGGCGGTTGACGCTCCACTTCAAGTACGACGGCGCAGTGACCCTCTTCATGAGGGTGTTTGGGGAAGACGGTTGTTGCGCCGGATGCTGCCCTGAAGACGACGACGATGGTGGCGAGGTGCTTGGCCTTGGCGATGGTCGTGACAAGCGCGAGGGTAACCTTGCCCTCGGCAGTGTCGTGGTTCGCCCAGCTACGGCAGCTCCTCCTCCGGCGAAAGCTCCAGCAGCGGTGGCTACGATCAGCCGCCACGCCGTCAGGCCCGCTTCGAGGATGGTGGCGGGTCATCCCATCGTCGCGCCCCGGTGAAGTGCGAGGAGGGCTCTGGCTGAGTCCGGGGGCCGACCTCGTGTCGTAGGAGCTGCTTTTGCTTGTCCTCTCTTTCCCTTTCCCCTGCATTGTCAGAAACGAATTCGGGGCCCTTCGAGGGCGTGTAATGAACCGTGGTGCTTATGTTGCTTTTATGGTGTGTTTATTGTTTTCGGGTTGTGTTGTGAAATCTATGCCTTATACGGGTGTAGAGGGGTAACTTAGCTCGATGCATCCGGGGTAGCTTTGACCTCATGAGGGCGCGCGTCTCTGGGCACCTGGTGGGGCTTCCCCACTATTGATTCGGGTAACATCATGAGGTTGCAAAACCTTGTTAAGAAATCTTTACTCCTTCCAGCGCGAATCCTCGGGTACGGACTGGTTATGGCCAAATGCACTGCATCGCGGTACCCATGGGGCACCAACTAAACGGGGTGCATCGATCAAAAACTCAGATGAGAACGCCCCGTGGAGACAGGGGAGTGCGCATGCGCATACCACCTGTCCAGCCCCCCTCGCGGAGCATGCGAGGGAGAGCGTCGGGCAACTGCCGCCCTCCCTGTCGAAAAATAGAGAATCGAGGGAAGAAACAGAAAGAAGAGGCAAGCTACCGAGAAATGTTGGAACTCCAAATTTCATTAAAGGAAAAGAGGCAAGTCAACTATAGAAAGCAAATGAATAGCCGCATCCGGCACCTAGTCTAGTCTTGTCACCAGCGCGGAGCTAAGTGCTGCCACTAGGACGTGGGAGGGAGCCCCCGAGGCCCGAGGGCGGCACTCCGGAGACTCCGGGGCGTGTATAGCCCCACTCATAATTACGTGAGAGTGTCACGAGCGGAGACCTTCACAGGCACTGGGCCTTGCTTCATGGGTAGAAATTCCGGAGGTGCTGGATGTTCCAGGCGTTCTGGATGGGGACCCCATCCTGCGTCTCCAGGCGCGCGGTGCCAGGCCTGGAGACGCGGGCAATCCTAAACAGGCCCTCCCACATGGGTGAGAGCTTATGCCGCCCTTCCCTCGAGAGCACCCGCCTTAGGATGAGATCGCCCACCTCAAGCATCCTGGAGCGTACGCTGCGACATTGGTACCATCGCAGCGCCTGCTGGTATCTTGCCGCTCGGAGCGAGGCTTGATAACCCACAAGTATAGGGGATCGCAATAGTTTTCGAGGGTAGAGTATTCAACCTAAATTTATTGATTCGGCACAAGGGGAGCCAAAGAATATTCTCAAGTATTAGTAGCTGAGTTGTCAATTCAACCACACCTGGAAACTTAATATCTACAACAAAGTGTTTAGTAGCAAAGTAATATGATAGTAGTGGTAACGGTAACAAAAGTAATATTTTTGGGTTTTGTAGTGATTGTAACAATAGCAATGGAAAAGTAAATAAGCGAAGAACAATATATGAAAAGCTCGTAGGCAATGGATCGGTGATGGAGAATTATGTCGGATACGATCGATCATGCAACAATTATAACATAGGGTGACACAGAACTAGCTCCAGTTCATCAATGTAATGTAGGCATGCATGCCGAATATAGTCATACGTGCTTATGGAAAAGAACTTGCATGACATCTTTTGTCCTACCCTCCCGTGGCAGCGGGGTCCTATTGGAAACTAAGGGATATTGAGGCCTCCTTTTAATAGAGTACCGAACCAAAGCATTAACACATAGTGAATACATGAACTCCTCAAATTACGGTCATCACCGGTAATGGTCCCGGTTATTGTCACTTCGGGGTTAACGGATCATAACACATAATAGGTGACTATAGACTTGCAAGACAGGATCAAGAACTCACATATATTCATGAAAACATAATAGGTTCAGATCTGAAATCATGGCACTCGGTCCCTAGTGACAAGCATTAAGCATAGCAAAGTCATAGCAACATCAAGCTCATAACATAGTGGATACTAGGGATCAAACCCTAACAAAACTAACTCGATTACATGATAAATCTCATCCAACCCATCACCGTCCAGCAAGCCTACGATGGAATTACTCACGCACGGTGGTGAGCATCATGAAATTGGTGATGGAGGAAGGTTGATGATGATGATGGCAACGGATTCCCCTCTCCGGAGCCTCGAATGGACTCCAGATCAGCCCTCCCGAGGGAGTTTAGGGCTTGGCGGCGGCTTCATATTGTAAAACACGATGAATCCTTCTCTCTGATTTTTTTCTCCCTGAACACGAACATATGGAGTTGGAGTTGAGGTCAGTGGAGTGTTAGGGGGCCCACGAGGCAGGGGGCGTGCCCAGGGGGGTAGGCACGCCCCCACCCTCCTGGATAGGGTGTGGGCCCCCTGACGTGGATTCTTCTTCCAGTATTTTTTATATATTCCAAAACTAATCTGTGTTGATTTTCAGGTCATTCCGAGAACTTTTATTTCTGCACAAAAATAACACCATGGCAATTCTGCTGAAAATAGCGCCAGTCCGGGTTAGTTCCATTCAAATCATGCAAGTTAGAGTCCAAAACAAGGGCAAAAGTGTTTGGAAAAGTAGATACGATGGAGACATATCAACTCCCCAAAGCTTAAACCTTTGCTTGTCCTCAAGCAATTCAGTTGATAAACTGAAAGTGATAAAGAAAAACTTTTACAAACTCTGTTTGCTCTTGTTGTTGTAAATATGTAAAGCCAGCATTCAAGTTTTCAGCAAAGATTATGAACTAACCATATTCACAATAACATTTAGGTCTCATGTTTACTCATATCAATGGCATAATCAGCTAGCGAGCAATAATAACAAATCTCGGATGACAACACTTCCTCAAAACAATCATGATATGATATAACAAGATGGTATCTCGCTAGCCCTTTCTGAGACCGCAAAACATAAATGCAGAGCACCTTTAAAGATCAATCAATGACTAGACATTGTAATTCATGGTAAAAGAGATCTAGTCACAGTCATACTCAATGTAAACTAACAGTAATGGATGCAAATGACAGCTGTGCTCTCCAACTGGTGCTTTTTAATAAGAGTATGATGACTCAACATAAAAGTAAGTGGATAGGCCTTTCGCAGAGGGAAGTAGGGATTTGTAGAGGTGCCAGAGCTCGATTTTGAAATAGATATGAATAATATTTTGAGCGGTATACTTTCATTCTCAACATAACAACCGAGAGATCTCGATATCTTCCATGCTACACACATTATAGGCGGTTCCCAAGCAGAATGGTAAAGTTTATACTTCATCACCACCAACAAGCATCAATCCATGGCTTGCCCTAAACAATGGGTGCCTCCAACTAACAACAATCCTGGTGGAGTTCTGTTTGCAATTATTTTGATTTGATTTGAGCATGGGACTGGGCATCCCGGTGACCAGCCATTTTCTCGTGAATGAGGAGTGGAGTCCACTAATCTTGAGAATAACCCGCCTAGCATGGAGGATATAGACAACCCTAGTTGATACATGAGCTATTCGAGCATACAAAATAGAATGTTTATTTGAAGGTTTAGAGTTTGGCACATACAAATTTACTTGGAACGGCAGGTAGATACTGTATATAGGAAGGTATGGTTGGATGCACAAGCAGTACTCCCGCTTAGTACAAGTGAAGGCTAGCAAAAGACTGGGAAGCGACCAGCTAGAGAGGGACAACAGTCATGAACATGCATTAAAATTAATCAAGACCGAATGCAAGCATGAGTAGGATATAATGCACCATGAACATAAATATCGTAGAGGCTATGTTGATTTTGTTTCAACTACATGCGTGAACATGTGCCAAGTCAAGCCACTCGAATCGTTCAAAGGAGGAAACCACCCCATCATACCACATCACAACCATTTTAATAGCATGTTGGCACGCAAGGTAAACCATTATAAACTCCTAGCAAATTAAGCATGGCATAAGCAACTACAATCTCTAATTGTCATTGCAAATATGTTTCTTTCATATTAGGCTAAATCAGGAACGATGAACTAATCATATTTACAAAAACAAGAGAGGTCGAGTTCATACCAGCTTTTCTCATCTCAATAAGTTCATCATATATCATCATTATTGCCTTTCACTTGCACGACCGAACAGTGTGGATAATAATAATAGTGCCCGTGCATTGGACTAAGTTGGAATATGCAAGCATTCAATTCAAGAGAGAAGACAAGGTAATATGGGCTCTTTGTTAGATCAACAATAATGCATATACGAGCCACTCAACATTTTCATTATGTTCTTCTCCTCTTGACCCCCAAAGGAAAGAAAAGAAACAAAACTATTTACACGGGAAAGCTCCCAACAAGCAAAAGAAGAACGAGAAATCTTTTTGGGTTTTCCTTTTTAATTACTACTACATGCATGGAAAGTAAACTAGTTAAAAGCTACAACTAATTTTTTTTGTTTTTTTCTTAAGGTTTTTCAAACACACAAGAAGAAAGCGAGAAAATGAAAATAAACTAGCATGGATGATACAATGAAAAAGTATGAGCACCGATAACTGGCATGAGTGTGTGAACATGAATGTAATGTCGGTGAGAGATACGTACTCCCCAAGCTTAGGCTTTTGGCCTAAGTTGGTCTATGCCCATGGATCAAAGTTGTAGCTGGGGTCGTACTGAGATGCAGCGGCAATTGCCTGATGAGCTGCAGCTTGGAGGCGAGCTGCCTCCGCCCTCCTCTCATACTCGGTCGCCTCCTCCCTGGTTATAACATATCTCCCTTTTTTCCTGAAAGTCAAAGAAAGTAGGAGCAGGGAGAGCAACGTGATAGGTGCGTCGTCTATCGAAGATTAGTCGGTGCTGGAGGAACTGATTGTTCCTCTCAACAAACTAATGACGAACCATGGCATTATAATCTAAATAAGCAGGAGGCAACTCAATATCATCTCCGCGTATGGGTATCTCAAGAAAATCAGCTAAATGGGTTGCATAAATTCCACCAAAGAAATCTCCATCAATACTATTATTATGCAACCTACGTGCAACAATGGCCCCCAAGTTATATTGTCTATCTCCTAACACAGCACTCTTGAGAACACTAAGATCAGGAACACACATGTGACATCACTCATCCTTACCATTAATGCATCCACCTATGAAGAGAGCAAAATAATGTATGGCAGGAAAATGAATGCTCCCTATGGTAGCTAGCGTGATTTCCCTAGACTCCCCCATAGTTATGCTAGCAAGAAAGTCTTTATATTCACATTTGCGAGGTTCACTAACATTACCCCACTGTGGGAGTTTACAAGCAGTATTAAAATCTTCTAAGTCCATGGTATAAGATTTATCATAGAGATCAAATAGGACAATTTGAGAATTGTGTGATGATGTAAATTTAAACCTTCTCACGAATGAATCAGTCAAATAGAGGTACTGACGGTACTTATCTACCACGAAGCTCTCAAGATCGGCGTTACGCGCATATGCTTCAAATTCCTCCTTGATTCCTGCTCGAACCATGAAGTCCTCTGACGGCCATTCACAAGGCCGCACTTGAGCATTCGTTGGTAGTTCATTGTCTGGCTCACATATTGCGGGCCTGGGTCCTTGTTTCCTTGAGGAACCACCTTGGTACATTTTCCTAAACATATTTTTTCCTCTCCAATAGTAATTGTTGAAAATTTTCAAATAGAATTGATACTTTGGACTTGAGGTTGTTTCCTCGGAAAGTGTACCGTATGCTCATTACCATTAACATGAAAAGTGACATTGCCTTCGGTGCAATCAATAACACCCCCTGTAGTATTCAAAAAGGGTCTTCCAAGAATAATAGACATACTATCGTCATCGGGAATATCAAGAATAACAAAGTCCGTTAAAATAGTAACATTTGCAACCACAACAGGCACATCCTCACAAATACCGACAGGTATAGCAGTTGATTTGTTAGCCATTTGCAAAGATATTTTAGTAGGTGTCAACTTATTCAAATCAAGTCTATGATATAAGGAGAGAGGCATAACACTAACACCGGCTCCAAGATCACATAAAGCAGTTTTAACATAGTTTCTTTTAATAGAGCATGGTATAGTTGGTACTCCTAGATCTCCAAGTTTCTTTGGTATTCCACCGTTAAAAGTATAATTAGCAAGCATGGTGGAAATTTCAGCTTCCAGTATCTTTCTTTTATAAGTAACAATTTCCTTCATATATTTAGCATACGGGTTCATTTTAAGCATATCACTCAAATGCATACGCAAAAAGATAGGTCTAATCATTTTAGCAAAGCGCTCAAAATCCTCATCATCCTTTTTCTTGGATGGTTTAGGAGGAAAAGGCATGGGTTTCTGAACCCATGGTTCTCTTTATTTACCGTGCTTCCTAGCAACAAAGTCTCTCTTACCATAACGTTGATTCTTTGATTGTGGGTTATCAAGATCAACAGCAGGTTCAGTCTCTACATCATTATCATTGCTAGGTTGAGCATCAACATGAACATCATCATTAACATTATCACTAGGTTCATGTTCCTTACCAGATTGTGTTTTAGCATCAGAAATAGAAATATCATTGGGATTCTCAGGTGTGTCAATAACAGGTTCACTAGAAGCATGCAGAGTCCTATCATTTTTCTTTTTCTTCCTTTTAGAAGGACTAGGTGCATCAATATTAATTCTCTGAGAATCTTGCTCAATTCTCTTAGGATGGCCCTCGGGATACAAAGGTTCCTGAGTCATTTTACCACCTCTAGTCATAACTCTAATAGCCTTTTCATTCTTATTATTATTTAATTCATTGAGCAAATCATTCTGAGATTTAAGTACGTGTTCTACTTGAGTGGTAACCATAGAAGCATGTTTACTAATAAGTTTAAGTTCACCTTTAACATTAGCCATATAATCACCCAAGTGTTCAAGCATATCAGCATTGTGTTTCAATTATCTACAAACATAAGCATTGAAGTTTTCTTATTTAACCATAAAGTCATTAAACTCATCCAAGCATGGGCTAGCAAACTTAGTAAATGGGATTTCACATTTATCGAATCTATAGAGAGAATTTACCTTTACTACCTGTGTCGGGTTATCAAGACCATGTATTTCTTCAACGGGCGGCAAATTAAGACCATGTATTTCTTCAATAGGTGGTCAATTCTTAACATCTTCAGTTTTAATACCTTTTTCTTTCATAGATTTCTTTGCCTCTTGCATATCTTCAGGACTGAGAAATAGAATACCCCTTTTCTTTGGAGTTGGCTTAGGAGTTGGTTCAGGAAGTGTCCAATTATTTTCATTAGTCAACATATTATTCAATAACAATTCAACTTCATCAACAACTCTTTCCCTGAAAACACAACCAGCACAACTATCCAGGTGGTCTCTAGAAGCATCGGTTAGTCCATTATAAAAGATATCAAGTATTTCATTTTTCTTGAGAGGATGATCAGGCAAAGCATTAAGTAATCGGAGAAGCCTCCCCCAAGCTTGTGGGAGACTCTCTTCTTCAATTTGTACAAAATTATATGTTTCCCTTAAAGCAGCTTGTTTCTTATGAGCAGGGAAATATTTAGCAGAGAAGTAATAAATCATATCCTGGGGACTGCGCACACAACCAGGATCAAGAGAATTAAACCATGTCTTAGCATCACCATTTAAGGAGAATGGAAACAACTTAAGGATAAAGTAATAGAGAGTTTTCTCATCATGTGTAAAGAGGGTGGCTATATCATTTAATTTAGTAAGATGTGCCACAACAGTTTCAGATTCATAGCCATAGAAAGGATCAGATTCAACCAAAATAATTAACTCAGGATCGACAGGGAAATCATAATCCTTATCAGTAATAAAGATAGGTGAAGTAGCAAAAGCAGGGTCATATTTCATTCTAGCATTCAAAGACTTTTCTTTAAGCTTAGCTAATAATTTCTTAAGATCAGATCTATCATTGCAAGCTAAGAAGTCTCTAGCAGTTTCTTCATCCATAACATAACCCTCAAGAACAACAGGCAATTCATATCTAGGGGGAGACTCTTCATCATCACTTTCATCAATATTATCAGTTTCAATAATTTCATTCCCTCTATCCCTAGCAAGTTGTTCATCAAGAAATTCACCTAGTGGCACAGTATTATCAAGCATAGAAGTAGTTTCATCATAAGTATCATGCAAAGCAGAAGTGGCATCATCAATAACATGCGACCTATCGGAATCAATAGCATGTGCACGTGTCTCAAGTTTATTCAAAACAGAAGGTGAATCAAGTGCAGAGCTAGATGGCAGTTCCTTACCTCCCCTCGTAGTTGAGGGAAAAATCTTGTGTCGGTGTTCTAGGAACGGGGGTCCCCAGACTTGCCTGCCTACGGCCCACGACATGGCTGAGCTAGCAGGCCCGTAAGTCCCATCTTCATCGACAAGGCATTCAAGACCCTCGCGAGGGGCCAAGCCTCACGAGGCGGACGATGCAAGACCTCCTCAGGAGCGGCCCCGCCAGGCAGGCTCGCGAGGGGGGAGAGATCAAGGCAAGGAAAACCTCGCGAGGTTCTCGTGACGTGAGCCATGACGATCGAGACCAGGCGGGCGCCAGCGCGCGCAGCATCCTTGTTTCCTCTTTGGTGCCAAGGGGGCAAGCGCAGGCGCGGAGTACCAAGGCATCAAGCAAAGGTTTCCATATCGGTGCAACGACACCAAGACCAGCAGGACGGCAAGGTGGAGGTCACCATGGAGCCCAAGACGGCGTCATCACCAAAGCCTTTTGCAGGCGAAGACCGCTTTTGTCAGGATAAGCTGTACTAGTTGTCCCCTTTCAAATTGGCCATTGTTGACTCCCTTCCCGCTCAATATTTAGGGAGAGGACCAAGGCCTATATATGTAGAACTAGCCACCACAGAAGGAAGGGAATTTATTGAGAGGCATCTCATCCACACAAGTTGGCCAAGCACAAGAACACCTCATCCTCAGGAGGTTGTTCTTTCCCTTGTACTGTTCATCATCAGCCCAAGAGGCAATCCACCACCACCACACTGGAGTAGGGTATTACACCACAACAGTGGACCAAACCAGTATAAATCTTATGTCTTTATGTTGCAAGTTTGTCGAGTTCGTCCGCGAGATCTTAGAGAGTTAGGACGCAGATCGGTAGGGAGGAAACCTTCGCGCGCACCCCAGTGTTCGAACCTTGAGGGTTTTGCCGGAACTCGTGATCCGACATTTGGCGTGCCAGGTAGGGGTGCGTTGTAGCTTCTCTTCTGTCGATCTGTGCTCTGTCGCCACCGCGCTTCGCCCACATGGCAGGCGCCCTGCCGCCAACTCCGACGGCCAGCGTCGACGACGGGGCCAGGGGGCTCCGAGCCCTGGCCCCCACCCTGCGGCGGGTGCACTGGCCGCCCAAGTTCAAGCGGAGATGCCCCCGTGCTACGACGGCGCAGCGAACCCGTCAGCTTTCCTGCTGGCGTACGAGGAGGCCATCCTCGAGGTCGGGGGTGATGACAAGGTCATGGCCAACTGGCTTCCCATGGCCCTCGCCGGCAAGCCGCGCGCCTGGCTGCTCAACCTTCTCGGATCCACGGTGGCATCTTGGAAGGAGTTACGTGACCTCTTCACTGTGTGCTATGCGGCACCGGCGGACCACGCGGTCGCGGCCCTGCTAGGCGGCTCACAGGAACCGCCTTCAGAGCGCCACATCAAGCCGATCCTCCGCCAGATTGGTGCCGCTTCCAAGTGCTCGGGGGCTCTGCCGGGCTGGGCTGCGCCTGAGGCCGACCTCACCTTCATCTCAGAAGACCACCCCGTCACCACCACCGGCTTGGGCATGCTTCGATGCTCTGCACGCCCACTGTCGGTGTCAAAACCGGCGGATCTCGGGTAGAGGGTCCCGAACTATGCGTCTAGGCGGATGGTAACAGGAGGCAGGGGACACAATGTTTTACCCAGGTTCGGGCCCTCTTGATGGAGGTAAAACCCTACGTCCTGCTTGATTAATATTGATGATATGGGTAGTACAACAGTAGATCTACCACGAGATCAAGGAGGCTAAACCCTAGAAGCTAGCCTATGGTATGATTGTTGTTCGTCCTACGGACTAAAACCCTCCGGTTTATATAGACACCGAAGAGGGCTAGGGTTACACAGAGTTGGTTACAATGGTAGGAGATCTACATATCCGTATCGCCAAGCTTGCCTTCCACGCCAAGGAAAGTCCCTTCCGGACACGGGACGAAGTCTTCAATCTTGTGTCTTCATAGTCCAGGAGTCCGACCAAAGGTATAGTCTGGCTATCCGGACACCCCCTAATCCAGGACTCCCTCAGTAGCCCCTGAACCAGGCTTCAATGACGACGAGTCCGGCGCGCAGATTGTGTTCGGCATTGCAAGGCAGGTTCCTCCTCCAAGTACTTCATAGAAGATTTTGAACACAAAGGTAGTGTCCGGCTCTGCAAAATAAGTTTCCACATATTGCCATAGAGAGAATAATATTTACACAAATCTAATCTGCTAACGTATTCCGTAGTGTGACATCACACCACGGCCAAGTCTTTATTCGAATCGTTTTACTATCCCACCTCAGCGCGTTTAGCGAGGCGGTTTCCTTGGCACGTCTTGTCAAAGCAGAGATCGTGTCCCCTTATTCCGGGATTCTCATCAATATGGGCGTGGGTAACCCAACCGTTCCCGTTGGTATGTTTTCTCGATCAAAGGCGAGTCCCAAACGGTCACGGGGAGGGCCCTTGGTATTCAACCTCTTATAAAGAGACCAAGGCCTTACTCCTTTCTTTCAATCTCAAACAAGTTCGCCCTTCGCCTCGAGTTCCAACACCCAAGGCTCCAGATATCAGGTGCTTTGGACCTTCGACAATGTCTGGTTCCGACCTTCGAGGCCGATGGATGCCCTCCTTGGTCAGGAGGAGGACGTGCTGAAGTTGAGAGAGGCCAGGTTCTTGACAGGCAAAATCTCGCATAGGCTGCCTGCTCGAGGGCAGGTCATTCCCACTCCCAAGCCTGGTGTGAGTGTGGTGTTCATGTCTCACTTCCTTCAGGGGTTAGGCTTCCCGACGGATCCCTTCGTGAGGGGGCTCATGTTTTATTATGGGCTGGAATTTCACGACTTAGCTCCGGAGTCCATCCTCCATATTTCCTCATTCATCGTCGTGTGTGAAGCCTTCCTCCGTATTACTCCTCACTTCGGACTATGGCTCAAGACTTTCAAAGTAGAGACGAAGATGACCGAGGGACGGCACGCGGAGTGCGGAGGTGCTTTTATAAGCAAGAATGCTGGTGCTCCATGGCCCGAGGGCTCTTTTCAAGGGGAGTCCAGCTTATGGCAACGAGAGTGGTTTTATATCACAGCTCCCAGGAGCACCAAGTGGGTGGCGCTGCCTGCTTTCCGCTCGTGTCCCCTGCCACAGCTGGCATCATGGGTCAATAAGGGGCTGGACTGGGGGTCAGCAAAGGACGTGCCCCTGTTGCAGGGCCGCATCCGAGATCTCCTAGAAAGAGACATTAGTCTGGTCGTGGTGACGCAGGTTATGTTAATTTGCCGAGTTCTGCCCTGCAAACGTCGCCCCCTTCGCCTGTGGGAGTTCAACCCGGAGGGACCACGAGTTCTCCAACATTTTCTTGGCATGACGCCCGTGGAGATGTAAAAATTGTTCTTCGAACCACAAGTAGTGTGTCTGGATTCTACGGAGGACGCAGGTCTGAGCTGCAATCGTCTGGATACTCAAGTAAGTAGCCTTGTGCCCGGACTCGCTATCCGTATATTTATCATAAAATTGCCCCTAAAAGAGATGTCCTTTAAACATGAGTGGATAGCGAAAGCAAAGCTAATCAGGTGTCCGCCCCCCCTCCCCGAGACCACGCCGGGTCTCGTGCTAGTCAGGATGTTGGAGGTTGTGCCTTCAAAGGAAAGCGAGGGAGGGCACAAGGAAGCTACAGCCTCCTCGAAGAAGGTTGTCCGGAAGGGAGGAATCGAAAATTCCTCTCCTCAGGGGAAGAAGAGGACCGCCTCTGAAGACCCGGAGACCATGGCCTCAAAGCGGGGGAAGAAATCTTCGCCAGAGGGTCCTGTGCTGGGGGATACTTCGGCCAAATTATGCCCTCAATGGGATCAGCCCTCCACCGAGCCGTAAGTAGAGAGGAGTTTTCGAGAGAAATCGTTGCTTTATATATGAGAAAAGTAATCGAAAATTTACCTTGTAGCTCGGACCTTAGCCCTTCTCAGCAGAGCTCGTCTTCGGGGGATCTTCTTCCGAAGATGATGGAGAGCGGAATGCCTCCCCCTGCCGTACCGCCTTGCGAGGTGGGCGACCCTGAGGTATCGTCGCGGAGGGTTTCTCCGAATCTGGCAGGGCCGAAAGGTAGTCATATGGCCCCCCAAAGCCCTCCGCGTCCGGCCTTCGAAAAGGGCCATCAGACGAGTCCGGCGCCGTCTGGTGCGCGGTCGGAGGAGCTGAAGGATCTGCTAGGGTGAGCATCTATCTCAAAGGAGCACCATGCATTGATGGGTACGGTGATTGAGAGGATTTCGTCCGCGGAGAGTGGATTGCACGAGGCCGTCAGGAGTTTACTAACAGGTTTTGAGGTACGCGAAATAATGTACCCTTTTTGGTCAGTTGCGCATAAATAAGATGCGCCCCGTGTAGATAGTAGCCCCTGAGACTCTGTGCGTTGTCAAAAGTGACGGCGCGCAAAGGATCATAATCCCAGGTCTAATATGCCGCCTTCATACGTAGGTGGCGAAGTGTCCGGTGTCAAGCCAGACTGATGAATTTGCCGAGCTAAAGTGGCAACTTGACGTGGCAGGTGCCAACATCGCGCTTGTCAACAAGCGGCTTGACGAGGCCCAAGGTATGTAATTCCTCCCGCGGCACCTGGTAAGAGGAGCTTTATGCCAGTATCTTACAATGTGTGCGCTTGATGCAGATGGTGCTGCTGCCATGGAGAATCTTCGGGCGGAACTTTCCCGAGCCAAGGAGCAAGCCAGGAAAAGTGATGCGGCTGCCGGCAAGGCAATTGAAGAGCTAAAAGCCGAACAGGCTGCTCACTGCCGAAGCAAGAAGGAAATGGCCCAGATGGCCGTGAAGCTGAAGAATGCTGCTGACCGTTGCAAGCTTCTTGAAAAAGAAGATCATGCGGAACAGACAGACCTAGAGAAGGCCGTTTCTGATGCCAAGGATGCTCGCTCTGCAATGAGAGCTATGAAGGAGGAGCTGCGTCAGGCTGGAGAGATCGCGGCTGGAAAGTCCTTTATGCTGCGGAGGAAGTTCTGTGATCCTAAATATGCTCCGTTAGACCGGATGTGGAGTACAGCGGACACCTATCTGGATTTGGCAGCGAGTGCCGCGGATGCGGCCAAACACTTCCGAGATCAAGAAGATCACGAAGTGGAAAAGCTCTTTTGGTCGCAGTTCCACAATCCGGAGCGTCCACTGTCATTAGCAGATCGTTTGGCCGAATGGGCCGAGCTAAATAGGTTGTCCGGACTCGCCATGAAGTATGTCATGAGTCATCTGTGGCCAGAGAGGCCAGAGCCGAAAAGTTATTTCAACTTGGTGCAGCAGTTCCTTGGTGCGGCGCCGCATATCAATGTGATGAAGAGGTCAGCGTGCATAGAGGGTGCGCGGATGGCTCTTGCCCGTGTGAAAACATACTGGGCGGAAATGGAGGCCACCGCTGTTGCATCCCCAGACTCGGATGGAAGCCGAGTGCCTGCCGAGCACAATTTTTAGGAAGTTCTGCAAGGCGCTCGTTTAATAGAGACGCAGTGCTCGAAGGATACTATATTCGAATAGCATATATTATTGTAAAATAATATTTTGATAAATTGTAGAAGCTTTTTATACTTGTGCCTGCAAGTATTATAATACCTCATGTGCGGCCGTTTAACATATATGTATGTATAATCTGAAAGATGGCGGTCGTCGGCTTCAACCCCCACGCACATAATGTGGGGGTGTTCGCAGAAGGCGCATTTCCACACTTGATCCAACGTCTTGGTCCTACAAAGGAGGTGATAGTGCAGCGAACTAGGCAATCGGACTATGATGCTTTATCACTTTCACTTAGCCATAGGAGTTTGACAGTGAGGCTACTTATATAGCCCCTGGTGGCGCCTGCGCTCGCCCGAACTCGGGGCGCGTATGTGCCTGGCCGGGAAGCGGCCCTTCGTTAATGCGGAGGAATCCTAAAGATTCCAGTAAGTCATCGAGTGGTTGACCAGTCTCACGCTATATCATGATAGTCAGTTTTCGGCTTTCTCTACTGAGGTGCTCGCCTGGCCGAACCGGGGCACAATCGCAGTAGTTCTCTTGGTGCCGCCTTAGCCGATAGAGCGGAACGTAAGGTGGCAAAACACAGGAGCCAGGCAAACCCAACATTTGACCAAAGACATGATTCAGAGCTGATGCATATAGGGCCAAACTCGCGACGCCGAACACTCCCTAAGGTATTCGGTCTTTATGAGGGCGGGCGGGATAACGCCCTTAGTAATAAGCCCCTAGTGTCCAGGTACGTGCAAAACTCTGACGTGGCCACATGCCAAAACTCCAGCCTCCTCCTTGGTTATACCAAGAAACTAGGGGATATGTATCAACAAGAGATAGTAACAAAGGTTTACGCAGGGTCTTAATCTGAAAAGAATCCTTGGAACGGGTCCCTGCTGCATGTCTGCGCCTGTGTCTCCGTTGTGCCGTATCCTGGACGGGTGTAGCACGGTGTTCATCTATAAAAGAGAGAAACTTAGTTTAGGAAATATCGTGCCGAACATGAGTTATACTAAATAAACAAAGTATACATTGAAATGGGTAAAATTGAGCTTTATTGTCTCTTGTTTTATATGCGTGGAGCCCCTAGTACAGGGGTATACGGCTATTAAGCCTTTATCAATTGTATGTTTATGCCGGACTCGTCTAGCCGTGTCCATGGTCTTGACGACCTGTTTAGGTGCTTTGGCTGGTGAAGCCGCTTTATTGTGGGGCTGTCAAGGCAGCCGCACTGTCTTCCGCGTGGGAGGAACACTCAATGTTTTCCCTTTAATGAGATGATGCCTTGTGGACCGGGCATCTTAAGCGTAAGAGATGCATAATGCGATATTGCGTTAAAGCAGGCGAAAGCTTCGCGTCCCAGCAGTACTTGATAGCTACTTGAGAATGGGGCGATGTGGAAAGTTAGCTGTTGGCGACAGAAGTTATCGGGGGAGCCAAACATAACTTCTAGCCGGAGAGAACCCATGCAACGGGCGTCCGAGCCTGGCGTTACCCCTTGAAAGGAGGTTTTGCTATGGCGAATTTTGTTGGGTCTATCCCCATGTTGCGGATTGTGTCCTGGTATAACAGGTTTAGACCACTGCCGCCTTCCATCAAGACATTTGTAAAGTGGAGTCCGCCGATTATTGGATCTAATACCAAGGCAGTCCAGCCTGCGTTCCGGATACTTCTAGAGTAATCCTGATGGTCAAAGGTGATTGGTTTTAACAACCATTGGCGAGACTCCTTTGGGATAGGCCATGTGGCGTGTATCTCTGTTGGTGCCATTCTGTTCGTCACGTGAAGTAAGTTTACTATTTTGACTTCCTGTGGGAAATCCTTTTGTTTCCTGGTGCTCTGCTTGTGGGGTTCGTCGTCGTCCTCACTTGGTGTGTCCAGCCCCTTGTGTTCGGCGTTGAGTTTGCCGGATTTCTTGAAAACCCAACAATCTCTGTGGGTATGGTTCGCAGGCTTCCCGGGAGTACTGTGTATTTGACATATCTTGTCCAGGATTTTGTTTAAGTTGGATAGCTCGTCCCTATTATCCTTGAGGGTGGCTTTCTCTGATTCTGTCGCGAGCTTTTGAATCCAGCGTTGACCGCCGTGCTCTTTGGGCTGTTTCTCTTATTCCGGCGTTGGTCCTTGTTGCGTCAGGGTTTTCCGTTTCCATCCCTAACTTCGGATGTACTTGGGTTGTTGGTGCTACATCTTGCCAACCAGCTGTCCTCTCCTGCGCAAAATCGGGTCATGAGGCTTGTTAATGCGGCCATTGTTCTTGGCCGAGGTGTCTGGCGAGCCATTCGTCTCGAACGTTATGCTTAAAAGCTGCTAGGGCTTCGGCGTCCGGACAGTCGACTATCTGATTCTTTTTAGTAAGAAATATGTTCCAGAATTTCCGGGCTGACTCTCCAGGCTGTTGAGTTATGTGACTGAGATCGTCTGCATCCGGAGGGCGGACATAGGTCCCCTGAAAATTTGCCCGGAAAGCATCCTCAAGCTCTTCCCAACTTCCAATGGTGTTTTCGGGAAGGCTTTTGAGCCAATGCCGGGCTGGCCCTTTAAGCTTGAGGGGTAAGTATTTTATGGCGTGGAGGTCATCTCCTCTGGCCATGTGTATGTGGAGGATATAATCCTCGATCCAGACCCCAGGGTCTGTTGTTCCGTCGTACGCCTCTATGTTTACGGGTTTGAATCCCGCTGGAAATTCATGGTTCAGCACCTCATCGGTGAAACATAGGGGGTGTGCGGCACCCCTGTATTTGGGTGTGCCGTGATGTTCGGATATTTGTTGTGTTGCATTGGTTACTAGAGCTTGCTTTCTTGGCCCGTAGATAGATCTGGCTGGGCCATCTTTTTGATGCGGATCCTTTGGTGGATCGCGTGCCGGCTTGTGTGCGTCGCCGCTTGCCGCTCCATGCTGGCCATGCGGTCGTCTATCCGACCAGGTGGCTCTCCTATTTTTTGACTGCGGGGGCTCTAAGGCCTCCTCGTCAAATTTAGGCAGTAGCTTTCGCTTTGGATAGCTTTTTGTGTGGCGACTGCCGCCATATTTGTCTGCGGTGTTGCGTACTTTGCTCCATCTGATTCTGAGTGCATCTTCCGCAGTTTTGAGCTTCCGCTTCTGCTTTTTCAGGCTACGCGCAGTAGCGATGAGCCCTTCGTGGATGTTCTTCTGCTCCATGAGCCTATCCGGCGTAAGGTCGTCCAGACTGTTGTTTTCGCCGGGGACGGGGTGTTCGGTTTGTTTATCCAAGTTGCCCTGTTCGGACCGTTGCTCGAAGGCATGTTCGTCATCCGCCGACTCGTCCTGCTCTATGGCTGGGTCTATATGGCTGCGGTCTCTGTCGAGGCGGGGCTTGGAGCGGCGCTTACGTCGCTGCTTTGATTGCTTTTCGAGTGAACTATCCCTCGTTGCATCCCTGTGTTCCTCGTTGTCGCTTCATTTGGGTGTGTCCACCATGTATACATCATGAGATGAGGTGGCTATCTAGTGCCTTATAGGCGTTGGTTCATGTTCATCTCCTACATCGTCGTCCATACCGTCGATGTCTTCGGAGTCGAAGTCGAGCATGTCGTTTAAATTATCAACAGTGGCTACGAAGTGGGTGGTGGGTGGGCTTTGAATTTCTTCATCATCCGCATCCTAACCTTGTTGAGCATAGTCCGGCCAGGGCTCTCCTAATAAAGAGAGAGACTTCAGTGAATTCAGAATATCGCCGAAGGGCGAGTGCTGAAAGATGTCCGCGGCGGTGAACTCCATGATTGGCGCCCAATCGGGTTCGATCGGTAGGGGTGCGGAGGGCTCGGAGTCTGGAGAGGAGTCCGGCTCCTTGGAGTCATGGGCTTCACAGAGAATAGGGCTGGTGTTCGGCTCGATCTCCATAGAGATTGCAACCCCCGAGGCAGTGTCCAACCACCCATCCTCGATTGGCGCAGTTGGCTCTGAATTAAGGGTCGGAGCTGATGCGGGTGCGGCCTCCAGGGCACTGTTCTGCGGCAGAGCTAGATCATGCCCATCGTGATAGTGTGGCGCACTCGGCTGCGGCTCGAATCCATCGAAGATCTAGACTCCGCAGAGGTCCGCTGTGTAGTTTAAACTTCCAAATCTGACCCGACGGCCAAGGGCGTAGCTTTCGATCTGCTCCAGATGGCCAAGCAAATTGGCCCGTAGTGCAAAGCCGCCAAATACGAAGATCTGTACGGGGAGAAAAGTCTCACCCTGGATCGCATCGTCGTTGATGATCGAAGGAGCCATCGGGCCTAAAAGTGACGACACAGAGGAACTCTCAATGAAAGCACCAATGTCGGTGTCAAAACCGGCGGATCTCAGGTAGGGGGTCCCGAACTGTGCGTCTAGGCGGATGGTAATAGGAGGCAGGGGACACAATGTTTTACCCAGGTTCGGGCCCTCTTGATGGAGGTAAAACCCTACGTCCTGCTTGATTAATATTGATGATATGGGTAGTACAACAGTAGATCTACCACGAGATCAAGGAGGCTAAACCCTAGAAGCTAGCCTATGGTATGATTGTTGTTCGTCCTATGGACTAAAACCCTCTGGTTTATATAGACACTGGAGAGGGCTAGGGTTACACAGAGTCAGTTACAATGGTAGGGGATCTACATATCCGTATCGCCAAGCTTGCCTTCCACGCCAAGGAAAGTCCCTTCCGGACACGGGATGAAGTCTTCAATCTTGTGTCTTCATAGTCCAGGAGTCTGGCCGAAGGTATAGTCCGGCTATCCGGACACCCCCTAATCCAGGACTCCCTGACCCACCATCTGCAACGTGGCCGTCACCAAGACCCTCATCGATGGCGGCACCAGCCCCAACTTGCTCTCCGTGGAGGCCTTCAACCTTCTTCACGTGCCACTCGAGCGGCTCAGCCTCAGCAAGCCTTTCTCAGGAGTTGGTGGCGGCGCTGCCCGCTCCCTGGGGTAGATCCGCCTTCCCGTCACCTTCGACACGTGCGACAACTACCGCACCGAGCTGGACAACTTCGACATCGCCCGCATTGGCCTCCCGTATAATGCCATCCTCGGGTATCCAGCTCTGGCCCAGTTAATGGCGGCGACTCATCCGGCCTACAACCTCATGAAGATGCCCAGAAGCAAAGGTGTCCTTGTCGTCAAGGGAGACACCAAGGAGGCCATGACGGCGCTCAAACTTGCCTTCAAGACCGCTGCGGCGGCGCAACCCGTCAGCGCTGGTGCCCATGAGGCCCAGGAGGCCGTGCCAACCATGAAGAAGCAGTTGTTCACCCAAGACAAGGCAGAAACCAAGCAGGTGTCGGTCGACGAGGACGGCTCCTTAGGAGCCACCTTCAACATAGGTGTCGGCCTCAACCCCAGCCAAGAGGAAGCATTGGTGAAGTTCTTGCGCGCGAACAAGGACATATTCGCATGGGAGCCCAATCAGCTGGTGGGGGTCCCGAGAGAGGTGATTTAGCACCACTTAAGGGTGTGCTCCAATGTGCGCCAGGTGAAGCAGCAAGCAAGGCGGCAGTCCACGGAGAAGTAGGCCTTCATCGTCCAAGAGACCCGCAAGTTGGCGGTGGAAGGTGCCATTCATGAGGTTAGGTACCCCGAATGGCTGGCGAACCCAGTCATGGTGCCGAAGAAAGGCGGGAAGGAGCGAATGTGCGTCGACTTCACCAACCTCAACAAGGCGTGCCCTCTAGATTCGTTCCCTCTCCCGCGCATCGACCAGATCGTCGACTCCACCGCCGAGTGCGACCTACTGTGCTTCCTGGATGCGTTCTCAGGGTATCACCAAATCAAGATGGTGGTGGAAGATGTAGAGAAGACAGCCTTCCTGACCCCGTGTGGGGTGTACTGCTACACCTGTATGCCCTTCGGACTGTGCAACGCGGGTGCGACCTTTCAGCAGCCGATGCACATCGCTTTAGGGCGGCAGCTCGGGAGAAACACGGAGGCCTACATCGACGACATTATGGTAAAGTCTCGGGAGGAGAGAACCTTGATCCAAGACCTGGAGGAGACCTTTGAGAGCCTGCGCCAGGTGAACTTGCGGCTTAACCCGGAAAAGTGTGTGTTCGGTGTCCCTTCCGGCAAGCTGCTAAAATTCCTCGTGTCACACAGAGGGATCGAGGCGAACCCGGAGAAGATCAAGGTCATTGAGAACATGAGCCCGCCGCAGACCCTCAAGGAAATGCAGAAGTTGGCTGGTCGGGTGACTGCATTGGGGCGCTTCATCTCCAAGTTGGGAGAGCGCGCCTTACCCTTCTTCAAGCTGATGAAGAAAAAGGGCCCATTCGAGTGGACTCCGGAGGCCGACCGAGCCTTCCAAGACCTCAAGAGATACCTGACCAGCCCTCCGATGATGGTGGCACCACGGCCTCTCGGGCCTCTAGTACTTTATCTTGCCGCCAGCCCATACTCCACCAGCGCTGCGCTAGTGGCGGTCCGGGAGGAGCACCAGGCCAAGAGTGCGCAGCGCCAAGCTACGTCGCCAGCCGAGATGATGCAAGATCAAGAAGGCGCAGCAAGAGCCATAGCGGCAGCAACAGAAGACCAAGCTCGGCAGGATGACACCGTAGAGATTCCCGCAAGCGATCAGGAGCCAGGGGTCCCACCACCTTAGGAGGCACCCCAGCTTGCACAAGACGCGAGCCTCACCAACACGCCAGTCCTCGTCGAGCACCCGGTGTATTTCGTTAGTACAGTGTTGAGGGACGCAAGGGCACGATATACCATGCCTCAGAAGCTCCTGCTCACGCTCCTGGTGGCCTCGCGCAAGTTGCGGCACTACTTCCAGGGCCACCCTATCAAGGTCGTCTTGGCCTACCCATTGGAGAGGGTGCTCAGGAGCCCCAACTCCGCTGGAAGGGTCGCTGAGTGGAACATCGAGCTGCAGGCGTTCCAGTTGGAGTTCAGCACCACCGGGGTCATCAAGGGAGCCGCGCTCGCTGATTTTGTGGTGGAATGGACGAATGCCCCGGCACTTGAAGTGGGCACGGACCGGCCTACCTCACCAGGAAGTGAGGCACCCGACGGATGGGTCATGTATTTTGATGGTGCCTTCGCGCACCAGGGCGCGGGGGCTGGAGCAGTACTCATCTTGCCCATGCAGGACAAGCTCTACTACGCTGTGCAGCTCTATTTTCAGCAGGGCGAGAAGGTCTCCAACAACATCGCAGAATACGAAGGCTTCATAGCTGGCTTGAAGGCCACGGCAGCTCTAGGGGTAAAGCGCCTCACCGTTAGGGGTGACTCACAGCTCCTAGTCAACTTCTCCAACAAAGTATATGAGCCAAAGGACGAGCACATGGAGGCGTACCTGTGACGCCCCGAGACCGACGCTTTAAACGCCTTCCATGTTTTTCGTTGTCGTTGTGTGTTTGAACTATTTGTTGCCATGATCACGATGAGGGCCATTGTCATATTTTGCTTCTTGCATCATGTCCATCATTTGATTATATTGCATTGCCATGCCCATCTTTGTCATGTTGCATTTGTGCCTCTTGTCATTTTGCATTCTCATAATCATCATGAGCACTGTCATATTCATGCATGTTACATTGTTGCATGCTCCATGTATAATCAGGCATCATCACCTCCTCTTTCCTTCTTCTTTCCTTCATTTTGGCAAGTGACCTTTCCCCCTCCTCCATAAATGTTCATTCTTTTCCTGATGCTAGTTCACCATGCCTAAACCCTCTCTACCAATTTTCAGCTCTTGTGGACTTGTTTTGGTTGGAATCAAAATTGCCTCAAGTTTGAATTTAGTTCAAACTTGCGATAATTTTCTTTCTCTAAAAATGCCCAAACCATTTATTTCAATTAGTGCTTAACTCCAGCGTCGTGGGGATATTATTATATCTCTCCTGCACCCCTCTTTTATCCCTGTGCTTTTCTGTTTATTTTCTGCCTGAGGAAAATGAAAAAGAAAAGAGACAGCAGCAAGAGCGGCCTACCTGGGCCTCCTTCTACCAGGCCGGTCCAGCAGCAGACCCAGCAGCAGCCTCAGCGCAGTCCCCTCGCTCTCTCCCGTGGTGAATCCACGCTGGACACCCATCTGGACCCACCTGCAGTGATCGTTCCCTTCGCCTTTTCTTCCTCCTCTCGCCACCTCCCCCTCACAGTAAAAGCAGAGGAGGAGCACACATAGCCCTAATGGACGCCCGAGCTCCACGTCCGCCCTTCCCCCCTTCCTATTTAACCCTCGCTGCGATCCCTAGGGTTCCCTCTCTCCTCCTCTTTCCCTCTTCCACGCCGCCGCTCTAGGGAGGCTCTCCCTCACGTCTCCTTGCTCCTGCCTTGAGTAGCACCCAAACGCCATGGCGAGCCACACAAGGAGCTCGCTGCCGGCCTGACGCCTCCCTTCGGCCCCCACGACACCCGCGAGAACCATAGCGAGCCGCTGGTTCTGTTCCGCTGCAAGGCGAGCCCAAGACCGCCTCCACGACGTCCTCTTCTTCCCCTTCGTCTTCTTCTTCCCGGACCAGAGCATTCGCCAAGTACCTCTTCTTCACCTGCGTCCTCTACTTCACGCCGG
Organism: Triticum dicoccoides; assembly: GCF_002162155.2. Lineage (NCBI taxonomy): Eukaryota > Viridiplantae > Streptophyta > Magnoliopsida > Poales > Poaceae > Triticum > Triticum dicoccoides. The sequence continues at coordinate 245,959,718 of NC_041388.1, forward strand.
GAGCCAACGCGCGTGCCACGAGGATCTTCTTCCCCGACATCGTCTTCTTCGACTACAAGCAGGCCAGGAGCCAGACAGGCCCAAGGCCGACGCGATTGTCTTCCACTATGACCTCTTCTTCCCTGTGTTCTCTGCTTCACGAACACAGGCGATCTGCGGGTCCCCAAGCCATCTTCACTGCTTCTCCGACCGGATCTGCTCTTCTCCGCCTCGATCTGACGCTTCCTTGCCGGAGTTTGCGCCAAGTCCGGCCGCCGTCCAGCCTCTGCATCGTGCGCTACCTCCCCTGCTTATGCACGCGAACGAGGCCGAAGACACGCCCCTCTTGCCGCTTTGACCTCGTCCGCTCGATTCCCTTCCTCGCCTTGGTTCTCGCCGTCCTCGCCGGATCCGCGCAACCGCCGTCCTCGCCGGATCCGCGCAACCGCCGCCCGGACCAAGTCCCCTGCCGCCGTCGTGCCCTGCTTCTGCTCCTCCCGCTCGTCTCTGTGCGCGAGGAGGACGAGCGAGGCAACCGCTGACCGCATCTTCCTCTTCGCTAGGCCCAGCGCGCCCGCGTGAGGCCAGTGCCTCCCCAAGGCCCAGCGTCCCGGCCTGCCTCCTCCTCTCCACAGTTCCGGGCCAAGGCCCATGGTTAGCGCCCAGCCGCCCCCTGTTTCGGCCCAGTTCCTATTTTTTTTCAGATCTGCGTTTTAGTATTTTTCCAGAGAAAAACCAGTTTACAGGAAGCCCCCTAGACTTCATGCATTTCATTACTCACAAATGGTGCATCATTTTAAAACAAACTTAATATTAAAGTTGCTTAGAATTTTGTCTAGTTTAATAATATGCAACTTTCATCCATGTTTTAAAACGTTTTAAATGTTGTTTGTTTAAATTTGTTTCAATAACTTGCTAAAATGCTTTATTTCATAACTAAATAACCGTAGTTCCGAATTAAATAATCTTTATATGTAAATGGGGTAGAAAATGCCTAGATTTACTTGGTGCACTCATCTTGCATGTTTAACAACTCTAAAATAATGTTTAGGGTAGAACAATACCAAATCTATAATATGCTCATGAGGAGTTTCCGGAATTGTTGTTCGTTGCTTCCGGCCTCATTTAAACTTGACTAGATAGGTAGTTTACTTTGTTTCACCCTTGCCATGTTAAGAACATTTAATATTGTTGGGGTACATAAACGAGAGAGAACTAAATAATTGATGTGGTGTTCTGTCAATATGCAACCCGTTGCATATTGAGCTCCACTTAACTTGTAGTGTTGTTTGTGCACTTTGCCATGCCATCCATATTTAAACCGTACATGCATCATACTTGGTTGTGCATCATGCCATGTTCATGTCGTGGTTGTTTACTATGTTGTTTGCTTCTTTCCGGTGCTGCTTCTTCGGGTTGGTTCCGATAACGTCGTGTGTGTGAGGATCCGTTCGACTACGTCCGTGTATCTTCTTCATGGACTCGTTCTTCTTCCTTGCGGGATTTCAGGCAAGATGACCATACCCTCGAAATCACTTCTATCTTTGCTTGCTTAGTTGCTCGCTCTTTTGCTATGCCTATGCTGCGATACCTACCACTTGCTTATCATGCCTCCTATATTGTTGAACCAAGCCTCTAACACACCTTGTCCTAGCAACCCGTTGTTTGGCTATGTTACCGCTTTGCTCAGCCCCTTTTATAGCGTTGTTAGTTGCAGGTGAAGTTTGAAGTTTGTTCCTTGTTGAAACATGGAGATGTTGTTCCTTTTTGGAACATGTTTACTTGTTGGGATATCACAATATATCTTGTTTAATTAATGCATCTATATACTTGGTAAAGGGTGGAAGGCTCGGCCTTATGCCTGGTGTTTTGTTCCACTCTTGCCGCCCTAGTTTCCGTCATATCGGTGTTATGTTCCCGGATTTTGTGTTCCTTACGCGGTTGGGTAATAATGGGAACCCCTTGACAGTTCGCCTTGAATAAAACTCCTCCAGCAATGCCCAACATTGGTTTTACCATTTGCACTAACAACCTACCACTTTCCCTTGGGTTCTGCAGACTCAAGGGTCATCTTTATTCTAACCCCCCCCCCCCGGGCTAGTGCTTCTCTGAGTGTTGGTCCGACCAAGCAGACTGCGGGGCCACCTCGGGGCAACTTGAGGTTTGGTTTTACTTGTAGGATGTCTCATCTGAGTGTGCCCTGAGAACGAGATATGTGCAGCTCCTATCGGGATTTGTCGGCACATTCGGGCGGTGTTGCTGGACTTGTTTTACCATTGTCGAGGATGTCTTGTAGAACCCGGATACCGACTCTGATTGGAATGTCTCGGGAGGAGGTCTATTCCTTCGTTGACCGTGAGAGCTTGTGATGGGCTAAGTTGGGACACCCCTACAGGATTTTGAACTTTCGAAAGCCGTGCCCACGGTTATGGGCAGATGGGAATTTGTTAATGTCCGGTTGCAGATAACTTGAACCTTAACTTAATTAAAATGAATCAACCGCGTGTGTAACCGTGATGGTCTCTTTCCGGTGGGGTCCGGGAAGTGAACACGGTGTTGGAGTTATGCTTGATGTAGGTTGTTCTAGGATCACTTCTTGATCATAGTTGTTCGACCGTGCTTTGCCTTCTCTTCTCGCTCTCATTTGCGTATGTTAGCCACCATATATGCTAGTCGCTTGCTGCAGCTCCACCTCATACCTTTACCTTACCCATAAGCTTAAATAGTCTTGATCGCGAGGGTGCGAGATTGCTGAGTCCCCGTGACTCACAGATACTTCCAAAACCAGCTTGCAGGTGCCGATGATGCCATTCCAGGTGACGCAACCAAGCTTAGGAGGAGCTCGATGGGGATCTTGTCCTTTGTGTTGTTTTCGTTCTAGTTGATCAGTAGTGGAGCCCAGTTGGGGTCGATCGGGGACCGTGTCGCATTTGGGGTCTTCTTTTATTTTGGTTCCGTAGTCGGACCTTGATTGTATCCGGATGATGTAATGCTTTATTCATGTAATTGTGTGAAGTGGCGATTGTAAGCCAACTATGTATTATTTTCCCTTATTTTATTACATGGGTTGTTTGCGAAGATTACCTCACTTGCGACATTGCTTTCAATGCGGTTATGCCTCTAAGTCGTGCTTCAACACGTGGGAGATATAGCCGCATCGAGGGTGTTACAGTACCTCACAGAGGTATGTAAGATGGAAAAGCAGTTCCTAGGCATGGACGTGCAACATGTGCCCCGTGGCACCAACAAGGAAGCCGACGACGTCGCCAGGAGGGCATCCAAGCGGCAGCCCTAAGAGCATGGCATCTTCAAGGAGCGGCTCTTCAAGCCGTTAGCGACGCCACCACTTTCAAGCACGGCACGGCCTCGGGAGGAGCTCCCACAACCGCCTGCCACGGGAGCCCCAGCCTGTGGCCCAACCTTAGGAGCTCGCTTGCTCTTGGCGCTCGAGCCCCAAGAGGGATGTTGGACCAGGGAATTCAAGGAATATCTGATGCAAGGGGCGCTACTGGAGAAGGAAGAGGACGTCGAGCGCGTGACTCGGCAAGCCACGGCATACTGCATCCAGGATGGTGAGTTGTACAGGAAGCGACCAAATGATGTTTCGTTGTGTTGCATTTCCAGGGACCAGGGGAAGGAGTTGCTGATCGACATACACGGCGGGGACTGCGGACACCACTCGTCGTCATGGACTCTCGTCGGCAAGGTGTTCCGCAGTGGATTCTACTGGCCCACGGCGCTCAACGACGCAGCTGAGCTGGTGAAGTCCTGTGAAGCTTGCTGGTTCCACGCCAAGCAGATCCATCAGCCAGCTCAGGGCCTCCAGACTATACCGCTCACATGGCCATTCGCGGTCTGGGGGCTGGATATCTTGGGCCCATTCCCTCGAGCGCTAGGGGGCTACCGCTACCTCTACGTCGCCATCGACAAGTTCACCAAGTGGGCGGAAGTGGAAGCCGTCCGCACCATCCCAGCTGGTTCTGCGGTGAAGTTCATCAAGGGCCTCGTGAGCCGTTTTGGGGTCCCCAACCACATCATCATCGACAACGGCTCGTAGTTCACCAGTAACCTCTTCAAAACATAATGTGCTAACCTTGGAACGCAGATATGCTATGCTTCGGTGGCACACCCCAGGAGCAATGGCCAGGCTGAACGCGCCAACGCGGAGGTCCTGAGAGGCCTCAAGACCAGGACCTTCAAGAAGAAGCTTGAGGCCTGCGGCAGGGGCTGGCACGACGAGCTCCAGTCCGTGTTCTAGTCCATTCCCACCACCGCCACTAAGCCGGCGGGCGGGACCCCGTTCTTCCTCGTCTACGGAGCCGAAGCGGTCCTCCCTTATGAGGTCAAGCATCGCTCCGCACGGGTCCTGGCGTTTGATGAAACGCAGCAGGACGCCACATGGGGGATGGGCCTCGTACTGGGGGAGGGACATCGCCGCGAAGTTGCACTGAGGGAGGCAAGGTACCAGCAGGCACTACAGCGATACCACTGTCGCAACATCCACTCCAGGACGCTTGAGGCAGGCGACCTCATCCTGAGGCGGGTCCTCTCCGGGGAAGGGTTGCACAAGCTCTCACCCACGTGGGAGGGCCCGTTCAGGGTCGTCCATATCCCCAAGCCTGGCACCGCGCGCCTGGAGACACAGGACCGGGTTTCCATCCAGAACGCCTGGAACATCCAGCACCTCAGGAAGTTCTACCCATGAAGCAAGGCTCAGTGCCTGTGAAGAAAGGCCCAGTGCCTGTGAAGAAGGCCCGGTGCCTGTGAAGAATCACCGTCAGTGACACTCTCACGTAATAATGAGTGGGGTTGTACACGCCCCGGAGTCTCAGGAGTGCCACCATCGGGCCTCGGGGGCTCCCTCCCACGCCTAGTGGAAGCACTTAGCTCCGCGCTGGTGAGAAGACTTGAAGACTAGACTAGGTGCCGGACGCGGCTTTTCATTTGCTTTCCATAGTTGGCTCTCCTTCTCTTAATCGAAGTTTGCTTCTGGTGTTCCTTGCTGATTTGGTTCCGTCGCCTTTTGCCGCCTTTTCTAAATCTAGTTCTCTTATGTTCTCTCTCTCGCATACCTTGCGAGGGGGCTAGGCAGGTGCCTTCGGAAGGGTTTCTTCCTCCTGTGTTGGTCCTTCTCTCTGCCTTTGGTCTACTTTCTCGCGAGGCACCCTCGTTCGAGCCCACAAGCCGGCACATCTCTCCTATTCCGTGCCCCTCGGGTACCGCGATATGAAGCGCTGGGTCAAGGCTCGGGTGAGCAATAAGTCTCCTAGTGAGGGAGTCCTGGATTAGGGGGTGTTCGGGTAGACGGACTATACCTTCAGCCGGACTCTAGGACTATGAAGATACAAGATTGAAGACTTCGTCCCGTGTCCGGATGGGACTTTCCTTGGCGTGGAAGGCAAGCTTGGCGATGCGGATATTCAAGATCTCATACCATTCTAACTAACTTTGTGTAACCCTAACCCTCTCCGGTGTCTATATAAACCGGAGGGTTTTAGTCCATAGGACAGCTTCATCATACAACAATCATACCATAGGCTAGCTTCTAGGGTTTAGCCTCCTTGATCTCGTGGTAGATCTACTCTTGTATTATCCATATAATCAATATTAATCAAGCAGGACGTAGGGTTTTACCTCCATCAAGAGGGCCCGAACCTGGGTAAAACATCGTGTTCCTTGCCTCCTGTTACCATCCGGCCTAGACACACAGTTCGGGACCCCCTACCCGAGATCCGCCGGTTTTGACACCGACATTGGTGCTTTCATTGAGAGTTCCTCTGTGTCGTTGCTTTTAGGCCCGATGGCTCATTCGATCATCAACAACGATGCAGTCCAGGGTGAGACTTTTCTTCCCGGACAGATCTTCGTCTTCGGCGGCTTTGCACTGCGGGCCAATTCGCTTGGCCACCTTGAGCAGATCAAAAGCTACGCCCCTGACCATCACGTCAGGTTTGGAAGCCTAAACTACATGGCTGACATCCGCGGGGACTTGATCTTCGACGGATTCGAGCCACGGCCAAGCGCGCCGCACTGTCTCGATGGGCATGATATAGCTCTGCCGCCGAACAGTGCCTTGGAGGCCGCACACGCATCGGTTCCGACCATTGATTCGGAGCTTACTGCGCCGATCGAGGATCAGTGGTTGGACGCTGCCTCAGGGGCTGCGATCTCAGAGGCGATCGAGCCGAACTCCAGCCCCGCACTCCGCATGGCCCGTGACTCCGAGGAGCCGGATTCCTCTCCGAACTCCGAGCCCCCTGCGCCCCTTCCGATCGATTGGGCGCCGATAATGGAGTTCACTGCCACGGACATCTTTCAGCACTCGCCCTTCGGCGACATCCTGAATTTTCTAAAGTCTCTCTCTTTATCAGGAGAGCCCTGGCCGGACTACGGTCAGCAAGGTTGGGATACGGACGATGAAGAAATTCAAAACCCACCCACCACCCACTTCATAGCCACTGTCGACGACTTAACCGACATGCTTGACTTCGACTCCGAAGACATCGACGGCATGGACGACGATGCAGGAGACGAACAAGAACCAGCACCTGTAGGGCGCTGGAAGGCCACCTCGTCATATGACATATATATGGTGGACACTCCGAAGGATGGAGATGGCGATGGAACAGCGGGGGACGATACCTCTAAGAAACAGCCCAAGCGCCAGCGTCAGCGGCGCCGCTCTAAATCCCGTCAAAGCAAAAACGATGATTTCGGCACGGGAGATAATACTACTCCGGATAGGACCGACGAACACCCCCTCCAGCAAGATTCAGCACAGGAGGACAGAGAAGCCAGCCTTCACGAGAGGGCGGCGGACCAAGAGGTTGAGGACGATAATTATACGCCTTCCTCCGAAGACGAGGCAAGCCTCGACGACGACGAGTTCGTCGTGCCAGAGGATCCCGCCGAACAAGAGCGTTTTAAACGCAGGCTTATGGCCACGGCAAGCAGCCTCAAGAAAAAGCAGCAACAGCTTAGAGCTGATCAGGATTTGCTAGCTGACAGATGGACTGAAGTCCTTGCGGCCGAAGAGTATGAACTCGAACGCCCCTCCAAGAGTTACCCAAAGCGCAGGCTGCTACCCCGACTAGAGGAGGAAGCACCTACATCACCAACGCATGACATGGCCGACCGGCCACCTCGTGGCCGCGACAGAGAGGCCTCTCGTCCCTCCACTCAAGCCATGCCCCGGCACCGCGTCAAGCATACTAAGGCACGGGAAAATGCGCCCGACCTGGATGACATACTGGAGGACAAGGCAAGGCAAACAAGATTGATCTACGGATCGCGCAAGCGCCCCACGGCACGTGACGGTGATCGTCACTCCGGACGCAATGAATCCGGCCGGGCCGAACTCAACAGACAAAGCTCCTTCGAGCTGCATCGTGATATAGCCCAATACAGAGGCGCCGCACACCCACTATGCTTCACAGATGAAGTAATGGATCATAAAATCCCTGAGGGCTTCAAACCCGTAAACATCGAATCATATGATGGCACAACAGATCCTGCGGTATGGATCGAGGATTATCTCCTTCATATCCACATGGCCCGCAGTGATGATCTACACGCCATCAAATACCTCCCACTCAAACTTAAGGGACCGGCCCGACATTGGCTTAACAGCTTGCCAGCAGACTCAATCGGTTCTTGGGAGGACCTGGAAGCCGCATTCCTTGACAACTTCCAGGGCACTTATGTGCGACCACCGGACGCCGATGATCTAAGCCACATAATTCAGCAGCCAGAGGAATCGGCCAGGAAATTCTGGACACGGTTTCTAAGAAAGAAAAACCAGATAGTTGACTGTCCGGACGCAGAGGCCTTAGTAGTCTTCAAGCATAATATCCGTGATGAGTGGCTTGCCCGGCACCTGGGACAGGAAAAGCCGAAATCTATGGCAGCCCTCACGACACTCATGACCTGCTTTTGCGTGGGAGAAGACAGCTGGCTAGCTCGTAGCAACAATTTAACCAAGAACCCTGGTAATTCGAATACCAAGGACAAAAGCGACAGGTCGCGTCGGAACAAACAAAAGCGCCGCGTTAACAGCGACAGCAACGAGGATACGGTAGTTAATGCGGGATTCCGAGGCTACAAATCCGGTCAACGGAAAAAGCATTCAAAAGAAATACTCAGGGCCCATCCAGTTTGGACCGAATACTCGACCGCTTGTGCCAGATACATGGCACCCCCGAAAAGCCAGCCAATCACACCAACAGGGACTGTTGGGTGTTCAAGCAGGCAGGCAAGTTAAGAGCCAAAAACAAAGACAAGGGGCTGTATAGCGACAACGAGGAGGAGCCCAGGCCGCCGAAAAACGGTGGACAGAAGGGATTTCCCCCGCAAGTGCGAACGGTGAACATGACATACGCAACCCACATCCCCAAGAGGGAGCGGAAGCATGCGTTATGGGACGTATATGCGATGGAGCCAGTCGCCCCAAAGTTCAACCCATGGTCCTCCTGCCCGATCACCTCTGATCGAAGGGACCACCCCACTAGCATCCGTCACGGCGGCTTCCCCGCATTGGTTCTAGACCCAATCATTGACGGATTTCATCTCACAAGAGTCCTCATGGACGGCGGCAGCATCCTGAACCTGCTTTACCAGGATACAGTGCGAAAAATGGGCATAGATCCCTCGAGGATCAAGCCCACCAAAACGACCTTTAATGGCGTCATACCAGGTGTAGAAGCCAACTGTACAGGCTCAGTCACACTGGAAGTGGTCTTCGGATCTCCGGATAACTTCCGAAGCGAGGAGTTAATCTTCGACATAGTCCCGTTCCGTAGTGGCTATCACGCACTGCTCGGGCGAACCGCATTCGCAAAATTCAACGCGGTACCGCACTATGCATACCCCAAGCTCAAGATGCCAGGCCCTAGAGGAGTAATCACGGTCAATGGGAACACTGAACGCTCCCTCCGAACGGAGGAGCACACGGCAGCGCTCGTAGCAGAAGTACAAAGCAGCCACTCTAGGCAGTTCTCCAGTTCGGCCTTCAAAAAGCCGGACACTGTCAAGCGCGCCCGGAGTACCCTACAACAAGACCGCCTGGCACGTTCTGAGCTAGCGTAGCAATGCGTCCCCAACCCTAGCCCTCGCGATATAGCGAAACCAGTGCTTCGCGTACATAACTACGCTCTTGAAATACCATGGGCACAGGGGAAGGGGCACTATCACGGCACGCCCGAAATACGGCTTAAACCGCACCAGGGGCTGCCGGATTCCTTTTTTTTCTTCTTACTCTCAGGACTCCATAGTTCGGACGACCCGTTCGGCAATACAACTGCCGCACAAACGATGCAAGATCCAGGAGCGCAGACAAGCCACGCCGCATTATGGAACTTCCAGGTGGTCTTTATTGCGAGCAGTATACCTGTTTTTAATACAATTCTGCGGCCTGCCCCTGGCCAGGACATGTTAAATAGTCCAATTTCTTTTGCTTATCGCACTATTTGTATCGTTCCGCTTTCATAGCAGCCTTTCTATAAACAATGCATAGCTTTTTGTCTATTTTTTGCATTATCCTCTTTTTATATATATGTTTATTAATAACATGATGCATCCGTACACTATGGTATGGCAAAATACGCCAGGGGCTTCAGTACCCATCAATATGGCGTGAGAAGTCCGTACACTTTCACAAGTGCGGCACCCCAAACTTATAGCACTATATGCATCGGCTCCGAACCATGATTTGGGTCAATAGTTGGGTTTGCCCGGCTCCTATGTTTTGGTGCCTTATGTTCCGCTATATCGGCTAAGGTAGCACTAGGAGAACTACTGCAATTGTGCCCTAGTTGAGCTGGGCTGAGCACCTCAGTAGAGAAAGCTAAAACTGACTGTCATGATGAGGCGAGAGACCGGTCGCTGTTCGAGAGGTTTTTCGAGTCCTTAAAGACTTATGCCGCTTCGAGCGAGGAACCGGCTTTGTCCGGCCAAGGCGTGGATAGCGCCCCGAACTCGGTCTTCCGAATACTAGGGGCTTCGCCAAAATTTAAAATTATAGAGTTCTATGGCTAAGTGAGAGTGTTCAAGCATTATAGTCTGATTGCCTTGTTTGTTGTGCTGAGCGCCTCCCTCGATGGACCCAATCATGGGGAAAAAAGCGCTCAGGTTTATCCCGAACACCCCAGCACTAGTGGCATGGGGGCAGAAGCCGGCGACTGGCCATCTCTCAATTTTTTGATAAACGGCCGCACAGAAAGTAATATTTTAAATTCAAGCATTGCTTAGCGCATATGAACAAGTTTTCAGCGCACAGGATAACATGAGCGAGTTCATTCAAAAATTGCATCCTTGGTACATTCATCCACCATAAGGCGGGCACCAGCCAGAACATCCTTGTAATAGTTCTCGGGCTTGCGATGCTCCTTCCCCGGTGGCGGCCCGTCCCTCACAAGCTTCTCACCGTCCAGCTTACCCCAGTGCACCTTTGCACGGGCAAGGGCCCTACGGGCACCTTCGATGCAGACGGAGCGCTTGATGACCTCGAGCCTTGGACAAGCCTCCACCAGCCGCCACACCAGTCCGAAGTAGCTCCCAGGCAGGGCCTCTCCAGGCCACAGCCGAACTATGAAGCCCTTTAGGGCCTGTTCGGCCGCCTTGTGGAGCTCGACCAGCTGCTTCAGCTGGTCGCTCAAGGGCACAGAGTGTCCGGCCTCAGCATACTGAGACCAGAACACCTTCTCCGTCGAGCTGCCTTCCTCGGCTCGGTAGAATGCGGCGGCATCGGATACGCTGCGGGGAAGATCTGCGAATGCCCCTGGAGAGCTCCGGATTCGGGTAAGTAACAAGTAGTTTACTTTTATATGTCTGCTTTGCATAGAGAATGCCTTACCCGCCGCTATCTTTTTCACCGCATCCAATTCCTGGAGGGCCTTCTGGGCTTCGGCCTTGGCAGATTTGGCAGTTTTAAGGGCCGCAGCAAGCTCGGACGCTCGCGTCTTCGAGTCGAGCTCCAAACTCTCATGTTTTTTCATGAGAGCCTGAAGCTCTTGCTGCACCTCGCCGACCTGCGCCTCAAATGTCTCCCGCTCGGTGCGCTCCATGGACGCTTTCTTCTCGGCCTCGGACAGCGCCTGCTTGAGGGTCGCCACCTCAGTTGTGGCCCCTACAATAAGCAGTATACTCCTGTCATTTTTTGCAATTGCGTCTTCTTATAGGCATTTTTTCTATAAGGTATCTCTTAACTTCTTTCTCCTCGAGCTGCCGTTTGGCAAGGCCGAGCACTTGCTCGGTCTACTCGAGGCCCTGCTTCAGGGCACCCACCTCCGCAGTCAGTGCGGCGGTGGCCAGCAGCGAAGCCTGCATACGTATATTGACTCCTTTTTAGTTAGACTCCTGCGATATTTAATAGATCCTCTATTCGGCTTTTCTTTCCGAACGCCAAACAGAGCATCAGGGGCTACTGTCTATGCGGTAATATTTTTACATATTTTTACTTACCTCGAAGCCTGTTAGAAGGCTAGCACAAGCTTCAGTCAGTCCGCTTTTGGCGGACCGAACCTTCTGGACCACCGTACTCATGATGGTACGGTGCTCCTCGTCGATGGAGGCGCCCTTAAGCACCTCCAGCAGATTGTCCGGCGCCTCCGGTTGGACGGAGGATGCCGGCTCAATAGGCTTGCTCCTCTTGGCTAGAGTTTGCCTGCTGCGGTCCGGAATCGTTGATGATTCCGGCGCGGTGTCCGGCTTAAAGCCGGACTTGGAGCCCTAGGGGGTCTTGTCCCCTTTACTCCTGGAGTCCGGGAGGTCGCCTCGCGGCTCCTCCTGGACCACCTCCTCTTGCCCCGGAGCTTGTCGCGACGCCACTACGGCGTCATCCGCAGCACAGGGGGAGGCAGCGGGCGGAACTGAATTCACGTCCGATGAATCCAGGGAGCCGCTCGACGACTCGTCGAGCCCGTCCTTGGGCGGGCTGCATGATTATATTCGACATTAGGGAAAGCTGTGCAACAAAAGGAATATCATGAGTTACTCTGGTATCCGAACACTTACGATTTCGCCGGACGCTTGGCCCTGTCCGGCTACTCCTCTTCGTCCTCGTCGGCGTCGGGGGCGTAGTCCGGCGGAGGGGTTTTCCTCTTGTTGGACCCCTCGGCCTCCCCTACTGGGGTGGCCTTCCTCTTCTTTCCTCCCCCCGCTGCAGGGGGAGAGGTTTCTTCTTCCTCCTCCTCGTCTTCACGGGAGGAGTGCGTCTCGGACTCGTCGGACGACGAGTCCAACACCACCATATGCCGAGAACTCTTTTGGGTCCCCGTGGCCTTCTTCTTCTTGGCCTTCTTCTCCGGCACCACATAAGGTGCCGGAACCAGCAGCTTCATTAGGAGAGCAGGGGATGGGTCTTCGGGCAAGGGAGCCAGACAGTTAATCAGTCTGGACTTCGCCTGCCAATCCTGCCAAAGGTGAGGGAGTTTAGATCCCACATAGAGTCAAACTATGAAGAAAACTTAACATCCTGTAAAAGATGAAAATATTTTACCTCGCCAGCAGGACGCTGCAAGCTGAATCCGCGGTCTTCGGAGGCAGATGTGGGAGCCTCGGCGCCTTTGGTTAGCCCCTTCCAGACATCTTCGTACGTCGTGTCGAAGAGCCTGCTCAAAGTTCGGTGCTGCGCCGGGTTGAACTCCCACAAATTGAAGTCCCGTTCTTGACACAGAAGGATCCGGTGGACGAGCATGACCTGGACTACGTTGACAAGCTTGAGCTGCTTGTTCACCAGGGACTGGATGCATTTTTGCAGTCCGGTCACCTCTTCTTCGTCGCCCCACGACAAGCCCGTCTCCTTCCAGGACGTGAGCTGTGTAGGGGGTCCGGATCGGAATTCAGGGGCTGCGATCCACTTCGGATCGCGTGGCTCGGTGATGTAAAACCACCCTGACTGCCACCCCTTCAAGGTCTCCACAAAGGAGCCCTCGAGCCATAGGACGTTGGCTATTTTGCCCGCCATGGCACCTCCGCACTCCGCCTGGTTGCCACGCACCACCTTTGGCTTGACGTTGAAGGTCTTGAGCCAGAGGCCGAAATGGGGGCGGATGCAGAGGAAAGCCTCGCACACGACGATAAACGCCGAGATATTGAGGATGAAGTTCGGGGCCAGATCGTGGAAATCTAGGCCATAGTAGAACATGAGCCCGCAGACAAATGGGTGGAGAGGAAAACCCAGTCCGCGAAGGAAGTGGGGAAGAAATACTACCCTCTCATGGGGCCTTGGGGTGGGGAGAAGCTGCCCCTCCTCAGGAAGCCGGTGTGCGATGTCTTTGGATAGGTATACGGCCTTCCTTAGCCTTTTGACATGGCCCTCCGTGACGGAGGAGACCATCCACTTGCCTCCCGCTCCAGACATAGTTGGAGAAGGTTGAGGTAGGAAGTGCGGGCTTGGGCGTTGAAGCTCGGGGCGTAGAAGATGGATAGGCAAAGGAGGAAGAAGGCGTAGGTAAAAAGGTGGATCCTTATCCCCTTATATGAGCGGATGCGACTATGCGTCCCCACCAGCCTAGTAAAACTCACTTGCCTCCCAAGCGCCGTGATAAATGGTGCGGTTGGGTTACCCACGTCCGTATTGATGAGAATCCCGTAAATGGGGGACACGATCTCTGCTTTAACAAGACGTGCCAAGGAAACCGCCTCGCAAAACACGCTGAGGTGGAAAAGTGAAAACGATTCGAATAAAGGCTTGGCATAGTGTGATGTCACGCTGCGGAATACGTCAGCAGATCAGATTTGTGTTAATATTATTCTCTCTGTGGCAATACATGGAAACTTATTTTGCAGAGCCGGACACTACTCTTGGTGTTTACAAACTTTTATGAAGAATTTGGAGGAGGAACCCGCCTTGCAATGCCGAAGACAATCTACGCGCCGGACTCGTCGTCATTGAAGCCTGGTTCAGGGGCTACTGAGGGAGTCCTGGATTAGGGGGTGTTCGGGTAGCCGGACTATACCTTCAGCCGGACTCCAGGACTATGAAGATACAAGATTGAAGACTTCGTCCCGTGTCCGGATGGGACTTTCCTTGGCGTGGAAGGCAAGCTTGGCGATGCGGATATTCAAGATCTCCTACCATTGTAACCGACTTTGTGTAACCCTAACCCTCTCCGGTGTCTATATAAACCGGAGGGTTTTAGTCCGTAGGACAGCTTCATCATACAACAATCATACCATAGGCTAGCTTCTAGGGTTTAGCCTCCTTGATCTTGTGGTAGATCTACTCTTGTATTATCCATATCATCAATATTAATCAAGCAGGACGTAGGGTTTTACCTCCATCAAGAGGGCCCGAACCTGGGTAAAACATCGTGTTCCTTGCCTCCTGTTACCATCCGGCCTAGACGCACAGTTCAGGACCCCCTACCCGAGATCCGCCGGTTTTGACACCGACACCTAGCGAGCCTCCTAACGAATTTTTTGCAGTTATTGAGCAACCACTAAGCCAAGACGGGCACGAGGAAACAAGTGCCTCGTGAAGAAGAGGCTGCCCCGAACGCGCCAGGCTAAGTTATCCCCACACAAAATAACGACACAACACGGAAATAACAAGCATAGCGTAATGATTGAGGAATCATAGTTCGATACACGCCCCTCCGGGCCCATACTGGTTTCATTTTGATGCATGAAAGGAAAGAGGAACAAAACAAAAGCGGCGTTGCAGCGAACCATGGGGGCATCCAGCGATGTCCCGAGCTCAGCCGGATCCCTCCTCACGCTTCACGGAGTGCGGTGACAAGAGGACCCGCTACCACCTTCGAAGTGAGCGCGACGGCTGGTCGTAGTGCCGTTGCTGGAGCTTTCGCCAAGAGAAGAGGCACCGTAGCTGGACGAGGCGCGACTGGCGGGCTCGCCGTCGTTCGTCTTGGGGCAGCACCCGGCGCGGCGACCATCTTCCCCCAAAAACTCTCACATAGAGGGTCGCATCACCGTCATAGTTGAAATGTAGGGTACACCAACTACCCAGGCCGCGCGCGCGGGCGAACGTCTGCCAACCACGGGCCAGAGCTATGTTGCCCATGGCGGAGACTTCAACCGCGACCTAGGAGGCCCTGCTGCAGCAGCCGTCCGCCTGCAGCCAGAGCCCGCCTGGACCAGAGGCCGACATCTCGTCGACGAAGAAGTGCGGAAGCTGAAGCCAGTTGCCAGCCGGATCCTCCGACCAGACAACGAACTCCGGCACCACCTTTGCCGAGTGGAAGCGTGGCCAGGGAGGCCGCGCAACCACGGCATGTCTCACCTCATCAACGGGGCTGCCGCGACCGGAGTTGTCGGATTTCGGGTTCCGGCAGACCCTTGAGGTTCGAACACTGGGGTGCGCGCGGAGATCTCTCCCCTACCGATCTACGTCCAATCTCCTCGCGTGATCTAAACTGGAAACAACAAACAACACAAGGGACACAAGGTTTATACTGGTTCGGGCCACCGTTGTGGTGTAATACCCTACTCTAGTGTGTGGTGTGGTGGATTGCCTCAGGGGCTGATGATGAACAGTACAAGGGAAGAACAGCCTCGCGAGAGGTGTTCTTGAGCTGGCGCGATGAACTGCTTGGGTGAGTTCAATCGCCTCTCTCTCTCTATCTCTCTTTTTCGGTCCCTTCCTGTCTGTCCTTTACTCTGTGGTGGCTAGCTCTATTTATAGAGGCCCTGGGCCTCTCCCCAAATAATGAGCGGGAAGGGCGCCAACAATTGGCCCTTTTGAAGGGGAATATCCAGTACAAGTTATCCTGACCAAAGGTGGTCTTCGGCTGCCAAAAGTACTGGTGATGACGCCATCTTGGGCTCCACGGTGACCTCCATCCTGCCGCTCTGCTGGTCTTGATCTTGTTGCACCGGAATGGTAACCTTTGCCCGATGCCTTGACCTTCTCCGGGTTGGCCTCGATGCCCCTGTGGGATACGAGGAAACCGAGGAGCTTGCCCGAGGGGACTCCAAATACGCACTTCTCCGGGTTGAGCCGTAGGTCCAGTTCGTTGAGGCTTGCAAAGGTTTCTTCCAGGTCCTGTATCAGGGTTCTTGCCTCACGAGACTTCACCACAATGTCATCGACGTAAGCTTCAGCGTTCCTCCCGAGCTGCCGGCCTAAGGTGATGTGCATCAGCCGCTGAAAGGTCACGCCTGCGTTGCGCAACCCAAACGGCATGCACGTATAGCAGTACACTCCACACGGGGTCAGGAAAGTCGTCTTCTCCACGTCTTCTACCACCATCTTGATATGGTGATAGCCCGAGAAGGCATCTAGGAAGCACAATAGGTCACACTCTACGGTGGAGTCGACTATCTGGTCAATGCGGGGGAGCGGAAATGGATCCTGCGGGTAGGCCTTGTTGAGGTTGGTGAAGTCGACGCACATGCGCTCCTTTCCTCCCTTTTTTGGCACAATGACCGGATTAGCCAGCCAATCAGGGTAGCGGACCTCGCGGATAACTCCTGCCACCTCTAGCTTCCGGGTCTCTTGAACGATGAAAGCCTGTTTCTCAGTAGACTGTCGCCTTGCCTTCTGCTTCACGGGGCGCACATTGGGGCACACGTTGAGGTGATGCTCAATCACTTCCCTTGGGACCCCTGCTAACTGATCAGGTTCCCATGCGAACACCTTCTTGTTCGCACGCAGGAACCTGATCAGGGCCTTCTCCTGCTCGGGCTCGAGGTTGGCCCCTACGGTGAAGGTGGCGCTAGTGGACCCGTCCTCGTCGATTGGTACCTGCTTGGTTTCCGCCTTGTCTTGGGTGAACAACTGCTTCTTTTTAGCTGGCGCAGCCCCCTTGGGCTCAAGGGCGTCGGTGCTAGTGGGCTGCGCCACCGCGGCCGCCCTGAAAACAACCTGGAGTACCTACAGCGCATCCCTTGTGTCTCCTGACACGGTGAGGACGCCACTGCTCCCAGGCATCTTCATGAGGTTGTACGTCGGTTGAGTTGCTGCCATGAACCAAGCCAAGGCCGGATAGCCGAGGATGGCGTTGTAGGGGAGGCCAATGGGGGCGATGTCGAAGTTGATCAGCTCCGTGCAGAAGTTGCCACAGCTGCCGAAGGTCACTGGGAGGCGGATCTGTCCCAAGGAGGCGGTGGAACCGGCTCCGACGCCCGAGAAGGGCCTGCTGGGTTGGAGCCGCTCCAGCGGCACATGGAGGAGGCTGAAGGCCTCCACCGAGAGCATGTTGAGGCCGGCACCACCGTCGATGAGGGTCCTGGTGACGGCCACTTGGCAGATGGTGGGGGTGCACAGCATCGGGAGCGCGCCCGAACCAATGGGGTTGAAGGTGTGGTCCTCCGAGTCAAAGTTTAGATCAGCCTCGGGCGCCACCCAGCCCGGGGGGGGGGGCCTCTCGGCGCTTGGAGGCGGTGCTGATCCGGCGGGTGAATGGCTTGACGTGATGGCTCGAGGGTGGTGCCTGGGAGCCACCCAGGAGAGCTGCGACGACGGGCGGCACTGATGCAGCGAAACGGGCGAGGAAGAGATCGTGCAGCTCCTCCCAGGAGGTGATAGTGGCTGTCGGTAGGTGGAGGAGCCACGCGCGCGGGACGCCGATGAGGGCCATGGGTAACCAGTTGGCCATCACCCGGTCGTCGCCCCCGGCTCTGAGGACAGCCTCCTCGTACGCCAGCAGGAAAATCATTGGGTCCGTCACGCCGTCGTAGCGCGGCGGTGTCTCGGGCCTGAACTTGCGCGGCCACTACACCTGTCGCAAGGCGGGGGCCAAGGCCCGGAGCCCCTTGGCCCCAGTGTCGGCATCCGCTGCTGGAGCGGGCGGCGCGTTGTCCGCCATGAGGGCGGGATGTGATGTCGGGGAGAGCGGGTCGTCAGGAGGGAGGACTCCGGCACACCCCTACCTGACGCGCCAAATGTCGGATTTCGGGTTCCGGCAGACCCTTGAGGTTCGAACACTGGGGTGCGCGCGGAGATCTCTCCCCTACAGATCTACGTCCAATCTCCTCGCATGATCTAAACTGGAAACAACAAACAACGCAAGGGACACAAGGTTTATACTGGTCCGGACCACCGTTGTGGTGTAATACCCTACTCCAGTGTGTGGTGTGGTGGATTGCCTCAGGGGCTGATGATGAACAGTACAAGGGAAGAACAGCCTCGCAAGATGTGTTCTTGAGCTGGCGCGATGAACTGCTTGGGTGAGTTCAGTCGCCTCTCTCTCTCTCTCTATCTCTCTTTTTCGGTCCCTTCCTATCTGTCCTTTACTCTGTGGTGGCTAGCTCTATTTATAGAGGCCCTGGGCCTCTCCCCAAATAATGAGCGGGAAGGGCGCCAACAATTGGCCCTTTTGAAGGGGAACATCTAGTACAAGTTATCCTGACCAAAGGTGGTCTTCGGCTGCCAAAAGTACTGGTGATGACGCCGTCTTGGGCTCCACGGTGACCTCCGTCGTGCTGCTCTACTGGTCTTGGTCTCGTTGCACCGGAATGATAACCTTTGCCCGATGCCTTGGCCTGTGCTTGCCCCCTTTGCACCAAAGGGGAAACAAGGACATTGCGCAGGCCGGTGCCTGCCTGGCGCCCGCCTGGTCTCGATCGTCATGGCTTGCGTCACGGGCTCCTCGCGGGGTACCCCTGCCTTGATCTCTCCGCCTCCTCGCGAGTCTGCCTGATGAGGCTGCCTCTGAGGAAGCTTCCTGTCGTCCGCCCCGCGAGGCTTGGCCCCTCACGAGGGTCTTGAGCTTGAGCTGATGAAGATGGGCCGCGCTGGGCCCCTACTTGAGCCACGCCGCGGGCCGCAGGCAGGCAAGTCTGGGGACCCCCGTTCCCAGAACGCCGACAGGAGCGACCCCCACCACGCACAGCGGCACCACCCCGGGAGCGGGGGGCCATGGCGGGAGTCGTGGTGTTCTTGCGGGGATGGTCGCGTCCCCGCTTGGGCGCCGGCGAGCCGGGCCCCTCGCGAGGGGCCTTTCCTTTCTCCATGGTGGAGAACCTCTTTGGTGGAGCAGAGGAGGAAGAAGCAGACAGAATGGGAAGAAGTGGGGGACGGGGGCTCCGCCCCCTTCCTCATTTATAGCAAGAGAAGGCTAACCATCGCCCCCCACGATCACAGGTAATAATGGTTTTCCTTGCATGTCGCAGGGACTTGTCAAGTCGGGAGGTTGCCGAGGCAGCGTGGGGAAGCGGAGACGCCCACGTCCAATCAACCGCCACGCGTCAACCGAGGCCGCAGGCTTTTGGGGCCTGCGGCGCTCCGCGCTTGACCTTTGGCTTTGCCTCGAAGCCAAGCCCGAGCGCACCTTGGGCCCGGGGGCTACTGTCGGTGTTCTGGGAACGGGGGTCCCCAGACTTGCCTGCCTGCGGCACACGGCGTGGCTGAGCTGGTAGGCCCGTATAGCCCATCTTCATCGACAAGGCATTCAAGACCCTCGCGAGGGGCCAAGCCTCGCGAGGTGGACGACGCAAGACCTCCTCAGGAGCGGCCCCGCAAGCCGATCAAGGCAGGGCAAACCTCGCGAGGTTCTCGTGACGTGAGCCATGACGATCGAGACCAGGCAGGCGCCAGCACGCGCAGCGTCCTTGTTTCCTCTTTGGTGCCAAGGGGGCAAGCATAGGCGCGGAGTATCGAGACATCAAGCAAAGGTTTCCATATCGGTGCAATGAGACCAAGACCAGCAGGACGGCAAGACGGAGGTCACCATGGAGCCCAAGACGGCATCATCACCCGAGCCTTTTGCAGGCGAAGACCGCTTTTGTTAGGATAAGCTGTACTAGTTGTCCCCTTTCAAATTGGCCGTTGTTGGTTCCCTTCCTGCTCAATATTTGGGGAGAGGACCAGGGCCTATATAAGTAGAACTAGCCACCACAGAAGGAAGGGAGTTGATTGAGAGGCATCTCATCCACACAAGTTGGCCAAGAACAAGAACACCTCATCATCAGGAGGCTGTTCTTCCCCTTGTACTGTTCATCGTCAGCCGAAGAGGCAATCCACCACCACCACACTGGAGAAGGGTATTACACCACAACGGTGGCCCGATCCAGTATAAATCTTGTGTCTTTGTGTTGCAAGTTCGTCGAGTTTGTCCGCGGGATCTTAGAGAGTTAGGGCGCGGATCGGTAAGGAGGAAACCTTCGCGCGCACCCCAGTGTTCGAACCTTGAGGGTTTTGCCGGAACCCGTGATCCGACATCTTGGTTCTTTGATCTTTCAAGTTCTTCATAGTGATAAGCAGATATAAATCCCAAGTGACTCAAAGAATAGAGCTATGCTCCCCGGCAACGGTGCCAGAAAATAGTCTTGATAACCCACAAGTATAGGGGATCGCAACAGTTTTCGAGGGTAGAGTATTCAACCTAAATTTCTTGATTCGACACAAGGGGAGCCAAAGAATATTCTCAAGTATTAGCGGCTGAGTTGTCAATTCAACCACACCTGGAAACTTAATATCTACAGCAAAGTGTTTAGTAGCAAAGCAATATGATAGTAGTGGTAACGGTAACAAAAGTAATATTTTTGGGTTTTGTAGTGATTGTAACAATAGCAACGGAAAAGTAAATAAGCGAAGAACAATATATGAAAAGCTCATAGGCAATGGATCGGTGATGGAGAATGATACCGGATGTGATCGATCATGCAACAATTATAACATAGGGTGACACAGAACTAGCTCCAGTTCATCAATGTAATGTAGGCATGTATTCCGAATATAGTCATACGTGCTTATGGAAAAGAACTTGCATGACATATTTTGTCCTACCCTCCCATGGCAGCGGCGTCCTATTGGAAACTAAGGGATATTAAGGCCTCCTTTTAATAGAGTACCGGACCAAAGCATTAACACATAGTGAATACATGAAATCCTCAAATTACGGTCATCACTGGTAATGGTCCCTATTATTGTCACTTCGGGGTTAACGGATCATAACACATAATAGGTGACTACAGACTTGCAAGATAGGATCAAGAACTCACATATATTCATGAAAACATAATAGGTTCAGATCTGAAATCATGGCACTCGGGCCCTAGTGACAAGCATTAAGCATAGCAAAGTCATAGCAACATCAATCTCAAAACATAGTGGATACTAGGGATCAAACCCTAACAAAACTAACTCGATTACATGATAAATCTCATCCAACCCATCACCGTCCAGCAAGCCTACGATGGAATTACTCACGCACGGCAGTGAGCATCATGAAATTGGTGATGGAGGAAGGTTGATGATGATGATGGCAACGGATTCCCCTCTCTGGAGCCCCGAATGGACTCCGGATCAGCCCTCCCGAGAGAGTTTAGGGCTTGGCGGTGGCTTCGTATCGTAAAACATGATGAATCCTTCTCTCTAATTTTTCTCTCCCCGAACACGAATGTATGGAGTTGGAGTTGAGGTCGGTGGAGCGTCAGGGGGCCCACGAGGCAGGGGCGCGCCTAGGGGGTAGGCACGCCCCACCCTCATGGACAGGGTGTGGGCCCCCTGATATGGATTCTTCTTCCAGTATTTTTTATATATTCCAAAAATAATCTTCGTTGATTTTTAGGCCATTCCGAGAACTTTTATTTCTGCACAAAAATAACACCATGGCAATTCTACTGAAAACAGTGTCAGTCCGGATTAGTTTCATTCAAATCATGCAAGTTAGAGTCCAAAACAAGGGCAAAAGTGTTTGGAAAAGTAGATACGATGGAGACGTATCAAGGCTTCGTGGCGGCGTTCCTCCCCCTGCACGAGGTCCATCCCTCCCATGGCGTCCTGCTGTGTCTCATCAAACGCCAGGACCCGCACGGAGTGATGCCTGACCTCATGAGGGAGAACCGCTTCTGCTCCGTAGACGAGGAAGAACAGGGTCTCGCCTGTTGGCTTGCTGGCGGTGGTGCGGATGGACCACGGCACAGACTGGAGCTTGTCTTGCCAGCCCCTACCGTAGGCTTCGAGCTTCTTTTGAAGGTCCGGGTCTTGAGGCCTCTCAGGACCTCGGCGTTGGTGCGCTCAGCTTGGCCGTTGGTCCTGGGGTGTTCCACCGAAGCGTAGCAAATCTGCGTTCCAAGGTTAGCACAATAGGTCTTGAAGAGATTGCTAGCGAACTGCGAGCCGTTGTCGGTGATGATGCAGTTAGGGGCCTCGAACTGGCTTATGAGGCCCTTGATGAACTTAACTGCTAACCTGGCTGGGATGGTGCGGACGGCTTCAACCTCTGACCATTTGGTGAACTTGTTGCTGGCGGCGTAGAGGTAGCGGTAGCCCCTAGGAGCTCACGGGAACGGACCCAGGATGTCCAGCCCCCAGACCGTGAAGGGCCACGAAAGCGGGACAATCTGGAGGCCCTGAGCCGGCTGGTGGATTTTCTTGGCATGGAACTGGCACGCCTCGCAGGACCTTACCCGCTCAGTCGCATCGTTGAGTGTCGTGGGCCAGTAGAACCTGCTGCGGAACGCCTTGCCAACTAGGGTACGCGATGATGAGTGATGCCCACAGTCTCCACCATGTATGTCAGCCAACAGCTCATTCCCCTGCTCCCTGAAGATGCATCGCAAGGAAACATCACTTGGTCGTTTCCTATACAGCTCACCGTCCTGGATGTAGTGTGTCGTAGCCTGTCGGGCCACATGCTCCGCGTCCTCCTCCTTCTCCAGCAGCGTCCCATGCATTAGATATGCCTTGAATTCCTCGGTCCAGCACCCCTCCTGAGGCTCGAGCGCCAGGAGCAGAGATGCTCCTAAGGTCAGGCCGCAAGCGGGGGCTCCCGAGGCTAGTGGCTGAGGGGGTTCTTCTCGAGGTGATGTAGTCTCAGTGGCCGCAGGGGTCGCCGAAGTCTTGAAGAGTCGCTCTTCGAAGACACCGGGTTCTTGGGGTAGCCGCCTCGACGCCTTCTTGGCGATTTCGTCAGCCTCCTTGTTGGTTGCGCATGGCACATGTTGTAGCTCTAGGCCTAGGAATTGCTTCTCCATCTAGCGCACCTCTGCGAGGTATGCTTCCATGTGCTCGTCCCTTGGTTCGTACACCTTGTTGGAGAAGTTGACGAGGAGTTGTGAGTCACCCTTGATGGTGAGACGCTTCACCCCCAAGCCTACAGCGGCCTTGAGGCCAGCGATCAACCCCTCGTACTCTGCGATGTTGTTGGAGACCTTCCCACCCCGCTAGAAGCAGAGTTGCATGGCATAATATAGCTTGTCTTGGGTGGGCGAGATGAGCATAGAGCCAGCCCCTACGCCTTGTCGTGCGAAAGCGCCATCAAAGTACATGACCCAGCCATCCTGTGCTTTATCTCCCGGCGAGAGGGATCGGCTCTCGCCCGCTTCGGGCTCAGGAGCGTCAGTCCATTCTGCAACGAAGTCGGCAAGCGCAGCTCTCTTGATAACCCTGGTCATGTTGAATTCCAACTAAAATGCTTGTAGTTTAATGTTCCACTCTGTGACTCTCCCTGCGGCATTGGGGCTCCGGAGCACCCTCTCCAGGGGGTAGGCTGAGACGACCTTAATTGGGTGGCCTTGGAAATAGTGGTGTAACTTGCGTGAGGCCACTAGGAGCGCGAGTAAGAGCTTCTGCGGCATGGGGTACTGTGCTCTCGCGTCCCGTAAAACGGTGCTGACAAGTATACTGGGTGCTCGACAAGAGCGGGAGTGTCAATGGAGCCTGTATCCTCAGGAGATTGTGGTGCCTCCTCAGGTGGGGGGACCTCAGGAGCCTGGTCGCCCATCTGGGCCTCGGCGGGCCCTTGAACGCCGTCTTGTGGGGTGTGATCGTCTGTGGGCATAGTCTTGGCCTTAGCGGCGTCGTCTTGTGACTGCACCATTCCAGCTGAGGGTGCGGTATTGTGATGCGGGTCCTTGGCCCGGCGCTCCTCCCGAATCGCCACCAATGCCACGCTGGCGAAGTGAGGCGTAGAGGCCAAATAGAGCACCAGAGGCTCGAGGGGGTGAGGTGCCACCATCACTGGTGGGCTAGTTAGGTATCTCTTGAGGTCTTGAAACGCCAGATCTACCTTTGGGGTCCATTCGAACGGGCCTTTCTTTTTCATCAGCTTGAAAAACGGCAAAGCGCGCTCCCCCAGCTTGGAGATGAAGCGCCCCAGCGAGGTCACACAGCCTGCAAGTTTCTGTATTTCCTTAAGGGTTTGTGGTGGGCTCATGTCTTCTATTGCCTTGACCTTCTCGGGGTTAGCCTCGATCCCTCTGTGTGAAACGAGGAAACCCAATAGCTTGCTGGAGGGGACACCTAACACGCACTTCTCCGGGTTGAGCCACAAATCCACCTGGCGCGGGCTAGCGAAGGTCTCCTCCAGGTCCTGAATTAGAGTTCTCACCTCCCAAGATTTAACCACGATGTCATCGACGTAGGCTTCTGCATTTCTGCCGAGCTGCTGACCAGGGCGATGTGCATCAGTCGTTGGAAGGTCGCCCCAGCGTTGCGCAGTCCGAACGGCATGCAGGTGTAGCAGTACACCCCGCACGGGGTCAGGAAGGCGGCCTTCTCCACATCCTCCACTGCCATCTTGATCTGGTGGTAGCCCGAGAACGCGTCCAGGAAGCACAGCAGGTCGCACTCGGCGGTGCAGTCGACGATCTGGTCGATACACAGAAGCAGGAAGGGGTATTGGAGACAGGCTTTGTTGAGGTTGGTGAAATCGACGCACATGCATTCCATCCCGCCTTTCTTTGGCACGACGATGGGGTTCGCCAGCCACTCCGCATACCGGACCTCGCAAATGACACCTGCCGCCTCCAGCTTGCGAGTTTCCTGGACGATGAAGGATTGCTTCTATGTGGACTGTCGCCGCGCCTTCTGCTTCACAGGGTGCACATTGGGGCACACCCTCAAGTGATGCTTGATTGCCCCCCTTGGGACCCCTACCAGCTGCTTGGGCTCCCAGGCGAATACCTTCTTGTTCACGTGCAAGAACTTCACTAATGCCTCCTCTTGACCCGGGTTGAGGCCGGCGCCTATGGTGAAGGTGGCTCCCGAGGATCAACCTTCCTCGACCGACACTTGATTCGTTTCGGCCCGGTCTTGAGTGAACAGTTGCTTCTTATTTGCCGGCGCGGCCTCCTTAGCCCCTGGGGTGGCTTCGCCGGCCGGGTGCGCTGCCGCTGCGGCCCTGAAGGTAAGCTTGAGGGCCTCCAGAGCTTCCTTGGTGTCTCTGGCCACCGTGAGGATGCCGCTGCTGCGCGGCATCTTCATGAGATTGTAGGCCGGATGGGTCGCTGCCATGAACTGAGCCAAATCAGGGTACCCGAGGATGGCGTTGTACGGGAGGCTGATGCGGGCGATGTCGAAGTCGATGAGCTCGGTGCGGTAGTTGTCCCGGGTATCGAAGGTGACCGGGAGGCGTATCTGCCCCAAGGGGCTGGTGGACTCGCTGCCGGCTCCGGAGAAAGGCTTGGTGGGGCGGAGCCGGCCGTACGGCACGTGAAGCAAGCCGAAAGCTTCCACAGAGAGCACGTTGAGGCCCGCTCCACCATTGATGAGGGTCTTGGTCATGGCGACATGGCAGATGGTGGGCGTGCAGAGCATCGGGAGTGCACCCGAGCCGGCCATGGTAGCGGGGTGATCCCCTGAGTCGAAGGTGGGGTCGGCCTTGGGCGCCGCCCATCCTAGAGGGGCTCCCCGTTGCACAAAGGCGGCGCCGATCTGGCAAAAGAACTGCTTGGTATGGCGGTCCGAGGTTGGCGCTTGCGAGTTGCCGAGGAGGGCCGCGACGGCGACAGGCGCAGGTGCCGCAAAGTGTGCGATGAAAAGGCCGCGTAGCTCCTCCCAATAGGCTACAGAGGATCCTAGCAGGTTGAGCAGCCAGGTGCGCGGCGTGCCAGCGAGGGCCATGGGGAACCAGTTGGCCATGACCTTGTCATCGCCTCTAGCTTCCAAGATGGCCTCCTCGTATGCCAGCAGGAAGGTCGACAGATTCGTCGTGCCGTTGTAGTAGGACGGCATCTCCGGCTTGAACTTGTGCGGCCACTGCACCCGCCGTAGGGCGGGGGTGAAGGCCCTGAGCCCCCTAGCGCCGCCGGGGTCGCTCGCCGATCCAGTCGGAGGGGCCGCGCTGGCCATGGGGACCGGTTGGAGAGGCGGAGCCGACGAAGTGATGGAACTTCGGCGCACCCCTAACTGGCGCGCCAAATGTCGGACTACGGGTTCCGGCAAACCCTTGAGGTTCGAACACTGGGGTGCGCACGAAGATCTCCCCCCCCCCCTCAGTTCACACTCTCGCAACAATCTCAAATTCTAGCTCGCCGAACCCAAGGAACAAGGGACACAAGGGTTTATACTGGTTCGGGCTACCGTTGTTGTGTAATACCCTGCTCCAGTGTGGTGTGGTGGATTGCCTTGTAGGCGGGGGATGAACAAGTACAAGGGAAGAACAACCTCCTGAGGAAAGGTGTTCTTGAGCTCGATAAGCTTGTGTGGTTGGGGATGATATGAATCCTCTGTCTCTAGATGAGCCGATCCCTGACTATGGTGATGGCTAGCCCTATTTATAGAGGCTCGGGTCCTCTCCCCAAATATTAGGCGGGAAGGGATCCCACAATGGCCAATTTAAAGGGGAACAACGAGTACAAGTTATCCTGACAAAAGGTGGTCTTCCCCTACCAAAGGCTCTCGTGGTGACGCCGTCGTGGGCTCTGTGGTGACCTCTGTCTTGCCGTCCTGCTGGTCTTGGTCTCGTTGCACCAATATGGAAACCTTTGCCTGATGCCTCGGGACTCCTCGCCTATGCCTGCCTCTTTAGCACCAAAGTTGAAACTGGCCCTCTGCGCCCGCTAGCGCCCGCCTGGCCTTGGTCGTCACGGCTCACGTCATGGAAACCTCACGAGGCACCCCTTGCCTTGATTTCTCTGCTCCTCACGAGCCAACCTAGTGAGGCTGCCCCTGAGGAGGTCTTGTGTCGTCTGCCTCGCGAGGCTTGGCCCCTTGCGAGGGTCTTGAGCGTTAGTTGACGCCCTGGGCCGCAGGCAGGCAAGTCTAGGTACCCCTATTCCCAGGACGCCGACATCTGGTATGTCATCTACGACAGACGAGAACCTATCCCAAAATTGCATGTTCGATTCGTCAGGTAGTTGTTGCACATAGGCGAGATCCCAGACATCGGGAGGGCCCGAATTATCGGGGCAATACGCGATGCAGGAGGTGGGCGGGGGATTGGTTTCGATCTTAATGGATCCTGGGCTTGATGCCCTGTCTCTCTTCTCCCGCAAAGGGTGCATAGCCGCTAGATCGGCCGAGCGGATTTGAACATCTGACTCGTCGGCTATTTCTCGCAGGCCACTGTTGGAATCACTTTCAAAGAAGTACCTCAGCCCTTTGCCTTTTATGGGAAGTTTAGCCGGGGCCGAGGAGAGGTCGTGGATCACTCCTTACTCATAAGGGAGAAGGGGCGCCTCTGCGATAGGGGGTTCCAAGCGTGGAGATCATGTTTTGGAGGTTAGAGTCATTGACCGATGAACACATCGGTCCTTTGTTGATCTTCACAGCAGAACTCTCAATGAAAGCACCAGTGTTGGTGTGAAATCCGGTAGACCTTGGGGTAGGGGGTCCCGAACTGTGGATCTCGGATCGGTGGTAACAGGAACAGGGGAGACGATCTTTACCTAGGTTCGGGCCCTCTTGATGGAGGTAAAACCCAACGTCCTTCTCTTGTTTATATTGATGGAGATGTATCAAGTACAGAGTTAATCTACCTCGAGATTGTAAGTTGTGTTCTACCTCTAGGGCTAGGCGAATGTAATTGTGATTCGGTCCCCTTCGACGGGCTAAACCCCTGGCTTATATACACGCCAGGTTGGATATCTAGCGTTACATGGTCGGTATCTTGGGGATCGCATGGAGGCGGCAAGAGATGTCTTCAGCAGAGACAGTCCTAATCACACCTAGGCCCACGTCCTCTGGAATCCAGCTTGAAGAGAGCGAGGACCCCCCCGGCCCATCCGCAGACTACAGGCCGGCTAGGCTAGTACCCCCATATCCAGGACACCATCACAAGGAGTTTAGCCCGTAGAGGGGACCTAATCACAATTAGATTCACCTAGCCCTAGGGTTAGAACACAACTTATGATCTTGAGGTAGATCAAGCTTGTACACAATACATCTCCATCAATCAATATAAACAAGAGCGGGACGTAGGTGTAAGTGCATCTAGTGCACCTTAGTGATTTTGGTGTATTGAAGACTTATAGGTTAAGGGACTGATGCGTTTGTGAGTGTACACAGGTCTATAAGTCTATGAGGAGTTTGATATTTACAGAGAAAGTCGGCCCCTAAAAATGAAGTTCTTCGACTGAATACTTTGGATTTCTGAAGACTTTGAAAGTGAAGAAATTGGTGTGATCCTGAAGATTTGGTATTCATTCGAGGAACATGAAGCGTGAAGACTTTTGTTTTCGTAGTTTTGTTTTCTCTTTCTTGAGTCATAGGAAACACTATACTGTTAAAGGGGGTCGAGGAAATACTAAGGAAAAATATCCAAGTGATGCTCAACTCAAATCCTACATCTACCAATCCCTTCGAGTGAAGCCATTGGAAATCTCATACAGTTCAGTCAAATTTCTTCAGTGACAGAGACGAAGTTCTTCTGGTCTCTGAGGAATTTGTTCTGACTGAGGAGTTAGGAATTTGCCAGTGCAGATTGCCTACACAGTGAGGAACATGATAGCCCTGAGAAATTTGATACTCAAAATTCCGACCGTTGTTGTGCTATGCGCCAGCTGTCTCAAAATATCTACCCACCTAACGGTCATATCATTGAAGGGCATTTATGCCTTATCATGTCGGGCTGCTCCCTAGGCTATAAATAGCCACCCCCTACAACCACTAGCTGGTTGGCTGCTCCGAGATAACCTGACACTTGTCATTTGAGAGCATCCCATCCTCTGAGGACTTTGAGTGAAAATCATCAAGTGAGGAAAACCCAAACCCAAACACCTACAAACCCAAAGTGATTGAGCATCACTAAAGAGATTGATCCTGCGGGATCTGACGCTTGTTACCTTTGAAGACTGTGCATCTTCCATACGGTTAGGCATCATGGTCTAGAGCATCCATGAGGAAATTGTGGATCACCGAGTTACCGAGTCTGTGAAGGTTTGGAAGTCACCTGAAGACTTACCATGAGTGATTGGGCGAGGTCTGTGTGACCTTAGCTCAAGGGGAATACGGTGAGGACTGAGTGTTCTGGACTACGTGTTTAGGACTGGGTGTCCGGGACTGTGTGTCCTTAGGTTGAAATACCTAGCCGCCCTAACCAGACGTACAACTGTCATAGCAGTTGGAACTGGTCTACCAAATCATTGTCTTCACCGAGCTAACTGGTTCCATTTCCTCAACCCTTCTATTTCCTCATCTCTGTGTTGTGTGCTTGTTCATATCTGTTTGAAGACTTTGACTGAAGACTTTCTCTATTTCCTCAGCTCAATTTCTTCAGTCTGTTTGCCTTCATTCTGTTTATCATGTGTTTACGCTTTCTGTACTCTGTGCTTGTTTTCATTTCATCATGAAGACCATGCTCATGTTCTGTTATGTTTACTTCTGAGTACTTATTCCGCTGCAAGTAGTTCTTCACTCAGGAATTTCCTCACCCGCAAATTCCTCAGTGAAGAATTCATAAAAGTCACCTATTCACCCCCCCCTCTAGTCGATATAACGCACTTTCAATTGGTATCAGAGCAAGGTACTCACTTGTTCTGTGTGATTTTGGTTTAACCGCCTGGAGTTTTAGTTATGTCGACCGCAGGTATGATCAAGGTTTCTGCTGGGTGTCCTACCTTCGATGGGACGGACTACCCCTACTGGAAGAACAAGATGCGCATGCATCTTGAGGTAATTGACAATGATCTCTGGTATGTTGTGGAAAATGGTGTCCCCTCTGTCACTCCTACCATCAACGCTGCTGATGTGAAGAGATTCAAGCAACTCGACTCTCAAGCGAAGAACATCATATGTGGCCATCTGAGCAAAGGGCGGTTTGGCAGAGTGAGTGCTTTGGAGACAGCAAAGCTTATCTAGGACAGGTTGTCCAAGGTCAATGAGGGAGTCTCAACATAGCGTGACTCTCGAGTTAACGTTCTTCACAATCTCTTCAACCGCTTCAAAAGACTCGACAATGAAAATGTTCAGCAAACCTTTGATCGCCTCACTGACATTTCAAATGAGCTTCAAGCACTTGGTGCCACTGATATCACTGATCATGAGGTGGTGAAGAAATTGCTGAGATCGCTTGATTCCTCATTTGATACCTTGGCATTGATGATACAAGAACGTGGAGACTATAAGTCACTTGATCCCGTTGATATCCTCGAGAGACTAAACACTCATGAGTTCCAGCTTGCTGAGAAGAGAGATCTCTATGGACCAAGTTATGGCAGATCACGGGCTCTGAAGGCCAAGGCAGTGTCTGAATCTGAAGGTGAAGATTCTTGCAGCAGCCTTGGTGACCATGAAGAACTGAGCCAGGAGCTAGCAATGCTCGTGAGGAAATTCCAGAAGTTCTCAAGACGTGGTCGCTTTGGAAAATCCTCAAGAAGTGGTGACTTGAGATCAGATTCCTCATCCCATGATTACAAGAAGAGACTCTGTCACAAATGCAAGAAACCCGGACACTACATTCAAGATTGTCCTCAGTGGGAGAAGGAATCAAAGAAGAAGAAGTACAAGGATTACAGTTCTGATGATTCAAAGAAGAAGAAGAAATCTTCAAAGTCCTCTTCATCAAAACCTTCAAGGTCCTCATCTCACAAGAAGAGCAGCTCCAAGAAGGCTCGGGCATTCATTGGCAAAGAAATGGACTCTAAGGCTGAATCTGAGGAAAATGAGGAAGAGGAGGAATCTGAGGAGTCAGACTCTGGTGTTGTGAGCCTAGCCCTTGCTACCGCGTTCGTCAGAAAGTCCATCTTTAACTCTGAGGAAAAGGACCTCCCCAACACTACTGATGACGGCGATGAGGACTACGCTCCCACCTATTGCTTCATGGCAAAAGGCTCAAAGGTACTCAAATATCCCTCCTCTGAATCTAGTGAGGATGAATCTGATGAAAACCTCAAACCCAGCTATTCTAAACTTGCTAAGATTGCTGTGAAACTGCAAAAGGCTCTGGAAAAGGTTCAAAACATGCTAGATAATAGCGATGATATGTTGGGCAAGGAAATGGATCGCACTAAAATTTTGACTGAAAATCTTCAGAGACTTCAGTCGAAGTTTGACAATCTTCAAGGTCATCATAACACTCTCCTATCTGATCATGAGAAGCTTTCTTACGAATTTCTTCAAAGAAAGCAAGATCTTGAGCAGTTAAGAGTGAGTTATGAAGATCTTCAGAAGGAGCGTGATTCATTACTTGCTCAACAGAGCAGATCAGTGCTACTCAGGATGAATTTGTTCCTCCATGTTTGAAGTCCATTGAACGTGAAACTACTAATTCTTCACCTGAATGCCCAAATGCTTCCATTGTTGCAAGTTCTTCAACTGTCTCTGCTATCACTAATTCCTCATCTGAGGACATTGCTAGTATCACTGATGATGCAGGGCTGAAGGAATTGTATATGACAGGCATGTACAAAAGCCTCAAAGGGCATCAGGCTCTTTGTGACGTGCTTAAAAGGCAGATCCTCAACAGGAACCCTAGGAAAGAGGGTATTGCCTTTGAGAGGAAACTTAATGCTGATGGGACCTACTGGAAACTTGAGCAGTATCCCAAAACCTCATGGGTTGCTGCAAAGGGACCTTTAGTGGATCCATCTACTTTATCTGGCTTTACATGTGAATCTTCATATTCTTCTGATGAGTCAATTGACTCCAACTATAAACTATTCAAAAATCTGAATGGTGAAGTATTTGCTAGATATGTTGGCACTAACTGCAGGAACAGTTCTCCTATGAAGAAAAATTGGGTTCCCAAAAGGTGCCTTGAAAATCTTCAGGTGAATGTCATCATGAGACCACCTATGAAGAATAGGAACCCCAGATCAAATTCTTCATATGGATCCAAGTCCTCATATAGACCAAACTCCTCACGTGGATCAAATTCCTCAAAAGGATCAAAGTCCTCATATGAACATCATTGAGCTAGCCCATCTGTTTCGCAGGGAAGATCTAAGGTTTATGGATACGTGCATTATTCTTCAAACCATTATGTTCATAAGTCCTCGAAGAATTTCTCTGCTTACTCTTATGCTTACCCTAATCCCTCTTATGTGAAACGAAGTGGATTGGCATCTATGCCACCTTTCTCTTATGGAGCTCACGGAATGATGAACTCTTTGCCACCCCTTCAGATGTGGGTGGTGAAGAAAAAGAACTAATCTCTTATGCAGGGTCAGGTCTCCAGACGAACTTAATCATCTGAAGAATTTGCTGGAGACCTGAATGTGCTTGAAAGGATGCAAGCTAATCATGAAGAAATGAATTTTCATTTCTCACGTCCTCATACTGCTTTATCTGTTCTATTGCTTGATGAAATTAATCTGATGAAATTGATATCATATTCTTCACTGATGAAGTATATGAGTTCATAAGTTGCACTAATTCATCTACAGGATGATCAGCCCAAAGCCACTGAGTGGGTCCTCAATAGTGAATGTACAAATCACATGACTGGTGACAGGAGCTTATTGATGGACTCTGCTTTATCTCCATCACATCTGAAGCATATCACCTACGCTGACAAAGGCAAAAGCAAGGTATTGGGTCTAGGTAAGGTTGCAATCTCAAAGGATCGACACATGGACAAAGTCATGCTTGTCGAGTCCCTAGGGTTCAACCTCATGTCTTTCTCAATGCTTTGTGATCTTGATATGGTTGTTGTCTTTGGCAAGTATCGTTGTGTTGTAATCATGGAAGCTGACAATTCCAAAGTCGTCGAAGGCTTTAGGAGAGGAGATTTGTATATTGTTGGTTTCTCTACAGAACCACAACCTACTATATGTCTACTTGCAAAAGCTTCAGAAGGCTGGCTATGGCATCGACGACTTGGTCATGCTGGCATGAGGAATCTGTACACGCTCGCGAAGAAGAAGCGTGTCATTGGCATTGAAAATGTCAAATTCCTCAAGGATCACTTATGCGGAGCTTGTGAAGCCGGAAAGATGACCAAGGCCAAGCACCCCTCAAAGACCATCATGACGACCACTCATCCATTTGAATTTCTTCACATGGATCTCTTTGTCCCTACTCACTATGCCACATTTACTAATGCTGCATCTTTATATGGCTTTGTCATTGTTGATGATTATTCTCGATATACATAGGTGCATATCATCACTTACAAAATTGAAGTGCAGGAAGTCTTCAAACAATTTTCCTCGAGGGCTTCAACCAACTTTGGTGTGAAGATCAAGCACATCAGAAGTGATAATGGAACTGAGTTCAAGAACACTGGTCTTGATGACTATCTTGATGAACTTGGTATTACTCATGAGTTATCTGCTCCTTATACTCCTTAGCAAAATGGCGTCGTGGAGCGCAAGAATAGGACTCTTATTGAGATGGCTCACACTATACTTGATGAGTACAAGATGCCTACTCGCTTCTGGCCTGAGGCAGCTGATACTGCTTGCCACATCATCAATAGGGTATATCTTCACAAATTCTTCAAGAAGACTGCATATGAACTCCTCACTGACAAGAAACTCAATGTGAGTTATTTCAAAGTCTTCGGTGCTAAATGCTAGATTAGAGATCCTCATCACAGTTCTAAATTTGCACCGAAAGCACATGAAGGTTTTATGCTCGGTTATGGTAAGGACTCACACACCTACAGATTCTTCAACACCTATCACCACAAGGTTGTTGAAACTGTAGATGTGTGGTTCGATGAAACTAATGGATCACAAAGAGAGCACCTACCTCCTGTGATAGATGAAATACCTCCCGAGGAATCTATTAAGTTCAAGGCTACTAAGGATGTCATTCCTACCGAACAATCTGCTGAAGAAGTCGTTCCAGAACATGAAGAATGTCATGCTGATGCACCTGAGGAAAATGGTGCTGAAGAAAATGCTGATCAAATTCCTCAACGACAACCCGCTCATCCTCGCGTTGCAAACGAAGTGCAGATTGAGAAAATCATCAGCGACATCAACATTGCAGGTCCTCTCACACGCTCAACAGCTTCACATTTATCGAACTTTTGTGGGCACTTTGCTTTCGTCTCTATCATAGAGCCCACTAAGGTAGATGAAGCATTTCTGGAGCCTGAGTGGATTCAAGCTATGCAAGAGGAATTACATCAATTCGAGCTCAACAACGTCTGGGAACTAGTCAAATGTCCAGATCCTCGTAAGCATAATATCATTGGCACAAAGTGGATCTACCGCAACAAGCAAGATGAAAATGGCCTTGTGGTGAGGATTAAGGCACGGGTTGTAGCTCAAGGCTACACATAGGTTGAAGGAATTGACTTCAATGAAACTTTTGCACCTGTTGCTAGACTTGAAGCTATTCGCATATTACTTGCTTATGTTAACCATCATGATATAATCTTATATCAAATGGATGTGGAAAGTGCATTCCTCAATGGTAAGCTTGAGGAAGAAGTATATGTTGCTCAACCCCCGGGTTTTGAAGATCCAAAGCATCCGGACAAAGTCTTCAGACTCAATAAGGCCCTCTCTGGCCTCAAGCAGGCCCCTCGGGCGTGGTATGATACTTTGAAGGAATTCCTCATGAATAAAGGCTTCAAACCCGGTTCACTTGACCCAACTCTTTTCACTAAATCTTATGATGGTGAATTGTTTGTGTGCCAAATATATGTTGATGATATCATTTTCGGCTGTACTGACCAATGTTACAGTGATGAATTTGCCTATATGATGAGTGAAGAATATCAAATGTCTATGATGGGAGAATTGAAATTCTTCTTAGGTCTTCAGATTCGTCAACAACGCAATGTCATATTCATATCTCAGGAGAAAATCCTCAAGGATGTACTGAGGAAATTTGGCATGCAAGATTGCAAAGGAGTCAAAATACCTATGCCCACAAATGGCCATCTATGCACTGATGAAAATGGTATTGACTTCGATCAAAAGGTATACTGATCCATGATTGGTTCTTTATTGTACTTATGTGCATCTAGGCCAGATATTATGCTTAGTGTTTTCATGTGTGCCCGATTTCAAGCTACACCGAAGGAATCACACCATAAGGCTATGAAGCATATACTTCGATATCTAGCTCACACACCAACACTTGGATTATGGTACCCCAAGGGTTCGGCTTTTGATCTCATTGGATATTCAGACTCTGAATATGATGGTGATCGTGTGGACCGCAAGTCAACATCTGGCACATGCCATTTCCTCGGACGATCCTTGGTATGTTGGTCCTCGAAGAAACAGAACTGCGTATCACTATCTACTGCTGAAGCTGAGTACATTGATGTTGGTTTTTGCTGTGCTCAACTGTTATGGATGAAGCAAACTCTCAAGGATTACGGCGTCAACGTGAAGAATGTGCCACTCTACTGTGACAATGAGAGTGCCATCAAGATTGCTCATAACCCAGTTCAGCACTCAAAGACAAAGCACATTCAGATTCGTCATCATTTTCTTCGTGATCATGTGTTGAAGGGCGACATCTCTATTGAGCATGTGAAGACTGAACAACAGCTAGCCGATATCTTCACTAAGCCCTTGGATGAGAAGAGATTTAGCAAGTTGCGTTGTGAGCTAAATATCTTCGAATCT
Organism: Triticum dicoccoides; assembly: GCF_002162155.2. NCBI lineage: Eukaryota > Viridiplantae > Streptophyta > Magnoliopsida > Poales > Poaceae > Triticum > Triticum dicoccoides. Next base: position 245,995,295 of record NC_041388.1, read on the forward strand.
TCAAATGTTCTTTGAAAAGGACACTCATCCTAACACTTATGCAAAATTGATGACTTAGATGTGCGACACATGAGAAACGTTTTTCTTCAATCCATGAAGACTAACACTCTAAGTGTGAAGAAATTAACGAAGAATTTGATTCTCAGAACCCTACGACAATTGTACGCGGTGTCTGAAATCATCATTCTTATACTGTGGGTCACGCCACCACCAAAAGTTGAAAATCTTCAATTTGAGTTTTTTTTGTTTTGAAATTCCTCAGTTGTTCAATTTCTTCAACTTTGCAATGTCTTCACTCTTTCCGTCGTTTTTCTTCATTGGCTATATATATATATATATATATATATGAGTTTATGTCCTCTACAGCATTCACTTATTGTTATTTCTTCAAGTTGCTTGTTCTGCTAAGTGAATGTGATCGGACCCTTCCCCCTCTATGCTAAAATCAACCTAGTCTATTCACAAATTCTTCATGTGCGTTCTATTTGAAATTTGTTCAAAATCTTCACTATGTCCTTGTCAGCTGAAGAAATTACGAACGGGACTTTAAACTTATCTTATCTGAATTTTCGGCTTTTGCCACTCAAACCGTTCCGCATTCTATGAAATTTTTATCTATTCACCCACGATCTCACACGATCGCCACCTCTCAGTGCGTGGGTGACACATGTCAAGCGAATGAGAAGGGTTAGGGGCACGTTCGTCCAATTTCTTTGGGCGAACAATTTTTCACTTCGACTATAAATACCCCTCCCCTTCCTCACTTAGTTTTTACTATGCTCGACCTATCTCCCGCTCGAGCTTCCCAAAACCTAGCGCCGCCGCTACTTCATCGTCGCCGGTGAGGAAGAGTGTCACTGCCTCGACCTTGTCGCCGTCGTACTCGCGCCGGCTACGGATTTCTTCACTCTGCCGCCGCCGTAGCTGTCTTCCTCTGCCAAGTTAGGGCGTGGAAGATCTGAACCGACGAGCTTCACATCTACACTTCCCAGTTCGTCGTGTTCTTCGTCCAGGGTAATTAAAAATTACTTTTACTGCCCTCTTTGATTCAAATGTTTTCTACAAAATCTTCAAAAGGTGCTTATTCTTCAAATCTTCACATACTGGACACCTCCCATAACATCTGTTCTTGATCTATTTCCCTAAGCAACATTTTTATCCAAGATTCCTCAATTGTGTGGATTTTTCAATCTGTACAACTCTAGAACCTAAGTCAAAGAACGCTTAGTGAAATTCTTCAAGACTCATCTGGTCAAATTCCTCAAACTTGTTCTTATTGCAAAATCTTTTGAGAACGCATATGACCTCTCCAAATTCCTCGCAATTATACTCTGTTCACAGGTACACATGTCCGCTGCTGAATCACTAGGTTCTCATCAACTTAACTCATTTGCAACGTTCCTTGAAGATTCCTGGTGACATATACAAGGATTATTGCACTCCCGATGAGGCCAAATTTGGCAAGGAGGACAAAAATCAGCGCAAGGTGCGCATACAAAGGATAGAGAGGAGATGGGCATGGGAATGGAGGGAGTATAGATATGTTACTCCCAAGTATATGAAGAAATTCGCTCTTAATCCTCCATGCCCAAGACCTCCATTGGCACCTGGCCAAGAAGCTGATCCCACCAGCCTCAAGCGTGGTGAGGACTATCCTGATGAATGGGCCAAGCGCCAGGCCAAGCTAGCCAAAATAGCTAAGGAAGCAATGAGAAAAATTTAATGAAGACTTTGCTGCTGCTGCTACCACTGCTGAGGCCTCTCCAGGCAAGCCAAAGAAGGCCATGGCAAAGAAGCCTGCTCATAAGCCAAGTGCTTCAACCCCAATGCCCTCACGGCCAGATTCTTCAAAACCCTCGTGGCCAATTCCTCAAGCTGCTCCAGCTCCTCCAAAGTCCTCAGCTCCTCCATCAAAATCCTCAGCACCTGTGCATCTCGCCACGTGCCAAAGGACAACATGCATCTCTATTGCCTCAGGAGCTTCTGCTAGTTCTTCAGCTCCACCCAATTCATCAACTGGCCCCTCTCTGTTGAAGAAAAAGGCCACTGCTGGACGAGGCTCTCGACCAAGTCCTCACAAGAAGCAGTTCGCCTTTCAAGTACCGTCAGAAGATGACGAAGCTGATGATGAGGAACTTGCCGAAATCATCAAACAGACAGCTTGGGGCCGCTAGAGCCAAAGGCAGCAATGTGCCATTGATACTGGATCCGAAGTTGATCCTAGACTTCATCGACCTATGGCACAAGGATCCCAACACACCTTTGCCTGAGATGAACCTCACTCCTGGTCAAAGCCATGTTTTGACTGCCTTCATTGATGAAGAAAAATGGAAATTTGAACAGGAAAGGAGGGTGAAGAAAGCGCAGTACAAGAAAGAGCGCTTTCTGAAGCAAAACGTTCTGAAGTTTTCACCTGAAGAACTTGTTGCTCTTCAATCTGAGATCAAGCAACTAAGTGATGAATTTGATCGCTACTATGTTGACTGGCTTGGTGCCAAAGTCAGATTTGTCAAGATAATTGAGAAGTTCACTTCCAATGTTGCAGCCCCAACGCAACAAGAAAATCCTCAGGCCGAGGCATCTTCTCAGCCTACTGAAGAGCATGTCAGCACCGCTGATGAAAATCAATCTGCTAAAGATACTCAGAGTACCAGGGCTGATGACTACATTCCATCCGCTGAAGAGATTGCCAGGGCAACCACTAATGTTGCACCTGAAGAAAAATAAGAAGTCAGGGCAACTGCATCAGTTGTGCCTAAAGTTATTGAACCAAATTCCTCTGCTCCTCCTGCACCTACCCCAACTCCGATCCTTCCATCTGCATCAGATGTGAAGAAGACCAAGGCTGCAGAGCATGCAGCTGTGAAGAAAAGGAAGGCATCAACTGCATCAGATTCTTCAGCTCCGAAGAAGATGAAGCCGTTAACTAGCTGTTTTGACAATCCAACTGATGTTGTTCCTGTCTCATCCATGCCATCAAAGGACCTTGTTCCTTTTGATGAAGAATATGAGATCCCAAGTGGATCTGATGATGACATTCCTTCTGCTGCTTCTTTAGAGTAGTTGGATGAAGAAATTGAAGCAGATGCAATCCCTTAGACCCCAATAGTCTCATCGCCCATGTCTCAGTTCACTGCTGAAGAGGTCGGCGTTGAGGAAAAGAGTGAAGAAGAAGATGTGGACATTGGGTGCACAACTCCAGTGTTGAACGATGACTTTTGGGAAAGTCAGCACCCCAATTCTCCTTTGTTCACACCCCTTTAACAAATTCCTCAGTCCCCTGTGACCACTGAAGTTCAAATGGGATCTGAAGAACCTCATGCCACACCGTTTGTCCATGAAGAGATTCCAACCACTAGTGCTGAAGAAAATGTTAATGAAGAATTGAAGACACAGGTTGTCACTGAAGAAGCTGCAATTCCTCGACTAGTGGATCCTGAGATTGCGATTCCTGAGGTAGTGATGCAATTGACCAATACCCCTCAGCCCAAGCCAAAGGATCCCTTCTCGAAGAAGCAGAAATTTAAGGCTAATGACTTCTTCAGCGAGCATGTGTTCTTCACAGATTATAACCCTTATGACTCTGCTCGTCTTAGAAGGAAGCGCTTCTGGAATGCCAGCCAAGCAAACTTTTATTCTTCACTGCTCTTCAATAAGGACAAAGTCTTCGACCATGCGCATATTCCTCATGTGGACATGGAATCACTGCCTTGCTTCACCCCAGTCCTCAGTGTGCTTCACGTTGCAGGACTGCTCAACTTTTGCACGGATATTTGCGATTGGAATGAAGAGCTCATTCTTCAATTCTATGCAACTCTGCATATCACAGGAGATGCTGACGATGTGAACTCTTGGGTATTGTACTGGATGACAGAAAACACCCATTTCAAAGCACCGGCCTCTGAATTACTTCACGCCCTACCTGTCAGTCCTCCCCTTGAAGGTGCTCGTTGCATCTATGATGAACCTGAACTCACTGCCCATTACATGCAAGTGCTAATGAAGCCTCTGAAGCGTGGTCAAGCTCCAAGGACCAAAATCCTCGTGAAGGAATTGTTGTTTGTGCCTAGAACTGTCTATCGCATTCTGGCGAAGACATTGAGTCAAATCAAAGGCCACAATTCAAATGATGAAGAAGTTGTTGGCATCATGAAGAATCTGCTATTCAATATCATACATGGCATTCCTATCAACTATCATGATTTCTTCATGAGGACTCTGGCAAATGTTGCCCTCTCTCCATTTGAGTTGAAGACATTGAAGTCAAAGGTGGTATGTGAAGACATTCACTTTGAAGACTATAACGAGAGAAGACATCGCGTGAAGACTATGGAGCGCGAAGACTTAGCAGTTTTGTTGTTCTGTGTCTTTCTTTGTTGAGTCGTAGGAACCACCATACTGTTAAGTGGGGTCCAAGAGAACCAGTCAGAATGACTAAAGTGATGCTTAACCAAAATCCTATGTCTTCGAGTGAAGACTATGAGAGAAAATCTTGTCCAGAGTTGGATAAGTCAGCTTTGCTTGTAGCCCAAGTAAAGTTGCCGTGTGTGTTTGAAATCTGACCGTTGGAACACATGTCAGTTCCTTAGTGACCCAGGGTCATTTCGGACAAATCAGGTCGGGTTGCCTAGTGGCTATAAATAGCCCACCCCTTACAGCCATAAACGGTTGGCTGCTCAGATTTAGAGTATGGCTTTTGTCGTTTGAGAGCAACCCACCTCGAAGCCTTTGAGAGAGAATTCCTTGCGAGGATAAAGCCCTAAACACCCAGAGCCAAAGAGTGTTAGGCATCACTTAAGTCTTCCTATCTGTGTGATCTGAAGAATTATTACACTTGAGGACTGTGAATCCTCCAGCCGGTTAGGCGTCGCGTTCTGAGCATCCAAGAGTCATTGTGGATTGCCGGTGAACGAAGTCTATGAAGGTTTGGAAGTCTACCTTGAAGACTTACCAGAGTGATTGGGCGAGGACTGGGTGTCCTTAGCTCAAGGGGAATAAGGTGAAGACGAGGTCTTCTGAGTTGAATCTCAGCCTCCCCAACCAGACGTACAGTTGTCACAGCAACTGGAACTGGTCCAACAAATCATTGTCTTCAACGAGTCACTGGTTTCATCCTCCCCTTCCCTTTGCTTACTGTTGGTCCTTGTGAAGTCATTGTATGATTGCATTATCTTTTGTCTTCACTGAGTGACTACCTATTCTGTTTGGCTTCATAATATCTTCCTACCTGATCTTATTGCCTAGCTGCTATTAGTCATTATGCTTTCACTTCATTGAATACTTGACTATGGTTTTCCTAGTGTAGTCTACCTTCCGCTGCATGGTAATAGGTTTATTTCTATCGTTTGTCTTCGAAACTTCCATGTTTTGAAGACTTTCATAAAAATCGCCTATTCACCCCCCCCCCCCCTCTAGTCGATCACTAGCACTTTCAATTGGTATCAAAGCAAGGTACTCCCTTCTTCTGTGTGATTCGGTTTAACCACCTGGAGTTTTAGCTATGTCGACTGCAGGGATAATTAAGGTCTCCGCTGCTTGCCCCATCTTCGATGGAACTGAATATCCCTACTGGAAGAATAAGATGCGCATGCATCTTGAATCCATTGATGTCGACCTATGGTATGTCGTCAAGAATGGTGTTCCCAAGGCTGGTGAAGGTGTCACCGCTGCTGATGTCAAGAAGTTCGTTCAACTGGACTCCACTGCCAAGAACATCATGTGTGGTCATCTGACCAAAGGACAGTATGGCCGCGTGAGTGCTTTGGAAACATCTAAGCTAGTCTGGGACTGGCTCTCCAAGGTCAATGAAGGCGTCTCAACCCAGAGAGGTTAGAGAATCAGTGTCCTTCGCAACCTCTTCAACCGCTTCAAGAGAAATGACAATGAGAACGTCCAGCTCACGTTTGATCGACTCACTGACATCACTAATGAGCTTCAAGCTCTCGGCGCCACTGAGATCACCAAGCATGAAGTCGTCAAGACACTCCTGAGATCACTCGACAGCTTGTTTGACACCCTAGCCCTGATGATTCAAGAACGTCCTGATTTCAAGACACTCGATCCGTCTGACATACTTGAGAGGCTCAACACACATGAGTTTCAGCTTTCTAAGAAAAGAGACATCTACGGTCCCAACTATGGGCGAACTCGTGCCTTGAAGGCAAAAGCTGTCTCCTCATCTGACGAAGAATCTGACAGCAGTTCTGATGATCCTGAAGACATTGGAAAGGAGCTTGCTATGCTTGTGAAGAAGTTCCAAAAATTCACCAAGAAGAAAGGCTTCAGAAAGTCTTCACGATCAAGCTCAAGAAATGATGAAGCTTCTGCTCATAACTACAAGAAGAGAACATGCCACAAGTGCAAGAAACCTGGCCACTACATCTCTGAGTGTCCACAGTGGGACAATGAGAACAAGAAGAAGAAGAAGAAGAGCAAGGAATATGACTCTGACGACAAGAACAAGAAGAAATACTCAAAGTCTTCTTCCAAGTCTTCCTCAAAGTCTTCATCACACAAGAAGAGCTCATCTGGCAAGGCACGTACGTTTGTTGGCACGGAAATGGATTCAGAGGAGGAGTCCGCTTCTGAGGAGGCGGAGGTGGAGTCTGAGGAGGAGTCCGATTCTGGCGTTGCGAGTCTGGCTACAGCATACGTTGCCAAGTCCATCTTCAACACTGAAGACAATGACTTCATCACCGACACCGATGCAAATGACAAGGACTACTCCGCTCCTACCTACTGCTTCATGGCACGCGGTGCCAAGGTAAACACACGCACTGCTCACTATCAAACTTCTAGTGAAGATGACTCTGATTGTGGTTCCAAACCCAGCTACAAAACACTTGCTAAAATTGCAACTGAACAACAGAAAGCTCTGGAACATATTCAAAAAACTGTTAGACAAAAGCGATGATCTGTTAGACGCTAAAATGACTCGATCTCAGTCCTTAATTGAAGACATAAAAAATCTTCACATTAAGTATGAGGAACTTGAAAGTCGTCATGAAACGCTCTCAACAACTCATGAAAAGCTTTCCTATGATTATCTTCAAAGGAAGCAAGATCTTGAGAAATTGAGAGCGGCTCATGAAGATCTTCAAAAGGAAAACGAGTCACTTCGTGCCAAACAGATCAGTTCCGCCTAGGAAGGATTTGAACCACCATGTCTTAAATGCATTGAGCATGACAACACTACTTCTGTTGCTGAGTGTTCTACTCCTGCTACTGTTGCAACATCTTCAACTATTGATGTGGTAACTAACCCCTCTGCTGAGGATACCACTGCTATTGCTGATGAGAATGCTAGGTCCAAGACATTGCTTGAAACAGGGATGTACAAAAGTCTCAAAGGGCATCAGACACTATGTGATGTCCTCAAAAGGCAGATCCTGAACCGAAACCCTAGGAAAGAGGGTGTTGGGTTCGAAAGGAAAATGAATGCTGATGGCTCTTACTGGAAACCTGAGCAGTACCCCAAAACCACATGGGTTGCTGCAAAGGAACCTTCAGTGGATCCATCCACCCTATCTGGCTTCACTTGTGCTAATCCCATTATTATTGATGAATCATTTGATGCAAACTATAAACTGTTTAAGAATCAGAATGGTGAAGTGTTTGCCATGTATATTGGTACTAACTACAGGAATGGACCGCCTATGAAGAAGATCTGGGTGCCGAAAAGGTGTTTGGAGAATCTTCCCGTGAATGTCATCATGACACCACAGGTGAAGAAGACAAACCCCAGACCACAGGCTTCATACGGTCCAAAGGCTTCATACAGACAGAGGACTCACCTGAGTCGCACTAACGCAAATGTTTTGTAGGGAAACCATACTCATGCGTGTGAATATGAGCACGTTTCATCAAACCGCCATGTTGAAAGTGCAACTATCCCTAGGTGGTTTTGGTAATTCATAACAACATATAGCTCATTGAGCTAATACTATTCCAAGATAATTATTTCAGGAAAGCTCAATGATTGGCATGGCATGGATGTGAAAGTGGAACCCTCAAAATGCTAAGGACAATGGATTGGCTCAAGCTCAAAAGCTCAAGACTCTTCATTTTATATTTTAGTGATCCAAGATCACATTGAGTCCATAGGAAAAGCCAATACTATTAAGGAGGGATGAGGTGTTGCTTAATGAGCCTCTTGCTTCATGTGCTTAGTGATATGCTCCAAAAACCCTCAACTACTTTCCCACATCCACATATGACCTAAACTCTAAGCCAAACTCGGTCCTACCGATTTTTCCTATCCAGCGCCACCGAGTTTCACTTTTCATTAGCCACTGCCAAACCCTAGCAATTCGGTTCTACCGATAAGGATCTCGGTCCCACCGAGATGGGGTTGCAAACTCTCTGTTTCCCTTTCGTAACTTTTCGGTCCCACCGAAAGAGCGAATCGGTCCCACCGAGATTGCAATGTAAACTCAGTGTTTCCCCTTTGTAACTTTTCGGTCTCACCGAGTTCCACTCGGTCTCACCGAAAGAGCAAATCGGTCCCACCGAGTTTGCCTGACCAACTCTCTGGTTAGCTAATTACCAAATTCGGTCTCACCGAGTTTGTGTAATCGGTCTCACCGAGATTACGTTATGCCCAAACCCTAACCGAATCGGTCCTACCGAGTTGCATGTCAGTCCCACCGAAATTCCTAACGGTCACTAGGTTTACTATTTCGGTCAGACCGAGTCTATTTATTCGGTCCCACTAAGATTGGAAAACTGTGTAACGGTTGGATTTTGTGTGGAGGCTATATATACCCCTCCACCTCTTTCTCGTTCAGTGAGAGAGCCATCAGAACACACACACCATTTCAACTCATTTGTTCTGAGAGAGAACCACCTACTCATGTGTTGAGACCAAGACATTCCATTCCTACCACATGAATCTTGATCTCTAGCCTTCCCAAGTTGCTTTCCACTCAAATATTCTTTCCACCAAATCCAAATCCTATGAGAGAGAGTTGAGTGTTGGGGAGACTATCATTTGAAGCACAAGAGCAAGGAGTTCATTACCTACACACCATTTGTTACTTCTTGGAGAGTGGTGTCTCCTAGATTGGCTAGGTGTCACTTGGGAGCCTCCGACAAGATTGTGGAGTTGAACCAAGGAGTTTGTAAGGGCAAGGAGATCGCCTACTACGTGAAGATCTACCGCTAGTGAGGCAAGTCCTTCATGGGCGATGGCCATGGTGGGATAGACAAGGTTGCTTCTTCGTGGACCCTTTGTGGGTGGTTGCTTCTTCGTGGACCCTTCGTGGGTGGAGCCCTCCGTGGACTCGCGCAACCGTTGCCCTTGGGTGGAGCCCTGTGTGGACTCGCGCAACCGTTACCCTTTGTGGGTTGAAGTCTCCATCAACGTGGATGTAGGATAGCACCACCTATCCGAACCATGGGAAAAACATCCATGTCTCCAATAGCGTTTGAATTCTCCAAACCCTTCCCTTTATATTCTTGCAAGTTGCATGCTTTACTTTCCGCTGCCCATAAACTCTTTGCATGCTTGCTTGAATTGTGTGATGGTTGCTTGACTTGTCCTAAAATAGCTAAAATCTGCCAAGAACTAAAATTGGGAAAAGGTTAGGTTTTTATTTGGTCAAGTAGTCTAATCACCCCCCCCTCTAGACATACTTTCGATCCTACAAGTGGTATCAGAGCTTTGGTCTCCATTTGCTTGATCTCCATAGCTTTTGGTGGTCATAGCCTTGGTTTCACAACCTAGGAGAGTATGACGTCTAGCGAGGGAAATTATCACCGTAGAGGTCCTTACTTTGATGGTACTAATTTTGCTAGTTGGAAGCATAAAATGAAAATGCATATTCTTGGACATAACCCCGCTGTTTGGGCTATTGTGTGTGTTGGTTTGCAAGGTGACTTCTTTGATGGGAAAGAACCAAACCGTGAAGCTACCGCGGATGAGTTGAAGATGTTGCAATACAATGCTCAAGCTTGTGATATTCTCTTCAACAGATTATGCCCCGAAGAATTCAACAAAATCAGCCGCCTTGAGAATGCAAAGGAAATTTGGGACACTTTGATTGATATGCACGAAGGTACTAACTCTGTTAAGGAATCCAAGTTGGATGTGCTTCAAAGCCAACTTGACAAGTTCAAGATGAAGGATGGTGAAGGTGTCGCTGAAATGTACTCTAGGCTTGCTCTCATCACAAATGAGATTGCCAGCTTAGGAAGTGAAGAGATGACTGATAAATTCATCATCAAGAAGATCCTAAGAGCCTTGGATGGAAAATATGATACCGTGTGCACATTGATCCAAATGATGCCCAATTACAAAGATCTCAAGCCAACGGAAGTGATTGGAAGAATTGTTGCTCATGAGATGTCACTTAAGGATAAAGAGGAACTTCACAACAAGTCAAGTGGTGCCTATAAAGCCTCATGTGAAGCTCCTACATCATCAAGTGAGAAACAAGACTTCAATGAAGAATTGAGCTTAATGGTGAAGAACTTCAACAAGTTCTACAAGAGTAGAAGCAAAGATAGAAGCTCCAAGTCAAGGTCCTACAATGACAAAAGATCTTCTAGTCGAGAGAGAAACTGCTACAATTGTGGAAGACCCGGACACTATTCCAACGAGTGTACGGCTCCCTACAAGAGAAGAGAAGATTCTCCAAAAAGAAGAAGCAAAGGGTTACCACCAAGAGAGAGAAGGAGTAGAGATGATCGTTATGAACGAAGATACTCACGGAGAAGCAAGGATTCGGAAAGGAAGGAAAAATCATCAAGGAGCTACACAAGACGAAGACATCAAGCTCATGTTGGTGAATGGGTATCCGGCTCCGACTCCGACAGCCACTCCGAGAGAAGTTATCACTCCGACTCCGAAGATACTCAAGATGAAGGTGTTGCCGGTCTAGCACTTGTGTCAACCAACTCCTACGACATATTTGACTCACCAAATGAAGGAATTGGAAGATGCTTCATGGCCAAAGGTCCTAAGGTAATACACCCCGAGTATGTTGATTTCGATAGTGATGAAGATGACTTGTTAGGTGATGATTTGCTTGGTGACAACTCTAGTGATGAATACTATGATGAAAGACCAATTAATCATGCTAATCAAGATAAAACGAATGACAATGATAAGGAGAAGATTGAGGCTCTAACTAAAGAACTAAAAACTCTTAAGTTAGCTCATGACACTATCTTCGAAGATCATCGAGAACTTTTAAGAGCTCATGAGAAGCTACGCTTTGAAAAGCTCAATCTTGAGCAAGAGCATGAGTTCTTAAAGGCAATCAATGATGATCTTCGCAAGAAAATTTCTTCTTACATTGCCAAGCGTTTACTCTTATCCACTTACATGCCTCAAGTCAAATCTAACAAGAAAGATTCTTCCGCTAGTAGTAACAATGATCATGCTAAATCCAATATTGTTGCTTCTAGTAGTTCTCTTGATTCCACTAATGATTCTCTTAGCCAAGTTACACTTGAGCAAGAAAATAGCTTATTGAAGGGAATTATAGAGAAAGGAGTGTACAAAAGCCTTGCCGGGAGTAAGCAATTCGAGGAAATTGTGCGCAAGCAAGGAATGCACCGGAAGAATCAAGGTATTGGTTTTGAACAAAAGTTCAATGCCAATGGAGTTGAATGGGAAGAAGATCAATACCCCAAGACAAAGTTTGTCCCTCAACAACAGAAGTTTTTCAAGGGGACACAAGCTCAAGATGATCTTCCACCACAAGACTACGAGCAAAAAGGCAAGGACAAGCTTCAAGAGGAAATTGATGCATTTGAAGAAGCTCCTAAGACCTTAGTCAAGTGGATTCCCAAGACTACCTCAAGTTCCACTTCATCAAGTACGACTACAACTCCAAGGATTCCCATCAAGATGATGTGGATCCAAAAGAAGAAGAACTAGAGAGTTCTTGAGGGTGACTCCGCCAACATACTTCACTCTTATCATTTTGGCAAGAACAAGTGCAATCAACTTCTACATCTTGCACTAGTTCAAGGAGTCACAAACCCTCTTGTTGGTAAGACAAGGGACAAGGTAACCTAAAAGTTTTCATGGACATCATCTTTTGTGTGCATCACTCTATGTCTATGGATATCCTTGTTTGTTCCTTGTGGGACTAACCCATGTAGGTATTGAAAGTGCAATTCACTCAAATGGATAGCTACAAGAGATCTACATCAACATTGAGCATCCACATCTTCAATGTCTACATGAAGTCATCATCAACAAAACCCAAGGTTAGTTCATCCCTCTTAGGAGGGATATCACATCTAGGGGGAGCTTTACTCTAAGACTTGAGCTAAAGCAACTCTAAAGATGTGAACACAACAATGCTTTATGTAAAAGTGGTAACCCTACTTGAGCTTAAACGATGAGTATGACCTACGATCAAGTGTTCTCACTTGACTCCTAAGTCAATATACTCATATATAGATGACCTAGTCATCGCAAATTGCTTGATAGATGCTAGAATTGGTTGTGCATGCTTTGCCACATATTTCATTTGCTATCTTATTGTGAGCATGTTGATTGCATATTTTACTCATTCGAGGACATCCACTTGTTGCTTTGATTGTTCGGCTTTATCTTCTTTTGCCAAGTGGATGGACAAGAATGCCTAAGAACCTCCTCTAGCTATCTATGCTTTTCTCGTCTCAAACTCTATTCATGCTGCATCACAAAATTTGATCAAGTCAGATTCGAACCACTCTATGTGAGGAGCGCTCGGAGTCCCTGATTCGTCATAGACTTAAACTTCCAAAACCTCTTTATGATTCTCGGTCTGACCGATACTCCACTTCGGTCCTACCGAGATCATTAAGTTGATCTAAGTTTTCAATCTCGGTGCAACCAATTTGAACCTTTCGGTCTCACCGAGTTTCAGTAACTGCACGCAGTTATGAATCTCGGTGCCACCGAGTTGTTCCACTCAGTCACACCGACAGGGTCGGGCTATATATAGTCACGGGCAGAATTTTGGAAATTTCTCCGAAACCTCTTCGCCCGCGCGATAGCCTGCTCTGCCCTTGAGGTCTCCGGATCGTCTTCTCGCCGCCAGCAGCCTCCTGTCGCTGGTCTCCGCTGCCGTCAATGGATTTCTGCCCCGTCGTTGCCGCCGTAGCAAGTCCACGCTGAACTAGGGTATGGACTTGATCTTTGTGCTATTCCTCAATCTGATTCCTAGCACATTGTGATCATCATGATTCTTGCCACGATTGAAACACTTCTATCCAGTCAAAACGCTCGTAGATTAGGTTTAATTCGAAAAATTTTGGGTTAGGTTTCCACCGAAACCATCTCGGACCCACCGAGTTGAAAAACTCGGTCCCACCGATCTGGCTTTTGCCATTGCACAAGTGAAACTCGGTCTGACCGAGAATAACTTATCGGTGCGACCGGTTTTGGAATTCTGTGAAACCCTAGCAGTCTCGGTGCCGCCGAACTGTGACTCGGTCCTACCGAGTTCACCAGTTCTGGTGCCAAAACTGCTTCGGTGTCACCGAGTTTGAAAATCGGTAGATCCGAGATGCTTTCTGTGGAAAACTAAAACTAAGTTTTTGAATTAATCTTTTGCAAAAATCTCTGCATTTTGTGATGCTCATCCACTCTATCTCCTCTATAATCTATTCACAGGGTCAGCAGTCAGTTTGCAACATGTCAGACCAGAGTGACAGCCAGAACCTCTCAGAGCAGCAAGTTGTGATGAGTGAGGGCACTAGCCCCTCAAGTTCTTCTGATGATGGCAGCAGGAGCACACCCAGCAATCTGCCTAAGGCTGCCACACGTCAAAGGAAGAAGAGAACATTTGATTCTGAAGATGAGGATTATGTGGCAGAGGAAGAGGCCACTTCCAAGAGAGCTGAGCCAGCTCAAGGCTCAAAGCCAGGACTGAAAGTCAAAAGGCCAGCAGGCAGGCAGCCCATGTCAAAGGCTAGAGCCTCAACTGAGAAGCCTGCTCCCATTGAGCCCGTTGCAGCTGAGGGCAAGAAGAGGAAAGAAAGAGTGAAGAAGACTGTAGCCAAAGTGCTTGGGAAAGCCTCCATCATGGTAGAAGAGGAGGAGGAAGAAGAGGTGGCTGCACCAGCGCCCAAGGCACCCAAACTTATGGGAGATGCCATAAGGTCAGGGGGAGCTGCATCCAAGCCCAAGGAAGCACCTAGGGCTGCATCTAGGCCAAAGCCCAAGAGGAACACATGGAGCATTCCTGCCGCTGAGAAGAACAAGGCCCCAGTGCCTGAGACTGTTGCTGAGGATGAGGAAGAGAATGTCCTTCGGAAGCTCAAGCCCAAGATCCCAGACCACAACGATGCTCATCCTGTGGCTGAGGATATGAAGCTCAGGAGAGACTCAGGGCTCAGGAAGTGGAGAGAAGCAGACCCATATGCTTCAAGGAGAAGGACTGCCGTGGATTACAGATTTCACACCAAGGAGCAACAAGATTTCTATGAGACTGTTTTGCTTGACAAGAAGCCAATCGTTTGTGACATGAGATGGGTCGACTGGACCTATATCAAGGAGAATGAAGAGTACTACCCAGGAGTTCAGGACAGCTTTAGAGCGTGTGGAGTAGAGGACTTTGTTGGGCAGAAGCTCACAAAGTGGAACGAGGAACTCATCATGCAGTTCTACTCCACAGCTCACTTTTATCCGGATGGAAGGATTACATGGATGTCAGAGGGTACAAAGTACCAATCTACAGTGGCTGAGTGGGCACAGATCATCAATGCCCCAGAAGAGCAAGATGAGGACTTGGATATCTATGCCAAGAAGAAAATGGATCATAACTCAATGTCCAACATGTACAAGGAGATCCCCAATGAAGCACTTGACACATTCAAGTTTGGCTCAGTGCATTATCTGCTCTCAGGATTGCCTACTATCAATTGGATACTAAGGCACACTCTACTGCCCAAATCTGGAGATCACAAGATGATCAGAGGTCACGCGATCAATTTGCTACATGTGTTTGATGTGCCTCAGAAATTCAAGGTCATGAGTCTCATTGTGGAAACCGTTAAGAGGACAGCTGCAGATCAGAAGAGGAGCTGTGGATATGCCCCTCAGATTCAGGAGCTCATCAACTCCAAGATGGGCACGGGCGTATATTTGTTGGATAAGGAACACCTGCCCATCCGTCCAGATTTCGAGGACAATGAAGTTGTGATGACAGAGAATGAGCCATCGTCTGCACAAGCATTTGCAAAGAAGGAGAAGGCGAAGAAGGAAAAAGCTGCCAGGATGCCTACTCAAGAGGAGGCATCTGACTATTTCTTGAAGACCAAGCAAGAGCAGCTCAGTTACTTGATTGCATCCACGCTGAGAATTGAGCAAAGTTTGGCAAACCTCACTAAAAATCAGCAGAGCCTAGAGAGGATCATGGAACAGAAGTTCTATGACTTGGATGTCAAGGTAACAGAAGTACAGTCTGCAGTGGAGCAGCTCCAGGAGGACATGAATGAGAGGAGAGGCAGGACCACGACTCAAGCATTTTCTAGAGTGCCACGAGGCCCGAGGTCATCTGCCGTGCCAGTTGCTGACACTAGAGCCACCACTTCAGCACCAGCTACAGCCTCAGCTCCAACATCTACTTCAGCTCCAACTCCAGCAACTACTTCAACATCTACAGAAGCCTTCGTCCTTGGAGTGATCCGGACTCCACCACCACCTGAAGATCAAGCCTAGGCGTCGATTTAGCACTATGCATTTTCTAGGAACTTTTTGGTAACTTGTTGCCAAAGGGGGAGAAGATGTATAGATCATAGGCTTCGAGAGAGAGAGTGTTGCTTTTCTCTCTTGCTTTATTTGGTGGTTTTTGGAACCTTTTCTGCTTGTGTGTGAGATACTACGTCCTTATGCTTGTGAGACATCGATGATCATGTGTTTGATCATAAGCTACACTTAATGTTTGCTTAATGCTTGCTTAAATATTACCATTCTATCTATCGTTTGTGATCATTCACTATTGGTGATGAGTGCATGTATTTCAATCTTATCATTTTGAGCGCTCCACCAAGATGTATGTGACATGGAAGAGTAACCCATGACTCTAACTCTTTGTGCATTTGCAGTCCAAAGCAAATTTTAAATATGCACAAATTTAGGGGGAGCTCTTACTTATCACATACTTCTCAAAGCGACGATATATTTCATGCTTATTATCTTTTGTCGAAGCTTTGATCTATATGTTGTCATCAATTACCAAAAAGGGGGAGATTGAAAGTGCAACTATCCCTAGGTGGTTTTGGTAATTCATAACAACATATAGCTCATTGAGCTAATACTATTCCAAGATAATTATTTCAGGAAAGCTCAATGATTGGCATGGCATGGATGTGAAAGTGGAACCCTCAAAATGCTAAGGACAATGGATTGGCTCAAGCTCAAAAGCTCAAGACTCTTCATTTTATATTTTAGTGATCCAAGATCACATTGAGTCCATAGGAAAAGCCAGTACTATTAAGGAGGGATGAGGTGTTGCTTAATGAGCCTCTTGCTTCATGTGCTTAGTGATATGCTCCAAAAACCCTCAACTACTTTCCCACATCCACATATGACCTAAACTCTAAGCCAAACTCGGTCCTACCGATTTTTCCTATCCGGCGCCACCGAGTTTCACTTGTCATTAGCCACTGCCAAACCCTAGCAATTCGGTTCTACCGATAAGGATCTCGGTCCCACCGAGATGGGGTTGCAAACTCTCTGTTTCCCTTTCGTAACTTTTCGGTCCCACCGAAAGAGCGAATCGGTCCCACCGAGATTGCAATGTAAACTCAGTGTTTCCCCTTTGTAACTTTTCGGTCTCACCGAGTTCCACTTGGTCTCACCGAAAGAGCAAATCGGTCCCACCGAGTTTGCCTGACCAACTCTCTGGTTAGCTAATTACCAAATTCAGTCTCACCGAGTTTGTGTAATCAGTCTCACCGAGATTACGTTATGCCCAAACCCTAACCGAATCGGTCCTACCGAGTTGCATGTCAGTCCCACCGAAATTCCTAACGGTCACTAGGTTTACTATTTCGGTCAGACCGAGTTTATTTATTCGGTCCCACCGAGATTGGAAAACTGTGTAACAGTTGGATTTTGTGTGGAGGCTATATATACCCCTCCACCTCTTTCTCGTTCAGTGAGAGAGCCATCAGAACACACACACCATTCCAACTCATTTGTTCTGAGAGAGAACCACCTACTCATGTGTTGAGACCAAGACATTCCATTCCTACCATATGAATCTTGATCTCTAGCCTTCCCAAGTTGCTTTGCACTCAAATATTCTTTCCACCAAATCCAAATCCTATGAGAGAGAGTTGAGTGTTGGGGAGACTATCATTTGAAGCACAAGAGCAAGGAGTTCATTACCTACACACCATTTGTTACTTCTTGGAGAGTGGTGTCTCCTAGATTGGCTAGGTGTCACTTGGGAGCCTCCGACAAGATTGTGGAGTTGAACTAAGGAGTTTGTAAGGGCAAGGAGATCGCCTACTTCGTGAAGATCTACCGCTAGTGAGGCAAGTCCTTCGTGGGCGATGGCCATGGTGGGATAGACAAGGTTGCTTCTTCGTGGACCCTTTGTGGGTGGTTGCTTCTTCGTGGACCCTTCGTGGGTGGAGCCCTCCGTGGACTCGCGCAACCGTTGCCCTTGGGTGGAGCCCTGTGTGGACTCGCGCAACCGTTACCCTTCGTGGGTTGAAGTCTCCATCAACGTGGATGTAGGATAGCACCACCTATCCGAACCACGGGAAAAACATCCGTATCTCCAATAGCGTTTGAATTCTCCAAACCCTTCCCTTTATATTCTTGCAAGTTGCATGCTTTACTTTCCGCTGCCCATAAACTCTTTGCATGCTTGCTTGAATTGTGTGATGGCTGCTTGACTTGTCCTAAAATAGCTAAAATCTGCCAAGAACTAAAATTGGGAAAAGGTTAAGTTTTTATTTGGTCAAGTAGTCTAATCACCCCCCCCCCTCTAGACATACTTTCGATCCTACACATGTTCATAAGACCAAGAACTATTCTGCTTATTCTTATGAGTACTATTGTCCACCTGCAAGACTTTTTGCTAGGGCTCCAAAGCCCAAGTTCTCATATGTTGCACTTAGACTCATTGCTTCGAAGCCACCCTTGAAGATGTGGGTGGCTAAGAAAGCTTAACTCTCTTTTGCAGGGAAAGGTCTCCAGCCGAAAACCAAAATCGTCTGACGCTATTGCTGGGGACCTTAAACATCTTGTAGGGCGCAAGATCAAATGCCCAAATGGTCTTATTATGTACTTTGTTCTTGAATCGCTTACTACTCGCCCTATCAGTCCAAATCTCGATCTAAGCTTTCATAATCCACTGGTTCGTCAAATGTTTTTGCTTCACAATTCTCTTCGTGAAGCCTATCCCCCTAACTGCACTGTAAGGTACGACACCAGCTGCTTCAGAATGGATTATTGATAGTGGGTGTACCAATCACATGACTGGCAAGCGAAGCCTTCTCATGGACTCAACACTACGTCCATCTGGCAAAAGTCACATCACATTTGCTGACACTAGTAAAAGCAAGGTATTGGGTCTAGGTAGAGTTGCAATCTCAAAGGATCAACACATGGATAAAGTCATGCTTGTTGAATCCCTTGGTTTCAACTTAATGTCTATTTCAATGCTTTGCAATTTAAACAAGATTGTGATGTTTGGAAAATATCGTTGCCTTGTACTAATGGAATCTGACAAGTCTCTAGTGTTTGAAGGGTATCGGAAAGATGATTTGTACATGGTAGATTTCTCAGCAGGACCACAACTTGCCGTATGTCTTCTAGCAAAAGCTTCTGAATGCTGGCTCTGGCATCGGAGGCTAGGACATGCTGGCATGAGGAACCTCCACACCCTTGCAAGGAAGAAGCATGTCATAGGCATCGAGGGCGTCAAGTTCAAGAAGGATCACTTATGCGGTGCCTGTGAAGTAGGGAAGATGACGAGGGCCACGCATCCCTCGAAGACAATCATGACAACGACTCAACCCTTCGAACTGCTCCACATGGATCTTTTCGGTCCCACTCATTATTCAACTCTTACTACTACTGCTTGTCTCTATGGCTTTGTCATTGTTGATGATTATTCAAGATATACTTGGGTGCATATAATCCTCTACAAGACTGAAGTGCAGGATGTCTTCAGACGCTTCGCCAATCGAGCCATGAACAACTATGGCGTCAAGATCAAGCACATCAGAAGTGACAATGGCACTGAATTCAAGAACACTAGTCTAGACACTTATATTGATACTTTGGGCATTACACATGAATTCTCAGCTCCGTACACACCACAGCAGAATGGCGTCATGGAACGCAAGAACAGAACACTTATTGAGATGGCCCGGACGATGCTTGATGAATACAAGACTCCAAGAAAGTTCTAGCCCGAGGCCATTGATACCGCATGCCATATCATCAACCGTGTTTATCTTCACAAGCTTCTCAACAAGACATCCTATGAGCTCCTTACCGGCAAGAAGCCAAATGTCAGTTACTTCAGAGTATTTGGTGCCAGGTGCTGGATCAAGGATCCACATCACACTTCAAAATTTGCACCAAAATCACATGAAGGTTTTATGCTTGGATATGGAAAGGATTCGCACTCCTACAGAGTCTTCAACCTCTTTCATTATAAAGTGGTTGAAATAGTGGATGTGCGGTTCGATGAGACTAACGGCTCACAAAGAGAGCACCTGCCAAATGTGCTAGATGAAGTTCCATCTAGTGAATCAATCAAACTTATGGGAACTGGAGAAATCATACCTTCTGAAGCTCAGCCTAAAGAGGAACTTATCATCTCCGCACCTGATCAACCTGAAGACAATGATCAACCTGAAGACAATGCTTAGTCTGAAGACAATCCTTCTAACGATAACAATGATCAGCAAGAGCAAAATCTTCGTCCTGTACATCCTCGTGTCGCAAATGAAGTACAGATTGAGAGAATAATTGATAGCATCAATGCACCAGGTCCACTCACTCGTTCAAGGGCAACACAGCTAGCAAATTTCTGTGGGCACTTCGCATTCGTCTCAATATCTGAAACCAAGAAAGTTGAAGAAGCCTTCATGGAACCTGAATGGATTCAAGCTATGCAAGAAGAGCTTCAACAGTTTGAGCTGAATAATGTATGGGAACTGGTTAAGCGTCCTGATCCTCGCAAGCATAATATAATAGGCACCAAATGGATATATCGCAACAAGCAAGATGAGCATGGTCAAGTTGTCAAAAACAAAGCCCGTCTCGTTGCTCAAGGTTACACTCAAGTTGAAGGGATTGACTTCGATGAAACATTTGCTCCTGTGGCTAGACTTGAAGACATACGCATACTGCTGGCCTATGCAAATCATCATAACATTCTTCTGTATCAAATGGATGTGAAGAGCGCTTTTCTCAATGGCAAGATTGAAGAAGAAGTGTATGTTGCACAACCGCTTGGCTTTGAAGATCCAAAACATCCTGACATGGTGTACAAGCTCAACAAGGCACTGTATGGCCTCAAACAAGCCCCTCGGGCTTGGTATGACACACTCAAATACTTCCTGAAGAGCAAAGGCTTCAAACCTGGTTCCCTCGACCCCACTCTCTTCACGAAGACATATGATGGTGAACTATTTGTGTGCCAAATATATGTGGATGACATTATCTTCGGCTGCACCAATCAGAAATACACTGACGAGTTTGGATATATGATGCAAGAGCAATATCAGATGTCCATGATGGGTGAGCTGAAGTTCTTCCTTGGTCTTCAAATACGTCAGCAACGCAACAACATCGTCTATCTCAAGAGAAGTACCTCAAAGATTGCCTGAAGAAATTTGGGATGCAAGACTGCAAAGGCTTCACGACTCCAATGTCAGCCAAACATCATCTGGGTCCCGACGACAATGGTAAAGAGTTCGATCAAAAGGTATACCGCTCCATGATTGGTTCTTTACTTTATCTATGTGCATCTAGGCCAGATATTATGCTTAGTGTTTGCATGTGTGCTCGATTCCAAGCGGCACCAAAGGAATCGCATCACTTAGCTGTGAAGCGAATTCTTCGATATTTGGCTCACACCCCAACACTAGGATTATGGTATCCAAAGGGCTCAGAGTTTGATCTGGTTGGATTCTCGGATGCTGATTATGCTGGTGACAAGGTGGATCGCAAGTCTACATCAGGCACATGTCATTTTCTGGGACGATCACTTGTATGTTGGTCTTCAAAGAAGCAGAACTGTGTATCTCTCTTCACTGCTGAATCTGAATACATTGTTGCTGGATCTTGCTGCGCTCAGCTTCTATGGATGAAGCAAACACTCAAAGACTATGGCATTCATCTGAAGCAAGTGCCACTCTACTGCGACAACGAAAGCGCCATCAAGATTGCCAACAACCCAGTTCAGCACTCGAAGACAAAGCACATTGAAATTCATCATCACTTTCTCAGAGATCATGTTGTGAAGGAAGATATTGATATCATACACGTCAACACTGAAGAGCAATTGGCAGATATCTTCACCAAGCCCTTAGATGAGAAAAGGTTTTGCAAGTTACGGTGTGAGCTAAATATCTTGGAATCCTCAAATGTCCTGTGATCAGGCACACATCCTAACACTTATGCATACTAATGACTTATATGTGCAACACACGAAGTAAAGTATATCTTCAATCAATGAAGACTTACATTCTAAGTGTGAATACATTAATGTGGAATCTGACTTCAGAGCGCCACGATAATTGTGCGCCGTGTCTGGGTCTAATACTTCCTATACGGTGGGTAAAGCCACCACCAATTTTTTTTGTCTAAAGTGTTTCACCCATGGTGTTACGTTTGGTACATCTTCACATTTGTTTTGGCTTCAATCTCAACTTGCCTTCATGATTATCTTCACTATGTTGATTTGATTGTTAGTCTAATCTATATATACTAGTGTTCTGTCCTCTACAGCATTCACTTATAGCTATGTCTTCTTGTTGAATTTTTTGAACTAAGTGAATGTGATCGGACCCTAACCTCTCTATGCTTTCTATCTCAAACTCTATCTCTCCAAATCATATGCATTCTATTGAAACTGTCGAATATCTTCTCTGCGTCCTTGTCAGCAAAAGATACAGAGACAAACATTAAGTCCGTATTCAATGCTAATTCCTTCACCTAAAACCCGGAGAAGTGGGAACGACCACCCGACAATCCAGGCGTGCGTGGGAACGTGGAACAACCTCCGATATGTTGCATGATAGCCACGTGTCCTTCAGATGTGAATCGCCAGGGGCACCTGTGTAATAACACTGTGCCGTCCCTATCCCTATAAATACATGCCTCACCACAGTCATTATCCTTTCTTCCACTCTCGCACAAACCCTAGCGCCACCGCTAGCCCTCGACGACGCCGGCGATGAAGCGCATAGCTGCCTCGACCTCACTGACGCCGTATTCACGCTGGCCACGGACATCATCTTCTCCGCAGTCGCCGTAGGTGTCCTCCATCACCAAGTTAGGGCACGGACGATCGATCTGCTCGGCCTCCTCTCCCACTCCGTCTAGCAGTTCTTTGTGTGGTAAATAAAACTTCCTTCTTACGGCCCCTTTGATCCTATAGATTCATCACTTTCTACCACAAGCAGTTTCTGTTCACACAAGTTGGATCTATTTCATACTGCGTCTCATAATATGCCTAGTATGTTCACTTATGCTTCACAAAGTAGTTAGATTCCTCACTTGTACTTATTCGTGGATTCGTACAAATCTGGACCCAACTCTCTATCTATGAGTGAATGTCTTCGCACTATGAGGTCAATGTCTTCTAAACTGACTTATCTTCAAAATCTTCTAAGAATGCATATGACCTCTTCCCCTTCCCTCACACCTTAATGCTGTCATAGGTACATGTCCGTGGGAGAATCCCTTGGTTCTCATAGTCTGCATTCATTTGCAGAATTCCTACAGCATCATATAAATTCTCCCGAAGCCAGTTCCTGCTTGACCAGCAAGCGAAAGCCTTTGAAACCTTTGAACGTGTTGAAGCCATTCAGTTTGAAGATCATGGCTACAGAGAAGTCAGCAAGGAAGGGTGGCAGAAAGCGTCGAGGTGAAACATCAAGAGTCTGCCTGATGACCTCTCAGAGCTGTACAAGATAGATCCAGAAGAGGATTACAATCAGCGCAAGACACGAATCCAATGGATTTGACGATATTGGGTAGAACAGTGGTTCAAGTACAGGTTTGTGACCAAGGAATATGCTGAGAAGAATGCCATCAAGCGACCATGGGGAGACATCCTATACAGAAATCTTCAACCCAGGTCCAGAGATGAAGCCATTGAACAAGGCTTCTATCCCTGCATGGTCCGTGGACCACAGCCTGCGGATGCAGACCCATCGTCATTGCTATGGTGTCGTGACGACAATCTGTTCAAGCGCAACTTCCAGTTTGCCCAGAATTCGGCGAAGCAGAACAAGAAGTCATTGGGACTAGACTTCAACCCTGGTCCCTCTGCTCCCCGTGCCGATGGGACCCGTGAAGCTGAACCCAATCTTGTTGGGCCCTTCTACAACCTGGAAGGTCTCATCACTCATACCATGGTTCAAGGGACAGCCGTGGATGAGCCTGCAGATGACGCTGAATCTGATGAAGCGCCTGCACCGCCGAAGCCAAAGAAACTAAAGAATCCTAAAGCTTCAAAGCCTACCTCAGCACCAAAAATCTCATGAGCAAAGCCACTGGCTACTGCACCTCCTGAAGACAGTGTGCAGTCTGAAGATTTGTCACGCATCTCCAAGCCCTCGAAAGTAAAGATGCCTTTGCAACACACCAGCCAAGAACTGACTGCTGCTGCTATTCTGCGCAATGACGCCATTGATCTGTCCAGTGATGAAGATCTTGCAGATGACGCTCTTGAGCAACTAATCAAGAGCAAGGAAGAAGCAGAGATATTCAATGACTTGCCTCTCTTTGATGTGGCAATCATCCATGACTTCATTGATGAGTGGTTTGACACGCCCAACCTCAGCTTTGAAGATCTACAACTTCCAATTGGCCTCAGTGTCGCCTTCACTGGCGCCATTGCTTCTGAGCTAGCTCTAGCTCAGCGCATCATTGAACTGAAGCAAAAGATCGACTATGAGAAAGCTCAGTTCAAGAAGCACATGGCCAAGCTCAGCGTGCAAGATGTCAAAAACTTCCAGATCATGCTACACGAGCTCAAGGAAGCCTTTCTCAAGAAGCGTGAAGAAGCTAAAGGCTCTCGTGAGCGCATGAAGATCCTGGCAGACATGTGTGTGCAAGCCTACAATGAGTCTGAGAAGCGCAAGGCTCTTGGTCGTCCTGGCATCGATCCCAGGATGGCTACAAAGAAGAAGAAGAAGAAGCCAGCTGTGGCCGAACCCGAAGCACCAAGGCAGGAAGCACATCCCATTGTCTTCCCAGCCAGCATGACTGGCTCGAAGCCAAAGGTCAGGTCAACTGCTTCAGAACTGAAGAAGACGAGGACTGCTGAGGCTGAAGCCAGAAAGAGGAAACATTCTGAAGCCTTTGATGCTGCTCCCTCCAAGAAGAAGCGCAAAACCAAGAAGGATCGGGCTGCTCCCACAGAGCCCTTAGTTGTTGAACCTATCTCAATGGTTCGTCCTGCATCTGCACACCAAGAGCGCCAACTGATTGTCCATGAGCCTGCTTCCACAGAGGCCCATGAAGCTGAAGACATTCCAACAGTTGATCCCACCGCTGCTGAAGACATTGGTCACCATGACAATGTTGAATATGATGTAGTTCTTCCTCAGATCGAGCACAACTTGGTATCATCACCTGTTCTCACAAACAGCAAACTCATCAGCATTGGTCGTCCTCTGACGCCAATTGCTCAGGATGCATCGTGGGCTGATCACCCACAACAACAAGACACTCCGAGTACTCAACAACAACAAGTCACACCACCCCGGCAAGAAGAAGAAGGTGACTTTGAGGCCCAGCAAACTCCATCTCCAAAGACGTCGCCAGCATTGCGCAGCCTTCGTAAAGGGCCAAGGCCTCAAGTCCCTCTATCGAGCATTCCAGAAGGAGAAGTGCACCACCAATCTGTTGCACGTCAAGTGTTTCCAGATGCCACTCCTACTGTGACTGAATCCGAAGCCAAACTGGCTGAAGATGTTCCGGCTGCATTAGCCGATGAAGAAGAAGCCCCAAGAGTTGCTACACCCCCGTCTCACCAAGATGTTGTTCTCAAGGAGAACGTGACCGACCCTCCAGCTTCTGAAGTGGAGGTTGAGATTCCTGAGGCTGCCACCACCAACACCAATTAATCCAATGACGTAGTCATGGATGAAGCAAATGTGGATCCTGCACCTGAAGTCAATGTGGCCCCTGAAGCCCATGAAGACAATGCCAATGCCCCTGTTCCCCCTCCAAGACCTCACACAATGGAGCTGGCATTTGATCGTGGTCAGTTCGATGGCCCATTCTGACTCCTCCGCCTGCTGCTGGTCCACAATTTGAGTACCACGTCGAGCACAGGCCTCAAGTCCAAAAGCCCAAGCCAAGACTTCCATGTTTCCCAGGCACTACCACTTCACGTGGGGTCTTCAATGCGAATGGCTTCGTGGCACACAATACCTTCTTCAACAGCTCCAAGAACCCTTATACCAAACCGCACATTTCTTAAGATCGGTTCTGGAGCTATCAGCAGCGCAGCTACTATTCCTGTGTCCTATACAATCAAGGGCGCATATTTCCACATATGCGCCTCGACTCTGAAGTTATAGCTGGTCTGCCCTGCCTCAAAGAAGCATTGGACTGTTTCAGAGATGTTGGTCTGCTGCAGTTCATCACCGACAAGGAGCACTAGAATGAAGAATTGTTGCTTCAATTCTATGCCACTCTTCATATTCGAGGCAACAACAGGGATCCGAAGACTTGGGTCCTTGAGTGGATGACAGGCAATGTCCATCATGAAGCTAAAGCTCTTGATATCATTGAGCTCACAGGCCTGCACACTCCTGGTGAATACTATGAACCAGGTTGTCAAGAACATCAAGATGCCTTGGAAAGCATCTTTCAGAAGCCAGAACCCAACATGAGTCAAATGCTGAGCATGATGAAGCCTTTGCCTCCAGATGCTGAATATCCTAAGGAATTCTTTGTTGAAGACCTAGAGTACCTGCCTCGCACCATCTACCACATCATCAGGAAGACTCTATGGCCTGTCAAAGGACACTCATCTGCAGCAAAGCTTGAAGGAGCAATGAAGACTTTGGTTTTCTATATCTTCAATGGCATCAACTTCAATGCTCAAGACTTTTTCATCAAGCAGTTGGCTGCGTCTGGCTCCGACATCTTTGGGTTGAAATTCTATGCTCCATGGGTCATGCGTCTGATCAAGCGTCACTCAGCCTTCAACTATCAGCCGTCTGCGCGCAATCATCTTATATTCTTGCCCGAGGTTGATCTGTCAGTTGAAGCCATTTATCCAGAGCCTGCTAAGGATCCCATTTATCTTCATAATGCTGACCACCAAAGCTTCACCCAGCCCATTGAAGGAATTCCAGCAGTGTCTCGTGTTTATCCCCTTGCTGGAAACACACGTGCCCCGCGTTCTCAAACTGACGCCACTGGTAGCACTATTGCGCAAAGGACTCAAAGACGATCTCGTGTCCTCAATGACCGAGAGCTTCTCGTGGCACTGTATCAGAAACAGGATAAGCATCATGATTGGTTTAAGCGTCAGCTGCAAAGCCTCTTGGTGGATGTCAACCGCATTCACAATCTTGCCACCAAGAATGCCTTTGTTGCCCATGAAACCTGTTGGCGTACATGGAAAGGGCTGACGCTTATGTGTTCTGAAGATGATCTTCAAGAGGATGGCTTCTCTGAACGCTTCAAGTTTGACTCCACACCTCCAAGGAGGACTGTGCTGCGATGAACTCCGTCTCTTCAAGACTCTGAGTTCTCTTCCTCCGCGGCAACTGTGAATGCCAGAGTGATCGATGACGAAGACGATGCTACTTCACCGCCCCCTACTTCTGCACGCATCGACACTGCCCCGAGTTCGTCTGCACCGCCTAAAAACACCGACGACCTTGCTGCTTCACCTACTCCTCATGGGAACGAGTAGACGCTCTATGTCTTCAAACCTTTTTGGTCCTTACTGACAAAAGGGGGAGAAGCATATGAGTTTGATAGTCTTCAAGCGGGTCCATATGGGCGGTTGCTTTATATTTTGCCTAGTGTTTACAACTCTCGTTTTGATACATTTGGTTCTTTGAGTTGTAACACTTAAAACTCGATGGTCGTCTGCTACTTATTTGGTATTCTGCGATGCGATGATAAATTCCGCATGTGCGACGATAAATTCCGCACTTAGATCATTTTGCAGACGTCAATTTTTCATTATGCATGTCAATATCTTCACATATTTTTTTGCATGATGAATTGTCATCATAAGTTGAAGAGGATCTCCACAAGTACAACCTGTCATGTGCATTTGCATACCAAAAGCAAATTACTTATATGCACATCTTCAGGGGGAGCCTTTGCCACTTATGAAGACAACAACCTATCCTTTACAATTTCACATATTTTATTCCCCGTTGAAAACTTCAACTAGTTTGTCATCAATCACCAAAAAGGGGGAGATTGTAAGTGCATCTAGTGCCACCCCTAGTTGGTTTTGGAGTATTGACGACAAACCTAGTTGAGGGACTAATGTGTTTTTGAGAATTGCAGGATAACACAGGTAGAAGTCCCTCACTGATTCGGTTTTCCTACCAGAGATGACCCCTAAAAATGTATGAAGACATTGAAGTCAAAGGTGGTATGTGAAGACATTCACTTTGAAGACTATGACGAGAGAAGACATCGCGTGAAGACTATGGAGCGCGAAGACTTAGTAGTTTTGTTGTTCTATGTCTTTCTTTGTTGAGTCGTAGGAACCACCATACTGTTAAGTGGGGTCCAAGAGAACCAGTCAGAATGACTAAAGTGATGCTTAACCAAAATCCTATGTCTTCGACTGAAGACTATGAGAGCAAATCTTGTCCAGAGTTGGATAAGTCAGCTTTGCTTGTAGCCCAAGTAAAGTTGCCGTGTGTGCTTGAAATCTGACCGTTGGAACACGTGTCAGTTCCTTAGTGACCCAGGGTCATTTCGGACAAATCAGGTCGGGTTGCCTAGTGGCTATAAATAGCCCACCCCTTACAACCATAAACGGTTGGCTGCTCAGAGTTAGAGTACGGCTTTTGTCGTTTGAGAGCAACCCACCTCGAAGCCTTTGAGAGAGAATTCCTTGCGAGGATAAAGCCCTAAAGAGCCAAAGAGTGTTAGGCATCACTTAAGTCTTCCTGTCTGTGTGATCTGAAGACTTATTACACTTGAGGACTGTGAATCTCCAGCCGGTTAGGCGTCGCGTTCTGAGCATCCAAGAGTCATTGTGGATCGCCGGTGAATGAAGTCTGTGAAGGTTTGGAAGTCTACCTTGAAGACTTACCAGAGTGATTGGGCGAGGACTGGGTGTCCTTAGCTCAAGGGGAATAAGGTGAAGACGAGGTCTTCTGAGTTGAATCTCAGCCTCCCCAACCAGACGTACAGTTGTCACAGCAACTGGAACTGGTCCAACAAATCATTGTCTTCAACAAGTCACTGGTTTCATCCTTCCCTTCCCTTTGCTTACTGTTGGTCCTTGTGAAGTCATTGTATGATTGCATTATCTTTTGTCTTCACTGAGTGACTACCTGTTCTGTTTGGCTTCACAATATCTTCCTACCTGATCTTACTGCCTAGCTGCTATTAGTCATTATGCTTTCACTTCATTGAATACTTGACTATGGTTTGCCTAGTGTAGTCTACCTTCCGCTGCATGGTAATAGGTTTATTTCTATCGTTTGTCTTTGAAACTTCCATGTTTTGAAGACTTTCATAAAAAATCGCCTATTCACCCCCCCTCTAGTCGATCACTAGCACTTTCACCTACAACAACAAATGAACCCAACAACGCTGGCGCTCCTCCATCAACTTGATATTCTTCAGGGGCGTTAGTCCTCATTTTTTTGATCCTTTTGGTGATTCGATGACAAAGGGGGAGAAATTTGAGTTAGTCTTCAAGCGGGTCTATCTATAGGGGCATTTGTTTTGCAAAGTTACAACTCTCATTCTTCTAAGACTTTATTCGATTGAATTGTAAACTTAAACTCTATGGTGGTCTGATACTTTTGCTGAGTTTTTCTGCATGCTTATTCCTCATTAATGTTAATGCACGCATGCTGAATTACATCAGTCACCATATTTCATCATGCATTTCAAATTCGTCATATTATATGTTAAATGCGTGTATGGATTACAAGATATAGGGGGAGATCTCCATGATTCTACTCTTCAAAGTGTGCATTGCTTCAAAAGCTAATTCCTCACTATGCACATCTTTAGGGGGAGTTCTTCTATATCTTGCAATCAAATTCCTCAATATCAGTATTTACACTTCATATGTTTATCCTCGTTGAAAACTTAACTTATATTGTCATGAATCACCAAAAAGGGGGAGATTGTAAGTGCATCTAGTGCCCCTTAGTGATTTTGGTGTATTGAAGACTTATAGGTTAAGGGACTGATGCGTTTGTGGGTGTACACAGGTCTATAAGTCTATGAGGAGTTTGATATTTACAGAGAAAGTCGACCCCTAAAAATGAAGTTCTTCGACTGAAGACTTTGAAAGTGAAGAAATTGGTGTGATCCTAAAGATTTGGTATTCATTCGAGGAACATGAAGCGTGAAGACTTTTGTTTTCGTAGTTTCATTTTCTTTTTCTTGAGTCATAGGAAACACCGTACTGTTAAAGGGGGTCGAGGAAATACTAAGGAAAAATTTCCAAGTGATGCTCAACTCAAATCCTACATCTACCAATCCCTTCGAGTGAAGCCATTGGAAATCCCATACAGTTCAGTCAAATTTCTTCAGTGACAGAGACGAAGTTCTTCTGGTCTCTGAGGAATTTGTTCTGACTGACGAGTTGGGAATTTGCCAGTGCGGATTGCCTACACAGTGAGGAACATGATAGCCCTGAGAAATTTGATACTCAAAATTCCGATCGTTGTTGTGCTATGCGCGAGCTGTCCCAAAATATCTACCCACCTAACGGTCATATCATTGAAGGGCATTTATGTATTATCATGTCGAGCTGCTCCCCAGGCTATAAATAGCCCCCTACAACCACTAGCTGGTTGGATGCTCCGAGAGAAACTGTCACTTGTCATTTGAGAGAATCCCATCCTCCGAGGACTTTGAGTGAAAATCATCAAGTGAGGAAAACCCAAACCCAAACACCTACAAACCCAAAGTGATTGAGCATCACTGAAGAGATTGATCCTGTGTGGATCCAATGCTTGTTACCTTTGAAGACTGTGCATCTTCCAGACGGTTAGGCGTCATGGTCTAGAGCATCCAAGAGGAAATTCTGGATCGCCGAGTGACTGAGTCTGTGAAGGTTTGGAAGTCATCTGAAGACTTACCACGAGTGATTGGGCGAGGTCTGTGTGACCTTAGCTCAAGGGGAATACGGTGAGGACTGAGTGTTTTAGACTACGTGTTCAGGATTGGGTGTCTGGGACTGTGTGTCTTCAGGTTTAAATACCTAGCCGCCCTAACCAGACGTACAATTGTCACAGCAGTTGGAACTGGTCTACCAAATCATTGTCTTCACCGAGCTAACTGGTTCCATTTCCTCAACCCTTCTATTTCCTCATCTCTGTGTTGTGTGCTTGTTCATATTTGTTTGAAGACTTTGACTAAAGACTTTCTCTATTTCCTTAGCTCAATTTCTTCAGTCTGTTTGCCTTCATTCTGTTTATCATGTGTTTACGCTTTCTGTACTATGTGCTTGTTTTCATTTCATCATGAAGACCATGCTCATGTTCTGTTATGTTTACTTCTGAGTACTTATTCTGCTGCAAGTAGTTCCTCACTCAGGAATTTC
Organism: Triticum dicoccoides; assembly: GCF_002162155.2. Classification (NCBI taxonomy): domain Eukaryota; kingdom Viridiplantae; phylum Streptophyta; class Magnoliopsida; order Poales; family Poaceae; genus Triticum; species Triticum dicoccoides. The sequence continues at coordinate 246,026,230 of NC_041388.1, forward strand.
CTCACCCGCAAATTCCTCAGTGAAGAATTCATAAAAATCGCCTATTCACCCCCCTCTAGTCGATATAACGCACTTTCAGTAGGGTTTTACCTCCATCAAGAGGGCCTGAACCTGGGTAAACATCATCTCCCTTGTTCTTGTTTCCACCAGTCCGAAATCCATAGCTCGGGACCCCCTACCTCGAGGTCTACCAGATTTCACACCGACACCAAGAAATATGAATTAACCCCATATTTTTATCCTTAATGACAATAATACAAATACATATCATGTCCCTTTCTGTCACTGGGAATTGAGCACCGCAAGATTAAACCCATCACAAAGCACCTCTCCCATTGCATGAAAAATCAATCTAGTTGGCCAAACTAAATGGATAGATCAGAGATAAATACAATGGTATAATGATCATGCATAAAAGAATTTAGAAAAGATTCAATTAATATTCATGAATAATCTGATCATAAACCCATAATGCATCGGATCCCAACAAACACATCGCAAAAGAATATTACATTTAATAGAACTCCAAGAACATCAAGGAGAACATTGTATTGAAGATCAAAGAGAGAGAAGAAGCCATCTAGCTACTAGCTATGGACCCATACTTCTGTGGTGAACTACTCACGCATCATCGGAAGGCTGGAAGGATGATGTAGAAGCCCTCCATGATTGATTCCCCCTCCGGCAAAGTACCGAAAAAGGCCTCTAGATGGAATCGCGAAAGAATAGAAACTTGCGGCAGAGGAAAAAGTGTCTGGGATGTCTCTCTGTTGGTTTCCTAGTTTTAGAGAATTTATAGAGGTGCAATTAGGTTAGACGGAGCCACATGGGGCCCACAAGGTATCTGGGCCCCATGTGATGCCATGTTGCCTTGTCGTCTCATTGCTTCTCGCCTGGTCTCCTCTCAAAGCTTATAGGGTCTCTCTTGTCCAGAAAAAAATCGTTAATAAGTTTCATAGCGTTTGGACTCCGTTTGGTACTAATTTCCTGGAAAACCAAAAACAAGCAGAAAATAGCAACTAGCACTTGGCACTGGGTTAATAGGTTAGTCCCAGAAAATGATATTAAATAACACAAAAAGTTATATAAAACATCCTAGATTGATACTATAATAGCATGGAACAATCAAAAATTACAGATACATTGGAGACATATCATAGATAGAAGTAAATCTTGTGTGTTAGTCTAGTGGTAGTTCTCCAAATCCATTTGAATAGCTCGTGCTCATCTTCCTTCACACTGATGGTGTGATACATCTTGATGGAGGAGTACTTTTGTGTTTTCCCTTACCCTTTCCAAATATCCTTACTCTGTGGTGTCCTATTACCAGCAATCAGTTTGTGGAGCTCAGTAAATTGAGCATAAGCCTGTACAGATAGAGGATTGTGCAAACTTTGTGAAGGGTCACTTTTTGAAATCCAAGTGGTTGTTGATTTGAGATCATTTCTGACAAAAAGTGAAGCTCTGAGAATTTTTTGTTAAAGGATCTTCCAGCCACTTGTCGTGCCAAAGGATGAGAGATTGTGTCGTGCCAAAGGATGAGAGATTGACCATTACCCAACTTGCAAGAGTAGTGCATTTTGAAGAGAGGCAATAGATTTAAGTGGCTTTTGCACCAACCAGATCCCTCCATTCTTAATGCTGGGAGATGATCAGTGTAATAGGTCTCCCAAATCAGCTTGACCCATGGTAAATCTTCCTTGTTAAAGAACTTGTGTAGGTTTTTCATCATGAGAGACTTATTATGCACTACAATGTCCAAAATAACCATAACTCCTTGGGTTTTTGTCATGCAAACCTTTGTCCATGCTATTAGGGCAAGTTCAAATTGTTCTTTCCCAAACTTCCTCCAGAAGAAGTTCCTTAGATACTTGTTTAATTTCTCTATTATTGCTACTGGTGGTGCCAAAGTTCTCATGAAGAAGATTGACAGAGCAGAGAAGACTGACTTAATGAGGAGAAATATACCATCATAGGTCAACATGCTAGTTCAAGTTGGCATATGGGTGTGAAATCTTCGATTTTTAATTTGTGGGCACTTAAGGTAGACCAAAATAAGTGAAGGTGAAATTCCCCAACTTGCAGTCAAGATCGCTCCGCAAATTGAGATTATCAGTTGAGACATTCATAGGTATAAAAATTGACTTGTTGTAGTTGATTTCCAGACCAGTTTGGGTGGAATGATGACTGAGATTTTTTTACTTGCATTACTTAGTTGTGAGCATCAGGCAAGACTAGGATTGTATCATCTAAATACTCGATGACTGCGAAATAATGATTAGCCTGACAAGGAAGAGAAGCATGGATGATGATGTCATTCATTGCTTCATTAAGGACTGATCATAGTAGGTAAGTATCCAACACAAAAAGGAGAGATGAGAGAGGGTCCCATTGCCTAACCCCCTATTGCAACGGAATTGCTTCCAGGTACCCCATTTAAAGGGATTGAAGAGATCTAGAGCTGAAAATCATTTTAATCCATATTATCCATCTGTCTCCAAATCTTTTTGTTTTGGGATATCCAGGATGGATGCATTTCCAATCAAATCAAAGGCTTTTTCAAAGTCCAACGTAAGGATGATGAGCTCTTTCTTAGATTGTTGACATTGGTGGATCTATTCAAAAGCCCGAGCAAGAGAGTCTTGAACTGATCTAGATTTTAGGATACCATACTGGTTGGTGTGAACCAAATTCAGGAAACCCTTTGTAGTCTCTTGGCCAACACCTTGATTATGATTTTGATGGTACAGTTTAGCAAGGAGATAGGCCTGAAGTTACATGGGTACAAAGGATTGTCCTTTTTTGGGATGAGAGTGTAAAGGAGCTATTGATGGATTGTAAATTGACGTTGCCATGGTAAAATTCATCAATAAGCTCATAAAAATCTTCAGAGGTGTTATGCCAAAAAGCTTTAATAGAGGCCCTATTAAACCCATCAGGTCCAAGAGCCTTATTAGCTAGAATCTCCTTGATCACACTATCAATTTCTTCTTTTGAAAAAGTGCTTAAAAATCTTGCCATTGAATCTTATTGTGAAGAATACTTGGCAGAAGAAAGAAATTTGTGGTAGGGGAAGAAGTCCTTAACCTTTCCTTAAAGGATCTCCAAAGAATGGCTGCTTTTGCATTATGATCAAAGTGCCCCTGCAACTGTTCATCTTGCAATACAACAATGTGATTATTTCTATATTTGATAGTGGACTTAGCCTGAAAGAATTTTGTGTTTTCATCCCCAAATTTGGCCCATTTAATGGTAGCTCTTTGTTTCCAATAGGTGTTTTGTTATGAAAGTAGGCTTCCAAGATGCTTCTTGATAATGTTTATGTCATTCCATTCTTCCGTAGTAAGAACTCTGAATTCCTTCAAAATGTCAAAAAAATAAAGTGAGAGCATTTGTATTCATGATACCCATGACCACGTTAGAAATATTTTTGGCCCATAATTTAAGACCTTTCCTAAACCTTTTAAACTTTGCAGTGATATTTTTGGCAGTATTCTTACCCACAACAGGTTGATACCAAATGTTTTTGATTGTATATTTTAACCCTTCTATCCGAATCCAGAAATTTTCAAATATAAATATTCTTGCTTTAGGAATTTTAGTACCAACTTGAATAAGGCAGGGGGTTTGATCAGATATAGGCTCGACTAAACAGGATGAAATGGTTTGGGATAACTTGTCCAAGATTCATATGAGAAGCACCAGTCAAGCTTTTCCGGGAATGGTGTTTCCTGATGTTCCTCCAAGTGTACCGCCTTCCGTTAAGAGGGATTTCCACCATACCTAGAACACTAATTTCTTCATTAAATTTCAACATGTCATGAATATCACCACGATGCTTGTTTCTATTATAAAGGGTATCTAATGTAATTAAAGTCACCAAGAAGTAACCAATCAACATCTTCAGGCATTGAGATATGAGACAACCGATCAATAAACTCTTTTTTTTATCAGATTGGCAAGGACCATAAGCATTAGTAAGGATCCAAGGGTTGGCATTATGGCAGGATGTGAAATAATATGATGATTGGTTGAACTTTTATATGTTGGTTTCTATGCAATCTTATTTGTCTTGTGCACGAGTGCACCCACGCATAGGGGGGACACTTAAGGTGTTGTTTTGTGGTATTATAAATATGCGTGTGAAGGTCAGAGTGACAAATATTACCATTTAAAACATATAGGAGTTATGACGTAGTGGAAATAAAGTTAGAACCCTAGAGGAAGATATAGTTATAGATGGGGTTTTATCTTAATGGACCTTTGTAGTACTAATGTTACGTGCTAAGAGGACAATTAAAGTGCATGCAGGCTCGGCGTAGCAGAATGCTAGATTAGGCTCCTCCCTAAAACGACACTTAATATTAACCATGAATATGCAAAAAGAGGCAATTGCCAGGAACATTTGCCCCCATTGGATACCGCTACATTCATCACAACCAGCATACACCCAATTTTTTTTTCTTGCAATCTTTTATTTACAACCCCTAACATTTATTTTTATCTTGTTACTGCTACATTCATCACAACCAGCATACACCCAATCTTTTTTTCTTGCAATCTTTTATTTACAACCCCTAACATTTATTTTTATCTTGTTAAGTACTTTAGTTATCTCCTTGCAATCTATCTTAGTTGTAGAAAGTTTGGGCATATATTAAACATTAAGTGCACGGATAGTTGCACAAGTGACATATGAAATAAATGGTTGTTTCACAAATGTAGCATCCTAGTTGGCACTTTTTTATTAACCAATAAAATAAACAAGATAGAAAATGTAAGAAGAACTACATATAGTCAGCACAGTTACTGGATAATTATGGCATTTAAGATGTACAAAAACCATCTAACAATAGTATAGAACCATGAAATTTACTAAAATTTAAAACATTTTTAATAACAAATTAATTTTATAATTTTACATTTGATATTTTGTATAATATTATACATATTTATTTTTATGTCCTTCCAGTTTTGGATTTGGGGTTCTTATGTTTTTTGTAAATACTATGATGATTTTTAATAAATTATCTGCACCCTGGTTTTTCATGCTGTGTTCCTATTTGTTTTTGGATACTGTAAATCTTTTCCTAAAATTTGTTTTCGGAGTAGTTGAGTTTTCTTAAGAACAAATCTATATTTCTATTTTCTGTTTTGAATTCTCGCCTTTTCTTTTTTTGAAAATATTTTTTGTTGTTTGGCTGCCATGTACGCGACATTGCCGCCACGGTAGGTTGAAAGTCAGAACTTCTTTAATAGGGTAGAATGGTATAATACCAAATCTAGGCAGTTTTGACACTTGGTAATGGAGTAGAGAAACCAAGAAAATACTTTGGATTATATAATGTGCCACGTTCTCTCTTGATCTATGATTGTGATCTCACTCGTCTTAGAGCAAGTATAATAACGTAGAATTATATAGTACCAAATCTAGGCAGTTTTGTCACTTGATAAAGGGAAATGTTAAAACATCTTATATTTTAGAACGGAGGGAGTAGAATACATAACAGATAGTACCTAGAAGGCATAACATATACTTTCTCCGTTCACAAATATTGTAAGATGTTCTAATTTTTTTCCTGAACGAGATGTATATATGCACATTTTAGTGTATTTGTTCACTCCATATATAGTCTATATTAAAACATCAAAACACCTTATATTTATGGAGGGAGGGAGTATTTGATAGAATTGAACAATACTTGCAGAATACGATCAAACTTATGTTGGCTGAAGTCTGGCCCCGACAACCCCGCCACTCCAATAGATGGTTCTCTCTTCTTCTTTTTTTTAACTAGTAAGCATGCACGTGCAACGCACGTCTCGACTAAAAGCATGTTCTACTATGGAACATAAATATTTTTATCATAACATAGAATAACTACTCTCTTGGGAATTTCAAATTTGATGCAAAGTGTGTAGAATTCCTACTTCCCGAGTCATAAAGACGTGATGATTGTTTCATGAACCAACGTGTCCTTATCCAAATAGGGTGATTGCAGTATGTGGTCGGACCCCTCCCAAGCTGTACATCGGGCGTCCTGTTGGATTTACCCGACTAACCTTCCTTCGGTGCCCCTACAACACCACTTGTTGTGCCGCTCTACATGTTGTCACCAGTCCTAATTTCTACAACTCATAAAATGTATAACTTATTCAGGACATAAATTTGTCACTGTATCCACAATTGAATTAAATTTGAGATATAATTTTCCAATCAAGATAAATACATCTTCAATCTTATTGTCAATGTGCACTGGAAATGTGGAAATGTTAACATTGTACTCTGCAGTACACAACTTCATCTAGCAAGATGTAAAATGTTAACATTTTTCTAGATGGATTTACTAATAAAGTTTAATATTCAAGTAGCTCTAAGCGTGTAAGCCATGGGGAACCATTCTTTCAGCCAATCAACATTGTTTCAAAGCAAAAGAAATTGACAAGTGAAAATGAAATAACATATCAACACAGAACCATGACTGGTTGTCTCTGCATAATAATACTAACAAACTTTGCAAACACGTATGAAAAAAGTACAGTCATGAACCATGGTGCATATATATAACAATGTCCGAATTAAGATGATGAGCATTACAACATGAGGAGGTAACTGATCTTAAATCTCTTACATATGAACATGTCTTCTCTAAATGTAGGCCATGGCTGAGAAGCAAACCGGATCTGGATATTCAGTAACTAAAGCCAGAAACTTATCCACCTCTTCATCTTTAAACAACATATTTCTCTAAGATGGTAGTATATCTGTATATGCTGAACAAGGCCCAAAACTAAGGATTAGGAAGGGTATCAATATTCAGATCTGTGAAGGTGCACTTCTTCACATACTAATCGTCTTTTCAAGTGCGCAAACCTTCTCCGAACACGGGGTCCTTTCCGGTGGATGGCTCCCTACTCCAATCCTGCACAATCTGTGACATATAGAACAATTTACTTCACATCACATAATGTTTGTCATGCAATCTGAATGTACTAACACAGCCAAACAAAAGCTAGGGCACTCTGCCTCATTGAGTCCCATATGTTTGATTCGCTTATTCAGTTTATTGTTAATGCATCTAATCACCCACTCCTCACTGACGATAAGCATATGCACAAAATTGAACAATTTACCTCTTCGTCCACCCAGGGGCATGAGGGTCCATCTTCCCTGTCTACATCACTGACCTTGTATCAGCATGGTCGTCATGTTCTTCAATCACGGCAAGCTGCCCCCCTTCCCGCTCGGCTGCCGAGGACTACATTCTCTTCCTGGCTCTCCCTGTCCGCAGACCCGCTGCATGCTGGCACAGAGGGATGTACTTGAACCCACCCACTATACTCTCAGCGTCATCCAGCAACGCTGTGCCCGCCATCACAACCCCTCGTCGAGGAAGATTGGGCCTATCTGGAAACAGAAGAAATATTCAGAACCTGGACGAACTCGAAATTGCTTCCAGTGAAGCATCAAGCAAGAATGGTTAGATGTTTATCACCTTTTCCAACCCAATTACACATGGTATGAAAGAAATTGATGAGAACAATAGTACATTTTCTCTTACTGGAAATTAACACCAACAAATCTACAGCAGCACATTCACATATAAGAGATCCAAATCTTGATGATAGGTTCATGCATAAAGCAAGAAAATTTGAATATACCAGAATCTTATTAAGTGATCCTAATTCCATGTGAAGTTGCCTAGGAAAAATATCAGTGAAGGATCAAGGTGGACAACAAACAACAGCAATGTATACTGCTTGAATGGAAATAATCAAAAATGAAATCCTAGTGGGTACAAGTATTTTGAATAATGAAGAAAATTAAGAACTAATCATACACATGGTATGAAAGGAATTGATGAGAACAATAGTACATTTCCTCTTACAGGAAGTTAACACCAACAAATCTACAGCAACACAAGCACATATAAGAGATCCAAAACTTGATGATAGATTCATGCATAAAGCAAGAAATTTTGAAAATATACTAGAATCTTATTAAGTGATACTAATTCCATGTGAAGTTGCCTAGGAAAAATATCAGTGAAGGATCAAGGTGGACAACAAACAACAGTAATGTATACTGCTTGAAGGGAAATAATCAAAAATGAAATCCTAGTGGGTACAAGTATTTTGAATAATGAAGAAAATTAAGAACTAACCATACACATGGTATGAAAGGAATTGATGAGAACAATAGTACATTTCCTCTTACAGCAAATTAACACCAACGAATCTACAGCAGCACAGGCACATATAAGAGATCCAAAACTTGATGATAGATTCATGCATAAAGCAAGAAATTTTGAAAATATACCAGAATCTTATTAAGTGATCCTAATTCAATGTGAAGTTTCCTACGAAAAATATCAGCGAAGGATCAAGGTGGACAACAAACAACGATAATATATTCTGCTTGAAGGTAAATAAAAAAATGAAATCCTAGTGGGTACAAGTATTTTGAATAATGAAGAAAATTAAGAACTAACCATATAAAAAGTATTCATATTCGTAACAGAGGGAAGAACTACCCTCCTATAAACATGAAAGGACAACGGTGTATCATAAAACGAAAGCCATTCAGGTTTAACTCAAAATACAACACACATGGTAGAAACTGCTTAGTCTGTAGCTTCAGTAAAAAAAATAGTTATTTTGGATCCCATGGCTACATCACACGGTTATCCTGAGAATGATGGATACAGGATTGAAATCGCTAGATAAAGGAAAAAAATCAATATTTATCAAGAAAGCACCTGAACAACTGGACTGGTTGAGAGTAGAGACTTGAGAAGCTAGAACATAGGAGTATTTTGCAGAGGTGTGAAAGAAAGTAATACTCAAAAACTAAATTATTGAGATCAAATCAAGCTGCATTAGCAATGCAGTAGCAGTTATTTTATGGACATTGTCCTCTGTGTGCACAATTATTGTCTACCAATCTAGGCGATAGAGACATTTCGTCAATTGCTCTAAGGATGGAGCTGACAGTAATACTATCAATTAGAATCACAAATGAAAATACCATTATCCCCATGCTTACTCTTACTCTTTGTTCCCCTGTAAGTGGAATTGGAGGAGTAAACCAACATCAAAAGCTTACCGGGATCACGAAGGAGAGGGTCTTCCTGGACCCTGTCTTGGACACGTCGAGGACGTCGCACCCTCAGAACGCGCGGGGGCAGGGCGGCGCACTGAATCTTGCTTATTTCCGTGTATGTCTTGGTTATCTACGACGGCGGCAGCTCGCTGAACCGTGTGGACGGGCTACAGCTCTTGCGCTTACCCATGCGTCAGCGGCGGAGGACTCCGAGTGGGGAGGGGACTTGGTTCCGGAAGAGGCTTTCCAGGATCCATCCAGGGAATTGTTTCCTCTTGTGCATGAAACTTAAGTATTGTGTAAATATCAACAACTTGTGCATGAAACTTAAGAAGTGCACCCATGATAATACATAAAACAATATCTTATCTAGAAACAATATTGTAGTTAAAATTGAATGGCAAACAGCAAAAAATATGGTCATGTCAACCAGATCCACACATGGACAATTACCAATGTAGTTAATTATGAGCGAAGAGGAATTTGAGTCACTTTTGCAGCTCGTATTTTGGTATTGTACTCCTTGACTCTACAGGTTGTCTGCGCCTGGAATAGTAAGAAGAAAAAGAGATAATTTATCACTTCAGCCACATACAATGGGAGGCTTGAATTTCAGAATTTAACACCGTTATAACATTACGTAGTACGTACAACAGCATTAGCAACAACAACTACAGAAACCAGTACAAAGGTCGTTGGATGTCTTCAGAAAACTTAGAATATAAGTCAGAAGAAAGCAGTCTGACCATATGAGTATTATACAGCTGAATACATTTAACTTGGCCATGAGTCCATGACTGACTGGGTGATCATTTTATCCTACAGCTAAGCAAAACCAAAAGAGCGCTCCTGTCCACCATGCCAGCTCTTCTGGAAAAAGATAAGTACTACCAACTTATTTTCTCCTAACATTCATTTGATAATGGAGCTGAATTTGGCCGAAGCAAACAGCCACGCCTTACTTTATTAGTTACAGCTAATGAAAATCATGGTGGTTCAGAAAAATTAGGACCAAGGAATAAAAGGAAAGGAAACACAATGGTCATGGGCTGAGTTTCACTATCGAAAAGGAAACACCATGGGCTAATAAATAGTACTAAAGAGATTTAAAGGGAGAGAGATGACATGGACGCTACTTACGATGGATGGAGCAGAACTTTACCTGGAGATAGGGCAGAGAAGGGTGGAACTGGCAGCAGGAAGGAAAGTGATGGCATGGAGGAGAGCGGTGGGGATCTCGAACCGGCAGGGAACTGGCGGCGGAGGGCTCCGCGCCGCCGCACCGCGGGCTCAGGAGCGACCTCGTACGCCGGCGGTTGGCCTACACGCGTGTCCACGTCCCTGGCGGCGGCTGCAGCTCCCGCGTGCCTCTCGCCGCCGATGATGAGGGGCGGCGCGTAGAGCTGCCTCGCATCGGGGAGGCGGGGCAGGCGCCGGAGAGACGAGGCGGTGTGGGGTGCGTGCGGGCGGCGTGGTCGGCAGTGAGGCAAGGGGCGTGCAGCGGTTGGGGCGAATAGGTCGTGGGGGCTTCTCTTTTCTCGTAACGATGGTGGGCAGAGGGATTTGCGGGCACTAAACCGTGGTGGCTTGGTGTTAAACACGGAAGGATTAGGAGCCATTAGATCTCGTAAATGAATGGGTTAGATTGTTTGGATCTGCCCCTCTCTTTCTTTTATAGTGGTAGTAGATAGTAGATAAAGAATAAGACGGTTCTGTGTCATCGTGCTTCCATTTGTGTGATAAAAGACTACAATCAGCCACTCTTAAGGTCCTTCCATACTAGTTGATGTAAACCACAACACAAATATAATACCGACTGGCATACATACTCCAGCTCCATATATTGGTCAAGACATTGTCAAATGCAGCCTGACGACGATCCGCCACCACCCGCCAACCGGTGGACAGGATCACCCACCCTGTTTCCCTGAAAACGACTGACGTGGAACTCCAGGCTCCTCCGGTCCAATAGGCTTCCCATTCTCCCACGAAATGCCGTGTCATGAAAACGCCTTGCACTCATTTTTAGTCGTCCCAATCACGTTGGGTACACGTAATTGTGCGTATGTGGGCACTAGGGAAAGGCAAAATATACATATAAACAATTCCTACTCTAATATCTGCGGGGAATCGGGATGCAGCAGCCGGCGAGCAATTGTGGATGTCACACGTATCGTGACGTCGTATTCGATGGGTACTTTGAAGGGGAAAATTAAGCAACTGGATAGAATAGAATCAATCAAGTCACTGTTCATATCTGCAACGACACAAAACTGAACATTTTTTTTAGAAATAAACACGCATATTACATTAGATAAACGAATTATAGAGCGCACACGGTGACCACAAGGAACATCATAAATATGTATTGGAATATTGCACCAAAGGCTCTCCAAGAACTAAAACTAGTAGAATATTACTTCAGAAGAATCTTGTGCCACACCATCCACACAGCCCACTGCAATACACCAAACACAACCGCAATATTCGACACCAACGCCACCTAGGAGAGTGCCGTGCGTCGAGCACCTGACACAAATCGCATTGGATCAGGAGAACTGCAAGAAGGCCGAGCCATCTACTCCCCGGCGTTGCCCATTAGAGTGCCACCGAGATGGGGAAAGAGCAGGACCGGATTATTGTGACATGACGATGTCGTCTATTTCCTTGTCGAAGAGAAACTGCGAGGG